>NC_044389.1:10358125-10670416 GCF_006542625.1 Nomascus leucogenys | reverse complement strand
CCAGCTAATTTTTTTTTAAATTTTTTTTTGTAGAGATGAGGGTTTCACTATGTTGCCAGGGCTGGTCTCAAACTCCTGGGCTCAAGCAGTCCTCCTGCCCCGGTCTCCCAAAGTGCTGGGATTGCAGGCATGAGCCACCACACCTGGCCTAATATAATATTCTTAGAAGAAACCAGAGGCAAATCTTCATGATCTCAAATATGGCATTGGATTCTTATGTATGATACCAAAAGCACAAGCAACACAAGAAAAAATAAACTGAACTTTATCAAAATTTAAAACTTGCATGCTTCAAAGAATACTGTGTAGAAAGTGAAAAGATAACCCAAAGAATGGGAGAAAACATTTGCAAATTATATATCTCATAAGGGACTTAAATCTGGAATGTATAAAGTATATTTTTATATGTCTCAAATATATTTTTAAAATCTACATATATAACCTATATACTTATATGTTTAGAATACATAAAAATCTAGATATATTATGTATCTATATATTATATCTCTAGAACATATAAAATATATTATAATATACAATTTTATGAAATAATAAAAAGTTGAAGAACTCTTACAACTCAATAATAAAGACAAGCTAATTAAAAATGGGAAAAGTATCTGAACTGACATTTACCCAAAGAAGATAAACAAGCAGGGAATAAACAAATGAAAAGATACTTAACATCATAAGCCATCATGGAAATACCAATCAAAACCACAATGAGATTCACTGCATACTGATTAAAATGGCTATAATAAAAAAGACATAATTACAAGTGTTGGCAAGGATGTGGAGCAACTGGAACTCTCATCCACTGCTGGTGGCAATGTGAAGTAGTGCACCCACTTTGGAAAGCAGTCTGGCAGTTCCTCAAATGGTTAAACATAGAGTTACCATATGACCCAGCAATTCCACCCCTAGGTATCTACCCAAGAGAATGAAAACTTATGTCCACACAAAAGCTTGTACACAAATGTTTACTGTAGCACTATTCATAATAGGCAAATGTGGAGGCAACTCAAATGTCCATCAGTTGATTAATGGATAGCTAAAATGTGATATGACCATACAATGGAATATTATTCAGAAACGGAAAGAAATCAAGTGCTGATACATGCATGATACAACATGAAAGAACCTCAAAAATATTATGCTGAGTGAAAGAAATTAGTCACAAAAGACTACAAATTATGTATTCTATTTATATAAAATATCCATAAGAGACAAATCTATGGGAAGAGAAAGTAGATTAGTGGTTGTTTAGGGCTAGGGAAATACAGGGGGATAGGGGGTGACAGCTAAAGGCTATGGAGTTTATTTTGAGACAACGAAATGTTCTAAAATTGACTGTGATGATGATGGTTGCATACATCTGTCAATATGCTACAAACCACTGAATCATCACTTTAAATGGGTGTGGTAGGTAAATTATATCTCCATAAAACTTACTTTGAATTAAAACAGAGGTTTAGTCTCTTCCTTAGAAATGATGATCCACTGTTTCCTGAGCCGGCTGAGCTGGAATGGTTCCCAGAGATCTCCCAGGGTAAACTCCTCACCTTATGAGTCTTTGCAGCATTTCTCTCCCACTCCCTTCCTGCATCCAGTTTGGGCCACTCACAAAAAATAAAATTTTCCCCTGTGATAGAATCATCATGATTTTAAATATGTCTTTCAAGGTTGGGCGCGATGGCTCACGCTTGTAATTCCAGCGCTTTGGGAGCCTAAGACAGAAGGATTGCTTGAGGCTAGGAGTTTGAGGTCAGCCTGGGCAACATAGTGAGACCCCGTGTCTACAAAAAAATTTTAAAAATTAGCTGGGCATGGTGGTACACACCTACAGTCCCAGCTACTCTGGAGGCTAAGATAGGAGGATCAATCGAAGCCCAGGAATTCAAGGCTGCAGTGTCACTGCATTCTGGCCTGGGTGACAGGGCAAGACCCTGTCTCCAAGAAAAAAAAAAAAAAGTCCTTCAGTTCCTTGTTGGCAGCCCCCGGCGGGCAGGTGGCATAATGAAACATCTCTGCCTTCACATAGATGGGAATACTTGCCTGGTGTGTGTGGGTATTATAGTTCACATGGAATGTGCAATTTAATATCTCCTAGGAAGCGATCCTGATTATCCAAATGAATATCATAAAAACCTCAAGTATAATTTATCAGCTAAAAATGTAACAACTGTCGCCACTATTGGTGGATTCATATACAAATTCAAAGGTGATAAAAAATCTCACTGAGACTGGCTTAGGAATATCAGAAAATCAGTTGCTAGTTTCTGCCATCTAGACAGATACTTACATGTTACACAAATATTTCTATTTGAGCAGGGTAAACTTAGAGAAAAGTCATTGTGTTTCAGACTCGAGATGCCATTCTGAAATGAAACATTTAAAAATGTATTATTTGTGTGGTAAAAAATAAGAAGTGCCTCTTTCTAAAAAAGAGCTCTTTGCCTATTACCTGCCTTTCCTCAGAAGAAAGACATTTTTTTTTGTTTGTTTTGTTTTTGTTTTTGTTTTTGCATTGCCTCACTTATAACAGCAGATTGAACAGCAAGAGCAGAGCAAAGGAGAAGAGTTAGAAACGAGAGAACAGGAGTGGCGGTTCCTTTTCTCCTTTCTCTGGCTTCACCTAAGCCCCCTGGAATGCTCTTTGGAATGTGGGTGTCTAGCAGCAGGAGATCAGGAAAACCGATCCCCTCAATCCAATGTCCAGCAGAGGCGGACACATGGCACACTGTCACAGATGTTTATGGAGAAGACATAAGATTGAAGCAACCAAGAAAGGTGAAATCAGGATGTATTATGTACCCAGCACTGTGCACACGGACAGTCCCTGGACTCAAGTCCTCAGAGTCTAGCTGAGCAGACACACACACACCTCACACACAAGAGTGCTCATGATTAGAGGAAAAAGTACTAATACCTGCCTTGAAGGGAAGTAAGGACCTCATTTTAAAAATTTACAGCTAAGATCTGAGTAAGTGAGTTGAAGATCTCAGTGAGAGTGGAATGCTGGCTAGATTTAAGCTTGATGGACTGTAAGATTAAGAAGGTCTCAGCTTTCTGTGCTCTCTGGGTTTTCACACTAAGCTGGCTGGCGGTTTCTAGGTTCTGTTAACCAGATGACCGACCTCAGTTAGAGATCTTCATCTTGATCAGTTGAGACATCTCAGAAGAAAAAGAGAAAGGGAGAAGGGAAGGAGGGAGAGAGGAAGAAAAGAAGGAAGGAGAGAGGAAGGGAGGGAGGGAAATGAAAAGAAAAAGAAAAAGCAAGGAACTCTAATAGATTACTATAAATCTTTCTTCTACTGCTAAGATTTTTGGCCATGTCCCAAGTCCTATTATTTATTCCCAGCTCTGTCTCTGAATCATAACATTATAAAATTGTCAAAGGACTTTTAAGATGCCCTAATTCTGCCTATCATGTTCCAGATGAGAAAACTGAGGCCCAGAGAGGAGAGACTTTCCCACAAGCACAGGAATACAATTAATGGCTGAGCAAAAACTGAATTCATGCTTCCTGATCCGAGGCTAGTCTCCCTCCACCACACCAAAATCTGGCCCTGACACTCCTCAGTGACTCAAGTGTGACAATTACATCCTCAAATATCCACACTCAGTGGAAGAAATGAGGGCCCAGAAACAGGGGTAAGTAACATGGAGCCTTCTGATGGGACTAGAAATGGGAAGGAACGGACTGATGAAGACTCACCATGGAAACCAAGCTTGAGTCATCGGACCCTCTGCTTAGCTCTCTGCTGTAAGGTGCTGAGGACTTTTTAGGAGATGATGAGGACCACCTCAGAACCAACAGTCGGCCAGGCACAGTGGCTGACGCCTGTAATCCTAGCACTTTGGGAGGCCGAGGTGGGAGGATTGCCTGAGCTCAGGAGTTCGAGACCAGCCTGGGCAACGCGGTGAAACCCTGTCTCCACTAAAATACAAAAAATTAGCTGGGTGTAGCGGCAGGCGCCTGTAGTCCCAGCTACTCGGGAGGCTGAGGTGGAAGAATCGCTTGAACCTGGGAGGCAGAGCTTGCAGTGAGCCGAGATCGTGCCACTGCACTCCAGCCTGGGTGACAGAACGAGACTTCGTCTCAAAAAAACAAAAAAAAAACCAAAAAAACCAAAAAACCCAACAGTCATACCAGAGCAAGCCCTGTTTTCTGGAGCCTGGGGAGGAAATTCCCTCTCGGGTGCAGAGGATGCCTGGTCAGACTCCTCTCCAGCGGGGACACTGGGGACAGTGGGTTTTCTGAGAGCACAGCCCCTATGCATTCCATCAGCATAGCTGTGTGCGGGGGGGGGGGGGCGTCGGGGGTTGGGGCGGCAGTTGAGGGGAGGCAGGAGTCGGGCTGTGTCAAAGTGCTGCACTGATGACCTGCGCCACCACGGGACTCTCTAGGGCTCAGCTTCCTCATCTGGAATGTGGGACAAGCACTTTCTTCTTCCTAAACTCACCATTTGTTATGCATTCATTTGAAATGTTCACACTGGGTGTAGCACACTGACATCCCTCTGGGGACCAGACACACGAGTGGAGGAACTGGAGGTGGGACAGGAGGCGTGGTGGCAGCTGGGAACGTGAGCCCATGCCCGAAGGGGGCCGTCCCTGCTTGCTGCAGTCCACTGTTGCCAAGTGGAAATGTGGGCCAGTGTGGCTAGTGTTTCCAGTTTTTAAAGATAAGTAGGAAATGAAATTTTTACGTGAACTCTTCTAGCTATTAAGCATTGGCAGCTAAAAGTGCTGTGTCTGCCAATCAAAACATGTGTGCCAGCTGAATCCAGCCTGCACACTTCCAGTTTGCAACCCTGCATGCACTCCTGTCCCTTCTCTCCCATTTTATAATGCACACAAAGGTCTGAGGGAGTTGGAGTGGGAGCCCAGGTTCATTACACACGTTAGAAAGACCAGGGGCTTTGGAGTCAACCAGACTTGAGCCCAAAGCTTTGACAGGATAATTTACGAAGTATGCAGCCTTAAACATGGTATTGAATTTCTTTAACTTTTCTGTAAAGGAATTTCCCTTATTGGGTTGTTTCGAGGATGAAATGAGATGATGTATGTATTAATAACAAGCCTGAGCCAGACATCAATAAATGATAGTGACCTACACCAGGTGCTTAATGAATCCCAGCAGTGGAAAGGTCCTGAGGCCTCATCTGACCTGGTCCCATCAAGTGAGTGTCTGCCTCCTCGATGCATGGGGACTAACCACTCCCAAGACATTCCTTCCTTCCACTTTGGGACAGCTTTGCATGTCAGAAAGTGTTTCCTTAAGTCCAGCTGAAATTCTTAGATAGTTGTTCTGCCATCTAGGATTATAAAGACGAAGCTTAATCTCTTTTTCACGTAAGAGAACTTTGAAGGAGACTGTCACTCATGTCTCCTATTTTCCCACCCAGTTCTTTACATTTTTAGATTAAATATTTAAGTCCTTTCAACTGCTTCTTGCCAATGAAAATAATAAAATCATCAAATTACTTCATGCTCACAACCCTATGAGGCAGGCACCCATTTTAAAGATGATGACAATGAAGTGTAAAGGGATTAATAATTTGCTTGAAATTCCTGTTTTTAATGTCCCTCTTGAGGTGTAAACTAAACACTAAATCTGGCACCACCTAAGTCTGGCACTACCTTTATTCCTGGTGCTATATATTTCTTCCTTTCCTCCCCTTCCCCTTCCCCTTTCCTTTCCTTTCCTTTCTGACAGAGTTTCACTCTTGTTGCCCAGGCTGGAGTGCAATGCTACCATCTCAGCTCACTGCAACCTTTACCTCCTGGGTTCAAGTGATTTTCCTGCCTCAGCCTCCCAAGAAGCTGGAATTACAGGCATGTGCTACCACGCTGGGCCAATTTCGTATTTTTAGTAGAGACGGGGTTTCACCATGTTGGTCAGGCTGGTCTCCAACTCCTGACCTCAAGTGATCTACCTGCCTCGGCCTCCCTAAGTGCTGGGACTACAGGCGTAAGCCACCATGCCTGGCAGGGTGCTACATATTTCTTAACGTATCCCAAGATTGGATACATTCTTTTGGTAAATATGGAGTCAACTGAAAGTCTGAAGTCTTTTGCATGTGTGCTATCTCAGCAATGGCTTCCCCCATCCAGTTCTAGGGTAGTTAGTGGGTTTTGCAAGCCAAATACAGGCCTTTATATGTATTCCTGTTAAATCTCAGTTTGCTAATCCCTGTTCACTGCTCTAGTTTGTTGGAAAATTTTGGGATCGTGATTTAGTCACATGACGTGATTTTGACCCCCATATTTGTCTCATTTTCTCAATGTGCCCTCAATTTCCTTTTTAAAGTCAAGGAAGTCAGGTAAGACTAATGTACTTGAAAATCCCATGTTTCTTTCATTTAACAAAGATTTACTGAGCACCTTCTGTGTACTATACCCTGTGCTGGGTCCTGGGGCTATCATGCTAAGCAAGATGGACTCAGTCCTGTCCGTAGAGCTTGTGAGAGGTGAGTCCTGCGTGAAAGGTCAGTAGGAGCACCATCTCGAGTTTGGGGGTGCCTAGGGTGCTTCCCAGAGGGAGAATATTTAACTTGAGACCTGAAAAATGAGGAAGAGTGAGCTGTTACAGAAGAGCTGGGTGGGGGGAGTGGGGAAGGGTGGAATGTCCCAGGCAGAGCACCCCCAGTCCACACCCCTCTTACTGCTCTTTCCCCAGTATGGTTAATTGTAACTCATTTTCTTTGACCTGCCAAACCGCAGGCCCCTTAAAAGTTGTTGGTCTCATCTTTGTATTTCCTACTCTGTCCAGCACAGTGTTTTTCACACATAGAGATTACTACCGATCACTGCTGCCTCCTAAGTGTTAGACAGTCTATATTATCTCATGTAGTCTCCTAATAGCCCCTGAAGTAATACTCTTCTCATTTTACAGTTGAAAAAACCAAGCTCAAAAAATGGTAACAATGAGTGGTAGTAGTAATAACAATAAACTCTTATATAGTGCATACTATACACCAAACACTGTCCTAAATGTTTTGCACATATGCGCTCTTGACTATGGGAGGTGGTTATAGGCAAGAACTTTGTTGCCATCTCTGCCATACACTTGTTATATAACCTTGAAAAAGCTACTTAACCTTTCTGAGAAATAAATGGAGATGACTAGGATAATACTTTCCCACTAAGATCAGGATCAAGGCAAGGATGTTCCCTCTCACTACTACTTTCCAACATCACACTGGAAGTCTTAACTCATGCAATAAGACAAGGGAAATAAAAGGTATACAGATTGGGAAAGAAAAAATAAAATTGCCTTTGTTCACAGATGATGTGATCATCTGTATAGAAAATCAAAAAGAATCAACAAAAATATCCCTGGAACTAGTAAAAGATTATAGCAAGCTTGCAGGACACAAAGTTAAATTCAAAGGTCAGTTGCTTTCCTATATACAAGCAAAGAAAACAAGTAGAATTGAAATGAAAAACACAATACCATTTGCATTAGCACCCCCAAAAGTGAAATACCTAGACACAAGTCTATCAAAACATGTATAAGAATCTATATGTATGACGAAAACTACAAGACTATGATGAACAAAACTGAAGAAAAACTAAATGAATGGAGAGATATTTCATCTCAGATAAAAAGATTCAATATTGTTAAAATGTCAGTTCTTCCCAATTTGATCTGCAGATTCAACGCAATCCCAATCAAAATCCCAGAAGTTACTTTGTGGATATGGACAAACTGATCCTAAAGTTTATATGGAGAGGCAAAAGACCCAGAATAGCCAACACAATATTGAAGAAGAGCAAAGTTGGAAGACTGACACTACCTAACTTCAAGACTTACTACAAAGCTATAGTAATCAAGACAGTGTGACATTGGCAAAAGAATAGACAAATAGGTCAGTGGAACAGAATACAGAGCCCAGAAATAGGCTCACATAAATACAGTCAACTGATCTTTGACAAAGGAGCAAATATCATCTTGTCAATAAATGGTGCTGAAAAACTGGACATCTGCATACAAACAAACAAACAAAAAATGAGTCTAGACACAGACCTTACACTCTTTAGAAAAATCAACACAAAATGGATCATAGAGACCTAAATGTAAAATGCAAAACTATAAAACTCCTAGAATATAACAGGAGAAAACCTAGATGAACTTTGGTATGACAATGACTTTTTAGATGCAACACTAAAGGCATGATCTACAAAATAATTGATAAGCTGGATTTCATTAAAATTCAAAACTCCTGCTCTGCAAAAGACAACATCAAGAGAATGAGAAGACAGGGCACAGACTGGGAGAAAATATTTGCAAAAGATACAGCTGAAAAAAGAATTGTTTTCCAAAACATACAAAGAATTCTTAAAATTCATCAGTAAGAAAACAAACAACTCTGTTTAAAATGGGTCATTTCACCAAAGAAGACACACAGATGGCAAATAAGCATATGAAAAGGTGCTCCACGTCATGTCATTGGGAAAATGCAAACTAAAATAACAATGAGAGACCATTACATACTTACTAGAGTAGCCAAAATCCAGAACACTGCCAACAGCAAATGTTGGCAAGGAGGCAGAATGATAGGAATTGTCATTTGCTGCTGGTGGGAATGCAACATGAGACAGCCACTTTGGAAGACGGTTTGGCAGTTTCTTACAAAACTAGCCTTTCTATTGCCCTAAAATTGAGCAATCATGTTCCTTGGTATTTGCCCAAAGGACCTGAAGAATTACATCCACACAAAACCTGCACATGGATGTTTATAGCAGCTTTATTCATTATTGCTAAAACTTGGAAGCAGCCAAGATGTCCTTTGGTAGGTGAATGGGTAAATAAACTAAAAATATAATTATATAATGAGTTTATATGATGAATATAAAAATATATAAACTATGAATATAAAAATATTTATATGATGGAATATTATTCAGCAATAAAAGAAATTAGATATTAAGCCATGGAAAGACATGGAGGAACTTTAAATGCATATTACTAAATGAAAGAAGCCAATCTGAAAAGGCTACATGCTGTATGATTCCAACTACATGAATTCTGGAAAAGGCAAAACTATGGAAACAGTAAGAAAGGTAAGTGTTTCCCGGCCGGGCACAGTGGCTCACGCCTGTAATCCCAGCACTTTAGGAGGCCGAGGGGGGTGGATCACAAGGTCAGGAGCTCGAGACCAGCCTGGCCAACATGGTGAAACCCTGTCTCTACTAAAAATACAAAAATTATCTGGGTATGGCGGGCACCTGTAATCTCAGCTACTTGGGAGGCTGAGGCAGGAGAATCGTTTGAACCCGGGAGGCAGAGATTGCAGTGAGCTGAGATTGCACTACTGCACTCCAGCCTGGGCAACAGGATGAGACTCCCTCTCAAAAAAAAAAAAAAAAAAAAAGAAAAATAAGGATAGGTGTTTGCCAGGGGTTGGGATTAAGGAAAGGATGACTAAGTAGAGCACAGAGGATTTTAGGGCAGTGAAAATACTCTGTATGGTACTATAATAGTGGACACATGTCATTGTATGTTTCTCCAAACCCATAGAATGTCCAACACCAAGGGTGAACCCTCATGTCAACTTTGTACTTGGGTGATTATGATGTCTCACTGTAGGCTCATTAATTGAAACAAATGTACCATTCTGGTGGGGAATGTTGATAATGAAGACTATGCATGTGGGGACAAGGGGTATATAGGAAATCTCTGTACCTTCCTCTCAATGTTGCTGTGAACCTGAAACTGCTCTAGGAAAAAAAAAAATCATACACACACACACACACACATACACATGCACACACATCTAATTTTTAAAATGAGAGCACTACTTCACAGGACTATTGTGAGGATAAAATCTGTTAATGAATGCAAAGTGCTTAGGATGGCACCCAGCATGGATTAAGACCCACTTAAATGTTAACTATTCTCCTCATTAAGCAATTTGTCCAAAGTCAAAGACCTGGTGAGTATCCGAACAGGGATTTGAAAGCAGTCTGAATCCTGGATCATGTTGTTTCAACTGCAGCTTATTAATTGACATTTGATGAAGGAAGGAAGGAAGGGAGGGGTGTTTACTGCTTTAGTAAGCTACCTATTTTGAACAACACAATCAGTCTAGCCAACATAATTCAGCAAAAATACATCAAATGACACACAACAAATATTTTAAATAGTTAAAGGAAAAACTGTAGAATATTAGAACTGGAAGGACCATAAAGATAAAAACAGATCACCTCCTCATCTCCAAGCAAGGCAAGCATTTCATTATCATTGTTAAAGTTATGAAATGCTAGAAACTTAAAGCCTTTTCAGCTTAAGGGGATTTCTTCTGAAAAAGTCCCTTGCTAATTTTTCTTAAAAGATCACTTGAGGGAGAGTTTTTAAAATCCTTAAAACCATAAAATTTTGATCCGTTGTTTTTCACACTTCTTGATTGTAGGGGAAAAATGAGAGAATATGGTCAATTTTGTTGCCTTTGGACTTCATTACCATCTTTAGATTTCTTTTTCTTTTTTTCTTTTTTTTTCCTTTTTTTTTTTTTTTTTTTTTTGAGATGGAGCCTTGCTCTGTCGCCCAGGCTGGAGTGCAGTGGCACAATTTGGCTCACTGCAACCTCCACCTCCTGGGTTCAAGCAATTCTCCTGCCTCAGCCTCCCGAGTAGCTGGGACTATACACATGCGCCACCACACCCGGCTAATTTTTTTGTGCTTTTAGTAGAGACGGAGTTTCACCATGTCAGTCAGGCTGGTCTTGAACTCCTGACCCCAAGTCATCCGCCCACTTCAGCCTCCCAAAGTACTGGGATTACAGGCGTGGGCCACCACACCCGGCCCATCTTTAGATTTCATAATTCCACCACAGTCATCAACTTTCCAAAGCCTTAAGTTGTATCCAAGTGGCTTATTCAGGACTATGTTCATTCTGATTATTTTTGAGTACTTATATAGTTCTACTAAATGCCTGATGATGTATAACTGCGTTGTTGCTAGTAAGTCTTAGCAATGTGGCTCTAGAGAGATGGCATGCCAAATTTTTTCTGGTATGGATTTTAGAGAGCCCCAGAAATTGTTTTGTCTCTGAGGGAATGGCCTGAACGTTTTACAGGTCCACACACCAAGTGCTAAGGATGAAATTACTAGGACATCCTAGGAGAATACAGGGTCTGGGGCAGGGGCCAAAGAGAGAAGATGCATTTGCTCCTGACTGCCAACAAGTCTACCAACGTGAGTGGCTTCTGTCCCAATCATATGTCAGGGTCTTCTATAGTCAAGCTCCCTTGGTGTTTAATGACAGAAATGTTTTTAGAAGGGAAATGTGAGATGTCAGGGCTTAAAGATATCAAGAATGTCTTCCATCCAATTTTCACGTAGCTGGAAAGGAAAATGGTTAAGAGTTAAGTTACTGTTCTCTAAACTCTCGCCATGTGGTCCCAATCAGCTGTCTGCCAGTGATGGATAGAATGAATAATCTCCTTCATACTTCAGCCCTAGAGGGAGTGCACAGCCAGGATGTAGAGGGGTCTATTTCCCAAGAAAAAAACTGCAATTGCAAACAACATCATCAGTGTGTATTTTAAGCCCTAGAAATATCTGTTTCCCCTCTTTCACATCTTTATCAAAATGAAAAAATAAATCCAGCAAAACCTGACCTTGTACTAGATTTTTGATGAAGATGTGTGCAGATGGGCCAGAAAATTCCTAGGAGCTCTTTAGAGAATTTGAAGGATAATTCTGCAGATGCACGTCAGTCTCAGGTTGCTGCCATTCTAGGAATCTCACCTGGGTTTCCAGACATGTCATCCAGAGACTGAGAGTCCCACCTTTGTTCACCCCAACATGTTCACCTGTCTCCTGAGCAAATGTATCCAGTAGGGATGTGAGAGGAAAAACAGGATCCATCACCCAATCTGTCTGCATTTGTGGCCTCCTGGTAATGCAGGGACTCAAGCAACTCTATAGTAGGAACCCTAGACAATTCCTGATCAAAACTTTGGAAACCAGTTCCTTCTGGAAGATTAGTGTTAGAAGAAACACACATTTCAGAAAATACATGGAAGGAGCCACATATTAGGGATAGAGGTGAGATGAGTAAGGGAGGGAAGCTCTTTGGATGGGCAGGGGGAGGAGAGAATGAGGCCATGCAGAAAATGGAAATTTAAAACCAGAGAAGACTCTAGACATTAACCAAGCAATATTAGATAACGTCATGGATTTCCTAAGAAATCTGTGCCTAAAAAATTCAGCCAACTAATATGCCTATGAGTTTGGGTTTTATTCTGGGAGCGTTCTTGTTTTCTTCCTGCAAAATATAAACTATTTTTGCTTATTTTCCCTTGGAGGAGAATTTTGATGAATAGAAACAATATTTTCTCTTTAAAGTTTCTCTCATGAAATTATAGTGATTCCATTGACATATTTTTGAAGCTTTGGCAATCTGTTCAGCCATGTGCTGCTCTCTGCCCATTACAAGTGCTGACCTGCATGAAAGCATGAACACCTTCTTTCGGTCTGGGGATGAAGGGCCCATGCTCCTGGTGCATTCCCACCTTACAAGGGTCCTTCTGATCCCCACGGGGAAAGTGGAGGAGGCAAGGCTCGGCGATGAAGCCTGCAGATTGCTACTCTGTTGATGTCCCTGCTGGTTCCGTGGAGATGTTTATTGGACTTACCATACCAGTCTGGCAGATTGGGCAACAAACACCATCTGCCCAACCATCACCCAGCTGGGCAGTGTTGACTGAGCCTTCTGTGTGTGCCAAATTGTGTCAGATCTGGGAAGGGATCTAAAGGCAGGCAGTGTTGGAGCAATAGCCACGCCTCACAGAACATGAATAGGGCTCCCCATTAGGGGCTATTAACAGAGCCCTCTTCACCCTTAGAGACCCACTTCTGAACAATAGTTATTCTCTAAAAAATAAAACTCGTGCTTTAAAAAATACTCACAAATCTGTGAGCTATGATCCTAGAGAGTAACTGGGGGACTTCACAATTACAGGATTCTGTGACTTTGCTTTTTGTGTCTCTCACAGAACAAACAACAGGGCCTTGTGTGGAGTAGGTGTGTAATCAACATCTGCAGACAGATTCCTGCCAGTGGAAACTCCTGGGCCAAGCCTCCGAGTGGGAAAACTCAGTTCAGGAGTGAAATGAGTGGATTGCACAGAACCACCAAAAGCAGTGGATCCAAATCAGCTAAAGGAGAGGGCTTTTTCCACTGCCACGTTTTCTCCAGACCTGTTTCATTACTGGTGTGCCCCTCCCCCCACTCCACCCCCCCCCAAAAGAATCACAGTGCTTACAACTGGCACTGCTTACCTAAATAATAGATACGGCCTATCCTGGTAACTTTTAAACTTATTATGCTAACTTTCACAATAAGAAATACATTTTACATCAGACCCATTACACACACACACACACGAAACACACACACACACACGCATGTATGTACTTTACATTTATGCGGGTAAAATGGATATATGCGTGTATAAAATTGAAACAAAAATAGTTTTACTAAACAACACTTACCCTTACTCTTTGCAATTTACTTGGATATTTTCTTTTCTATTTTGGGTTGGTTTTTCTTTTTTGAGATAGGTTCTCACTATGTTGTCCAGGCTGGAGTACAGTGGCTATTCACAGGTGCAATCACAGCTCACTGCAGCCTCAAATCCTGGGCTCAAGTGATCCTCTTGCCCCAGCCTCCTAAATAGCTGAGACTACAGGTGGATGCCCCAGCTCCTAGTTTTTTTTTTTTTTTAATGCAGATTGAAACCTATTCATTTGATTCCATAGCCCATTAATGAATTTGGAGGCACATTTTTAAAAGCCCTGCTCAACTTAGTAAATTTTTCCTTGAAAGAAAAAGAAAAATATTAAATTCTAGATTATAAAATTTTAATAACTGTATAATCTATGTTCTTAACAATTAAAACAACAACTAGCTCATAGTTTGATGTCAAGAGCTGCAACTCCAGTACAGGTGAAATAGCCCTAACCTAGCTGGATCCTCATCCTGGTTTCTCAATGTATGAGCTCTGTCCAGCTCATGCAAGTCACTGAGGCTGTTTTCTCATATATAACATGGAAGAAATACCAACTCCCTTTCTCTCAGAGATACTTAAGTAAAAGCTCTTAAGGAAATCTGAAGTTCAGTACAAATGAGTTCATTGAATCCTCCTCAGAATCGCCACTGCACTCCAGCCTGGGCGACAAAGCAGGACTGTCTCAAAAAAATTAAAAATAAAAGTAAAAATAAGAATAAAAAAAGAATCCTCAGAAAATCTGCACTGGTAGGATTTGCTCAAGGTTTCATAGCCAGGTAGAGCCTTTTTTTCCCCCGCTAAACACATTTATATAAAAGCATAATTATTATTCTCTCCCAGAATATCTAAGTTGTTAGAAATTCTACTGCTTTCAGTTATATACCCAATGCGTCCAGTAATGTTTCTACTTCAAATTATGCTGCTATGCAAATCTCATGAGTTTTATGCATATGGGAAAATCAACTGTGGAAAAATTTGTTATAGAAATGCTCCAACCCATTGACTTTAATAGAGCCAGAGAGGAAAATAATCAAGTAAAGAGAAACAGAAGAGAAGAGATGAGTTTCTTTTACAGGGATGAACTAGAAGGGATCCACCCAGCCCTATCATTTTGCTTTTCGATTATAATTTTTCAAGAGGAGATATTATATTTAAATAGGCCCTAGAAGCTTACGGCTGGTGAGAGAGATATATAAGCTAACTTCACAGTGTGGGGAGCTCAACACCCTAAGTTTAAGGTCTTGCTAACTAAATTAAAGATACTGACAAGTGTTAACCACTTCGGAGATGCCATTAAAAAACTCGTCTGGTCAGTTTTCTCACTTTACAGTCATAACTCATATATTACAATAAAATTTTCAATGAAATCCTCTAACTGTGAGAAAATGCTGACCTGGAGCCAATTTCCTGTGTACACCAGTGTCAGAAAAGAAGTGCAAAAGTGCTCCTTTTTCTCTCCAAGGGGATGAAGTTCACCTAAATAGCCCCAACATTACTATTCTTCTAGAAATTAGTAGAAGAATTGTACTCTGTTTTAATTAGGAGGTGCTTTGTAATTTGTTTTTGTTTGTGACCTGGTGTTTTATAGCTATAATTAGATTCAATTCATTTTTAACAAAGCAATTTTTACAAATGCATATCATCTTTTCCACTATTATGATTCAAAAGCCATACCAAGGGTATATCCGGAGAGAATGATGAATGATGGTGCCTTTGCATCAATGTAATTTAGTGTGGCAAAGCTCCACCTGGCTGTGGGACCAAGTGGCCCCTTCCAGGATTCTGAGTGTCACATTGATTCCCCTCTTTCCCTCAGCCATTCAACCTCTGATCACCAAGGCCAACGAATCCCCCAATTCTGTCAACTCTCCTTCCCCACCACGACCAAAGTGAACTCAGGACACCACCTTCCACCTGCTTTGTTGCACAGAGCAGGCCCCTATCTGGCCTTCCTGCCTCAGTCTTGCCCCTTCCGATCTCCTCCTGCCACTGAGAATGTGAAGGGAAAACCTGACCACCTTATTCCAGTGCTAGCACTTTCCCATGACTCCCCACAGAGCCCTGATGTGAAGCGGATTCTTGGTCCTTCACTTGTAAAATGAAGAGAACAATGCTTCATTGGATGGTTGTGAGGATTAAATTGCATCAAGTAAATGAAACCATTTGTTTAAGTGAAAAGAAACAAATGTAAGAAATTATTATATTAGCGGAAATTTAAATTTACTAGAAAATTCGGTAATTAAGTAAAGTAGTTAAATATAAGTACTTGGGTACGTAAATTGATTTAATACATTATGCTAGAGGTTTGGTGGATTTACACAAGCTGGAATGATAAAGTGCTGATATTGATTTTTCTGTACATTACATATCAGATGTTACATCCTAATCAGGTGGGAACAGCGCCTGTTACACAGCAGGCAATCAATAATGCCTAAGTAATAGTTTGTTCATAATTCACATGCTGGGTTTCATGACATGTAGACAGAGCTACACTCCTGATTCTTTTTCTTAAAACCCTATTAGACTACAAATCTACCTTTTCAAAAGACGTGTCTACATAGGGTTACTCATCCTTAGAGAAAAATAAAACGAAATCCCAATAATCTGCAGATGCTTATTGGGGCTGAAATCCCCCAAACAGATTCTAAAGTAAATATTCAACAATAATAAATACATGATAACCAAGTTAATATCTAGCAAGTAATCACAGCTGTGTATTAGGAAATGATTGGAGTTTTATTAATGCCAGAGACAATGATCTGAGTCATCAGAGATAAGTTTTGTGCTCCTGAACTAAAATAAACCTGTCATGGAAGTGTTCGGTAACAATGGAAGCAGAAGATCAAATTTTCTCAGAAAGAGAGTTAATAAAATAATGAGAGAGATACATAAAATATTAGGCTCCTCGGAAAAGTTATGATTGTTTAATGGATTACATCACAGCTACCTTGGACTTTAATAAGGTGTGATTATGAGACCAATATCACCCTAACAGGAGACAAATAACAAAATAGGTGTTACTGTTCATAGTAGTACAGTTACAGGCTCATAGTAACTGTTTCGTAAATATTTGATGATTAAATTAATTAGCAAACAAGATTCAGAAGGCTCTTCTATGGTTACCATTATTGATTCCAACATCTTTTAGTATCAGTGCTATTTAAAAATAGTGGTCTCATGATATTATCATAACAATTTTTCCACTGAGTTCATAAAATATTCGTAGTATATGTATGTATGTATATGTGTGTATTCCATAATAATCTATGAAATACAATGCATTTCACAATCCTTCCTTATCCAAAAACAATCTATGTGATAGATAATTTCCTAATGTCCAACAAATTATGCAAGTGTTTTATGATATTGGAACTTGTAGTTTTCTGCGAATGGTTGTGGACTATTACAGGAAGGCAGACATGATAAATATATGACCTAACGGCCACTGCTCCCCCACAATCCCACAAGAGACATCAATAATCAATCATGGCGCTTTTTCCCACTAAGCCTGGAATTTATTCTCAATGTCAATTTTAACATAGTATTCCACAAAGCACCTGTTAATCCATTCATTTATTCATTTAGCAAGTATTATTGATTTCTTAATATGTGCAAGGCACTGTACCAGGGAGGCACATTACAGATAAAAGTAACCAGGACAGACATGGACTGTGCCATCACAAGGCTTAGATTAACAACGGATTTGACACTCAAAGTCATGATTGTTTGCCAGATCTGCTCTGTTGTATAGTTGAAATGGAACTAATTCTAAATAGCAGTGTCTCTCCTTTGTGACAGTAGGGGACTGAGTGGAGAGGCTTGCACTCCCTGGCTTCATAAAGCCATGATGTCTATTGAATAGTTTAGGAGTTAAAGGTGAAAATAGCTGAACACTGTTTATCAGAAAAAAAGAGATGGTTTTCTTTTTATTCATTTAAGTGTCCGATTTGTAAGTCAGACTGATAAACCCATAGGAGAAAGTTTTATGAAAATATTAGAATGAATAAATGTTTCTCCCACTCCCCTATAGAGACAGGGGCAGTCTGTGACTCACTGCAGTGTTTTCCTTTCTCCACAGATGTCGGAAAGAACACAATATGCTATGTGGAATTAGAGAAAGAGAACAGATGGCTGAGTACATAGCTTTTTCCACCACTATCAAAGCGTGTTGTCTTTCCCCCTCAGCTGCAAAATTACCTCTCTGAAAGTCTCTGCTCTTAATGCTGCACCTTCTCTACCCTTCCTCATTCCTGCCTGCCATCCTTTCATCCCTGCTTTAGAAGTGGGCTGACTTCCCCAAGCAAAGTTCCCCGGCCCACCTCCCACTCGTATGTGGAAGTGAGCTGATTGCATCCCTTGATGGCAAACTGTTTGGATGGTTAGTCCCTTACAGTTATCTACCCCCTGGACAAGCACAAAATGTCAAAACAGAATTTGGAGGATCGGGGACATGAAAGTGGCTCAGTCAAAATCAGGCTGATAGCTGCTACAAAGAGGTTACTGTCAATAACAGGCAACTGTTCTGCTGTCTCCTAAGACTAATCCTGAATCTGGATATGCACATGTTATGCTCAGGGAAAACACTGTCTAGTTGCCTTATTTCACAAGTTAGAAAAAAATCTCATGGCCAGGTGCGGTAGCTCACGCCTGTAATCCCAACACTTTGGGAGGCTGAGGCAGGTGGATCACCTGAGGTCAGGAGTTCGAGACCAGCCTGACCAACATGGTGAAACTCAGTCTCTACTAAAAATACAAAAATTAGCCAGGAGTGGTGGCAGACGCCTGTAATCCTAGCTACTTGGGAGGCTAAGGCAGGCGAATCACTTGAACCTGGGAGGTGGAGGTTGCAGTGAGCTGAGATAGTGCCATTGCACTCCAGCCTGGGTGAGAGAGCGAGACTCCATCTCAAACAAAACAAAACAAACAAACAAACAAACAAACAAAAACTACCTCACTAAAACGTTAATTCTATTGTACTACCTCCAGTGCAAAGACCCAGTTCTTGAACTCACCAGAAGGTAGACCCACAATGTATATTTAGCTATTGATGCTGATGGTTGGTTGTTTTCTTTTGTGTTTTTAACCTGATTCTGTGCCTGAAGTGCCTACTAATATTGCTTTGTGTTCTCTACAGCCTTGTTTGTATGTGTGAGGTTTTTTTTCTTTAATCCCCTCAAGATATGAAAATTGACTGGAACTAAACAAGGAAGAAGAAAGTGACAGGCCATTTTTATTATCCTTTCTCAGGGTTCCAAGTGAGTTTCTACTTCTTAAAAGATTTTGCATTTTTTCCCTTTGAATGTTACTTCATTTGTTCATTCTCTAAGGAAGGAAAAACAGTATCATAAAAATTATGAATGAATGGAAATGATTTTTTTACGAGTAGTATAAAACATGAATCAAACATGATTCATTTTTACCCTTTGCCCTTTGCACTGTATCCTGGTCAGTGCCAGTTCTCATGTCATTATAGTAGTTCCTCAGTGAACATGAAATAATACAACATTGTCCACTGGAACCAGTTATATAACACTCAAGATAACGGCAACATTGCGTTTATTAATTTAGTAGAAACAACAATATTTTACGGTTCCGACATATAAGAGAATGCAGCTGTGTTAAATGACAAAAATCATGTATTCTATTTTGGGCTTCTCAATAACTAAGAAACAGAACGAAAATCCTTTTATTCACTTATTCATCCAACTACGGGCCACATACTGTGCTAAGAGCTGTGGGTACAGAGGTGGCCTATACAGACCAGTCTCTCTTTGTGGAGCACATAGTGACTCACTGGGCCTTGACAATTCTGGTTAAAATTGACATCCACGAAAGTGTCTACAACTAGGATGGAATCTCTTTCCTAACCCGTTTCTTTCACACTCACTAGGAAAGCAACCTTTACAATGGATCACGGTAGATTTATGACTCATTTGCAAAGCAATAGCAAACAGAATGTAGAAAATGGAAGTCTTACCACTAATAAATATATAGATTGCAGATTCTGTTTCCTTCTTCTTTGAAGTAGGTACAGCTAGATATTTGCAGCTGTAGAAGCCAGTGTGGTTTGCTTGAGCTGTGTTCAAGGTTAAAGTACTGCAGAATTGTTTGCCATTTCTTCCACAGGCAGATTTAGTTATGCTCAGCCTTTCGCTTTCCTTACTCACCGTTTCAGGCAAAGACCATTTATGGGCTGCTTCCCCCCTGCAATCACAGATAAGAAAACAAAACATATTTATGGCTGGGCTCAGCACCAGTTCCTCAGCATTCATTTTATTAGGAAGCGGAGGTCCTCTCTTAAGTGTAGTCATCTTCCTCTTTACGGGAAAGCAACACATTCAGAAAAGCTGTAGAACAATACTCAGAAAAAAGATGCAGAACTATTTGGGCATCCCTTCCCCCATTTCCCTGAGTGAGTAATGCCCTCCCTTCCCCATGAATCCCCTTTCATGGGAAGCTGGATGCATATGGTTTGCACTTTGCAGATCACAGGAGATCACTGAGGTCCCTACCTTTTTATTCTGCCAGGGAACGATTTTGCCTTAGGCATGGCAACTAGATTATTCCCAAAGCAACACAGTCACTTACCTGCATTGGAGACGCAGTGTCTGGCCTGCTTGCATGACGTGCTGGGTGCCTTTTAAACTCAGTTCAGGATCTTTTAATTTTGAACCTGAACTAGATCCTGAAAAACAAATTTTTAAAATGTATTATTTGTAAATTGCCTTCTTACCTTTTTTTAAGTTATCTTTCCATAAAGGTGAATTTTTCATTTTTAATTTATTTACATCTTTAATTTACTTGCATCTTTAATTTATAAGCAAAAGATACACTAATACAAATTTCTCTTAATTCACAAATTTTTTCTAGCTCTACCCTTGCTCATAAATATTATATATCCTTTTATACCAAATGACCTAAATAATATCCAAAAGCCTGTTTATGTAGAATGGTAATGGATTCATATAGGTTCAATGCAATTATATTAAAATATATAACTTGTTATAATATTCAAATATGTAATAACTTAGTAAAAACTCTCAAGAATAAATGTCAGTGTCATCCAAAATATATTTTCAATACTGAACTTTTTCCAGTGTGGGTCGTCTAGTCCTATAGGCCTGTCTCATCTTTTTTTTCTGAATAAAAAGTACAGAAATTTTCCTGGGCTCTGGACTTCGTGCAATCATTAGTTGAGCAATGATATTTTTGGCCAATCATTTCCCTTTCTGAACCAGTTTCCTCATTTGGAAAACTAATTTAAGAATCAAAATCAGTTTTAGAAGCCATTTGGTTTGTCTTACATAATCTATGAGTTCCCTCTATAATGGTACAGTCAAAAGGGAACTGTTCACACGCTTACGTGACATTCGACAAACATCTCGGAGGATTGTTGTGAGGCAATAAAGTGAAATGATGAAAGTGCTTTAAAATCTACACATCTCCATATGATGCAATAATGACATCCATTTTAGTGACCAGCGGTATCACCCTAGACAAGTCATCTCTCTTTCCAGATCTCAGTTATCTTATCTGTAAAAAAGAGATTGGACTAGACGACCTTGAAACCTCTGCCCTTCCATTTCTCACAGTCCCAGCCTGATAGAGCTTGGATGCTGACCCTCCACTTCTGATGGTGATCGTAATCCTCAATGTTGGAGGTGGGGCCCGGTGGGAGGTGTTTGGGTCATGGGGGTGGATCCCTCATGCATGCCATGGTGCTGTCATTTAGATCTGATTATCTGAAAGTGTGTGGCCCCTCCCCACTTCTCTTGTTCCTGCTGCCACCATGTGATACACTTGCTCCTGTTTTGCCTTTGACATGAGTAAGGGCTCCCTGAGGCCTCACTGGAAGGCAAGCAGATGCTAGAACCATGCTTGTACAGCCTGGAGAACTGTGAGTCAATTACACCTCTTAATAAATTACCAAGCCTCAGATATTTCTTTACAGCAATGTAAGAACAGCCTAACAGACAGCCTCATGATTTTTTGAACCATAGGTGCTACAGAGGCTGAGCCTCCCTTGAAGTTATTACTGACCAATCAGAATACTATCACTAAGGATCTCTCTCGCGTCCTTCCTCCCCTCATCCCTCACTCTCTCTTCTCACTCTCCCTATTCTTCACCAGCCTCCTCCTCCTCCCCTCTTCCCTGGTAGCTGCAATGCCTCCGAAAGGCAGCAGATGAGGGGCCCAGGATTAGCATTCCTTAGGCAGGAATAGAAGTTAGCAGGAGAGAGGAAAGAAATTCTTGGAGGGAGGAAAACTTAGTATTTGGCACCAATCTCAGGGTATAGTTTTACTTGAAAAAATCAGTTTAAACAGTGGAAGCAAAGGTAGAAGCTCTAAGTGAATGGTCATGCAGGTTTTACCATTAGGTCACAGATCTGTGAGATGATGTGTGTGTCAAATACCCTGGTTATGCCCAGCAGTCCTCTCCAGCATTTCTCTTGGATTTGACTATCTCAAAAACTGGATTCAGTTAGAAGCTCTGCGTTTGAGGCTTAGCTTTTCCACCTACTGACTGCATGACCTTGGCATCACTTAATTTGCTGCTCCTTAGGCTCCTCCTGAGTGGAACTGGAAAGCCTATGAGCCATCTCACAGGCAGGGTGTGTGCATTCGGTGCTGTGCTGTGGAAGAGGCTGGCTTGCTGCTTGGCACGTGGCAGATGCCCACTGTCACCAACATCTAGGGGAATCACATCCCGTCCCCCTGCTTCTGTCAGAATATTTTGCTGGGTATATAATTTCAAAGATATTAAATTAACATATGCTTTTCTGGTATTGCTGATGATATAAATCAATATCTTTTAAATTTTTATTTTATTTTATTTTTGAGACAGAGTTTCACTTTGTTTCCCAGGCTGGAGTGCCTTGGTGCGATCTTGACTCACTCTGCAACCTCTGCCTGCCAGGTTCAAGAGATTCTCGTGCTTCAGCCTCCCGAGTAGCTGGGACTACAGGTGCGCATCATCAGCGTGGCTAATTTTTTGTATTTTCAGTAGAGATGGGGTTTCGTCATGTTTGCCAGGCTGGTCTTGAACTCCTGACCTCAGGTGATCCACCTGCCTCGGCCTCCCAAAGTGTTGGGATTAGAGGCATGAGCCCAGCCTAAATTAATATCTTAAAAGTAATTTTTATAGACAGTAGATCCTGGTATCAAAGTACTCCTAAATAAAATGGCTGAATATTAACTAAATTAAAATCCCTGTTTCATATGGATCCCAGTGGTCTATCAAATAACCTCCTAGATCAAGTCAACCCCTTCAGGTACCTAGGAACATCTTTTAACTCATACTTATGAGTTTCTTGAGGCAACATGTAGCCCAAAATCAGGTATCTGTGGAAACGCCAGGCTTTTCTAAAGCCACAGCCAGCAATGGATGACACCTGCCCTGAGAAACTTCCATGCCAGAATAGTTTCTGCCCTTCTTTATGGCATGGAACTCTGGGGATTTAATTGAGCAATTGTTCATGTGCTGAAAAAGATCCATCGAAGCTTCCTGTGGAAAATTCTGGCAATACTTGTAGTTATCTCTGTGGTCTGTCTGGAGATGCTGAGCACTCCCGTCGAGGAAAAGAAGCAGTTCCCCTGTTTGTGACATGAGGTAAATCCCACTGCCTACATCTTGGTTTCCAGATCATATGAATCTTTCTTTATCAGCAACCTAGAACACCAGTACTCCTGACCCTCATCAGAGGAAACCGCTAACTTCAAAGAACCACCCAAAGCCCAGCTGAGAGAAGTGCTATCTATTTATTTATTTATGTATTTATTTATTTATTTATTTATTTATTTATTTTTGAGACAGAGTTTTGCTCTTGTCGCCCAGGCTGGAGTGCAATGGCTCAATCTTGGCTCGCTGCAGCCTCCGCCTCCTGGATTCAAGTGATTCTCCTGCCTCAGCCTTCCAAGTAGCTGTGATTACAGGTGCCTGCCACCACATCCAGCTAATTTTTATATTTTTACTAGAGATGGGGTTTCTCCATGTTGGCCAGGTTGATCTCAAACTCCTGATCTCAGGTGATCTGCCCACCTTGGCTTCCCAAAGTGCTAGGATTACAGGCGTGAGCCACCGCGCCTGGCAAGAAGTCCTATTTAGAGAAGATCTCTTAGACAGTGTGCCCTCTACTTGTTCCTGTCTGCACTTCCCATGCTGTCCCCCAACCAGAAGAAGACAACATAACTGAGTGGTTAAAAGACACTGACAAAAACAGGGTTATTCTAAAAAAAATGTTGCTACGTAATTTGTCTCCAGTAACATCAGTGTATTTTGCACTTGGAATGAGGAAGCTAGATAAAAAATAGTTAACCAAAACAAAGGAAAACAGAAGTATAAGGAAACAAATTTCCAAGTAACTGGTGACTTTGAGTGCATCACTATCCTTCAGTTAATAGGAAACTAGAGTCTCATAAAGGTTATTGGAGGTGTCAAGATTATAGTTTAACAGGAAAATGAATAAGAAAAAGGGAAAGTGAAAATATTTATTTCCCAATAATGTTTCTCAAATGTTTTGAATTCGCATTATTAGGCCTTAAAACATTTCTCTGAGGCAGTTTAATGTCCATGTACCTATCTGTGTAACAAAGATTCAACATTTGTTTTAGCATCTACTGCATGCTAGACACTTGCCCATCTTATTAGAGATTTATATAAAGATAGTTGTGTATGTACATACACATAAACACGTGCATAGTCTCAGCATGGGGAACTCGGCTTGATCATCTCAGTAGCTCAGAGTCATATTGCCCATTTACAGAATAAACTCACAGACTATTTCATTTTCAAGGGTGGAGTGCTATAATTTAGCAATGAATCTCAGAGGGGGATCAGAACTTTCCACTGCTTCATGTGGCAGCCTAGAAATCTGATTTAAAAGAATGATTTTTGTCTTCCCAATAAATGATCTTGTCCCTTCTGTGAACTACTGTTTTCATCAAAGTCAATTACAATATAACCATAAGAGGCATACAAATCTCCTTACATCAGGAAAATATTTAAATAAAACAAAACAAAAAAACTTAACATAGAGCAAGAAAATGGGCTTTATCCCATGCTACTCTGTTAGAAGAACTGTTAAGGTCAAGCAGCGCAGGCTAATAGCATTAAAAAACCAACATGTGAACATGGACTTACTTGAACACTGACACCTTGTATTGATCTTATCTGAGTATTTTCTTCATTGTTTTTCTATTCTGCATTATCTGGCAGGTGGAACAGAACTTTACGACTCTTTGACACAAATCCCTTCTCTCCTTTCCCACATGCTAGACCTCACATAGAAAGCCTATACGTAGACTGTTCTAAAATGCCACTCCTAATTCCCCACCTTAGTTTCATTAGGCAAAATGGAATATTTTCTTTGACTTCATTGGGAAGAGTGAATACATATCCAAGTAAATGATGGCTTTATTTTGCAACCAAACCCAAAGCCCAGATGATTGAGGCTCTTTCTTCAAATGCTCTTCAAAGCTACCATGATGGATACTAAAAAAGCCAACTCCCACTGGAGGTCATTACGAACCAGACAGCCTTGAGGTCATCTGTAAAACTCAAGATTCTCAATGTAAAGTCTGTAAAGTCTTACTAAGAGTATGTTTAGAAAACTGCTATTTTTACTAATCTAAATAAACAGTGTTCTAGCTGGTCGAACCCAACTTCAAGACAAATCCCTGGTTTCTCTCCCACCAGATGCCACCTTGGTGCCCCTTAGTCTATTGAAGTCTTAGGGTTATTCTCTGTAAGAAAGGAGCTTTATTTGAATATAAATCATGAAACATCTGTGTTTTTCCATTTTTTATTATGGGTCATTAATCTCCCTAGCTCTGCCACTTGCGAGTTCTGTTGTGGCCATGGGCGGGCCACATTAAGCCTCTGATTCTTCATCTGTCAACACAGGAGGTTAGACTTTGGTTTTTAGGATCCTTTTCAGCTAAAAATTCTGATCCTGGGATCACAGTAATTGATAACAATGTATAAGTTAGAAATCACATCTTAAAAATACTTATGGTTAGTAAAAAGACAATAGCCCAATTTTAAAAACCAACCAAGGCTCTGAATAGACACCTTCCCAAAGAAGATACATAAATGACCAATAAGCCCATGAAAAGATAAAGGACATCATTAGTCATCAGGAACATGAAAACAAAAAACACAGGAGACACCACTTCATGCCGACTGGGATAGGTTAAATAAAAAAGACAGATAAGAACAAGTGTTGGTGAGAATGTGGAGAAATTGGAACCCTCTTACATTGCAGGTAGGATTTTTAAATGGTGCAGCCCACTTTGGCAAACAGTATGGCAGTTTCTCGAATGGTTAAACATAGAGTTGATCATAATTTAAACACATGACTCAGCAATTGCACTCCTAGGTATCTACCCAAGACAGATGAAAACATCCGTCCACATAAAAACTTACACACGAATGTCCACAGCAGTATTACCTATAATAGCCAAAAATAAACAACCCAGGCCTAGTGCAGTGGCTCACACCTGTAATCCCAGCACTTTGGGAGGCTGAGGAGGGGGGATCACCTGAGGTCAGGAGTTCAAGACCAGCTTGGCCAACATGGTGAAACCCCGTCTCTACTAAAAATACAAAAATTAGCCAGGCATGGTGGTGGGCGCCTGTAGTCCCAGCTACTCGGGAGGCTGAGGCAGAAGAATGGCTTGAACCCGGGAGGCGGAGATTGCAGTGAGCCAAGAGTGCACAGCTGCACTCCAGCCTGGGTGACAGAGCAAGACTACATCAAAAAAGAAAGAAAAGAAAAGAAAAGAAAAGAAAAGAAAAGAAAAGAAAAGAAAAGAAAAGAAAAGGAAAGGAAAGGAAAGGAAAGGAAAGGAAAGGAAAGGAAAGAAAAGACAAGGAAAGAAAAAAAGAAAAGAAAAGAAAAGAAAAGAACCCAATGTCCATCAACTGATGAATGGGTAAATAAAATATGGCAGATCCTTACAATGTGGTATTATTTGGCAACAAAAAGGAATGCTGATATGTGCTGCCACATAGATGATCTTGAAAACATTATGCTGGCGCACAGAGAAAACGTCACTTAAGCACACAAGGAGAAAGCAGCTATTTGCAAGCCACAGAGAGATGAGTCAGGAGAAACCAGATCTGCCAGCACCTTGATCTCCTTGATCTCAAGCTTCCAGCTTCCAGAATTATGAGAAAATAAATTCCTCTAGTTTTATTGTTAAAAAACAAAAACAGGCCGGGCATGGTGGCTCATGCCTGTAATCTCAGCACTTTAGGAGGCCGAGGCAGCTGCATCACCTGAGGTCAGGAGTTCGAGACCAGTTTGGACAACATGGTGAAATCCTGTCTTTACTAAAAATAACAAAAATTAGCCAGGTGTGGTGGCATGCATCTGTAATCCCAGCTACCCGGGAGGCTGAGGCATGAGAATCACTTGAACCTGGAGGAGGAGATTTCAGTGAGCCGAGATTGCACCACTGCACTCCAGCCTGGGCGACAGAAACTCTGTCTCAAAAACAAAACAAAACAACCACACACACACACACACACACAACCCACAAATCATTGTGCTAAGTAAAAGAAGCCAGTCACAAATGGCCACATATTGTATGATTCCATTTATACGAAATGTTCAGAACAGGCAAATCCTGGAGACAGGAAGGTAGAGTAGTGGTTGCCAGGGCTTGGGGGGAGGGGGATGGAGAGTGACTGATAATCAGTATGGGGTTTCTTTTGGGGGTGATGAAAATGTTCCAAAATTAGATTAATGGTGATGGTTGCACAATTCTTGAATGGACCAAAAATCACTGAATTATATACTTTAATATTCTTGTCTCTTACAGTCATATTTTGGGGTGTCATATTCTGGCCTCCTATAGTATGTGAGCTTTATCTCAATAAAGCTGCTATTTTTAAAAATCCAACAACTTATGACTAAAGTAATCACAGAGTTATGTTGAAGGCCTAGAATATCCGGTTATTTTGAAATTTGTTGCCACATATTACCCCATCAGTGTGAGATTTTACACTAGTTGTTTTTCCAGCTTAAGACTTTAGAAGGCTGATTTTAGAGTCCTAATTTTCCCTTAATGTTCCGTAACATCACTACCTAATAGTAGAAGTTTACAAACATGTTGCAAAAAACTTGCTGTTCCCTCCCCCATTACAATCTTTTCAGTTTAATTTAGTGTTAGTTTTAAATCACTCCTATTTGCATATTTTGAATTTTCCCTATTTAAATTGAAATTTTTAACAAATTATGTCACTAGGACTCTGAATAAATCTGGTGTTTCCTTTTATATCAATTTTTTATTTCTAATTTATTTGTTTTTAACTTAAAGCTCTGTATATTTCATTTATTTGAAATGAAATGCATCTGTCTTTGATTTTGCATACTGCGTTTTCAGTAGTACATAATCCTCCATGATAAATGGCCTCTTTATCTAAATAGAGATCCCCAAGTATCGTGTTTCTAAAATTTGAATTTAAGATCATGAGCCTTTTACAAAGGTTGTTTGAGGTTAATTAAACATAATTCATAATAAGAGAAAATATTCTTTCCTTAAGATGTAGCTTATTAAAGGCCTAAGTCTCATAGACTAAATCTCATAGAATCTTTGTGGTTGGTGGCAAGGGTGGGAGAAGTGTTAAGAATGCAATTGCAAATGTTCAGAAGCTACCAACATTTTTATTTGCGATGCTAATTCCTATAGGGCTCTGAAACTTAATAAAAAAATTAACTCTTAGTTCATAACCTCTGTGTCATATCTCTATCCAAGTATTTATCAGATAATATGAAGTGGGCATTATAAGTGAATGCCTAGATTAAAATAACCACATTAAATGGAGACTACACTACCAGCTATGCTGACAGGGACCATGCTTTGATGAAGAGCATTATAATGTCCCATCTCCTCTCACTTCCAGAATGATGGAGAAAGGCCAAAGAGTTCATATTCCATCCACCAACAGACTAAATAGAAGATGTGAAAGCCATGGGGATTTGTATGAACTGAAAGCATATTTTTTAAGTCCCACAGTTAGCAACGATACTAATTTTTAAAATGTCGGGTTTGTCTTCCAAAACAATTGGCCTTAAATCAAGAAAGAATGTAAAGAAATGAAAGAATGTGCACATAAATACACACACACACACGTACACACACACACACGCCTGCTGACATGCATGCATACACTTTTCTCTCCATGAAAACTTCAAGTTTGTTTGAGTGGTGGTGGGGAGGTTGATGTAGAACTAGAAGAGGTTTTTGGTGTGTGCTTTAATTACATTTTTCATTCAGCTTAGGCTTAGGGAAAGCTCTTTCTAGGCGGGGATTTAGAAATTGACTTGAATGTGGCAAGAGTATGAAGCTGTGACTCACTGCTTACTAATCCCTTATGCAGATAAGATTATTTGTGACTTTTACATGGGCAACTTTACAAATATGTAATATTTTATTTTAGAGTAATTGTGTTATTGGTCTTTAAGGTGCACAATAGGACTGAATGTTTAGGCAGCTGCTGTCCAGCAACATTATATTTAGTTTGTAGAAAGTTTCTAATCCTAGGAACCTGCTTTTTCCTTTAAATCTTCACAGTATATTAAACTCACTATTTTACCACACTGATTTCTTGCTTTAGAGGTTTTACCATCCTAAGTAATCCTCAAACTATTAGATTCAATATGTGAGGTCTCTGATCTCAAAGTCTGAATAGAAAATGCAAAATAGTCATGTATATAGCATTTATGTCTTGAATCCAGGTGTCAAAAAATAAATCAAGAAATTACCTAAATGTTTTAACACCAGCAACTGGAATTGGCACTTCTCCGCAATTATGTTCATTTCAATAATTCTGCTCTGGTTTGTTCATTTTAAGGCTGTCTTACAATTCATATTTTAATTGTCAGTGAAACTCATAAATAGGTTTTGTAGCTCTTGGCACAAAGGACATCACACTGTTAGCCACTGAAGTGGCCAAAGTCTAAAATCATCAGAACTTGGACAGTTTTCATCCCATCCATACATGGGTAATTGACTTTACTCATTTTTCCTTAAGCTTCATAAAAGTTATTTACAAGGAAAAAAATCTGTGTGGTTTAAAATGTTTACCAGGAAAAAATGCTCTAATAACATCAACATTCCTACTGTCAATGTTTATGAGGGAAACATGTCTTCCGTGTGCCTCTCTGAGCTTTTTACTTGACACTGCCTTCTCTGAGGGTCACAGTTTAACAGGGCACATTCATTGATCATTAGACCTGTCACCAGGCTACCATCAGGGACCTACCCTTCCAATGACCTATAGCCATACACAACTCCTTTTCATGTGACATCAGAGTTAATTAAGGTTGGTTTGGGAGAAATCTCCCGCTAACCAAGGAGTTACCTTTTCCCAAAAAATGCTCTACTCCTACACCGCTGGTCTGTTATTAAATGAGTTCAAAAACCACCTCCATAGAGCTGTCTAACAATATGTCATTTCAGTTTACCATATGATGTCATGAAAGTTATCTGAGCTGCCTAGGGCAAAGGTCAAGATCTGGTTGACAGGGCACGAGACACAACTCGTAAAATACTCGGTAGAGAAGCCTGGTAGAACTTCGTCTGGTTATGCAAAGGGCCACGAACAGAGAAAACACTCTTTACACCCTAAAAATGCACACAGGAACGTTTTGTCTGTTAGGCAGAGCTTGGACACGTCTCTGTTTTCTCTATCAATGGCAGGACACTTGTTAACATCTGCAGCATACTCCCCACGGGCTTATGTTCTTATCCAACGTCACTGTTCAGAGGTCTGCGGGGAAACTAAGCTCTGATGTCATGTCTTATAGAATGGATCATAATTGCCAGTAGTGTTATGCTACTCAGAAGTTGTTTCAGGCCAGAATATACACATTTTCAGATTGTGAACACTTGGAAGAGACATGATAACTGATTGCTCAGTGGAGGTGCCATTTCAATAAACACACTCAATGTATGTGAGACTAAATATACACGTGGCTTAATGAAAGTAACAGTTTTTAAATTAATTTGTTAATTTTTTATCAATTTGTGCATCCTCTTTAGAATCATAGTATCTGATCAGTGACAAAATGCTTTTAGCTGCAAGAGCATTTGCATAGAGTTGTATTATTAAGACTAGTAGTACTAATAACTTGCTTGAACTGCCTTAACATTAGACTTCTAATCTCTAAATTATTTAGGATTGCAAATTTCAGTTCTGCCAAAGGCATCCTCCATGTTCCCTTTAAATAAACAATTACCAGTTTAGAAGCATAGTATGGAATGCATGTGACTCGCAATCTAAAATGGAAAGTTTTCTGTTTTACATGGCATTAGGATTACAGTTTGGTCTATGTCCAGATATTTTACCAAACACTCTGCTTTCATTACTGTTCAGTGTCAAAGTTCCAGGCATCTATAGAGATGATCACAGCATGTTTCAATGTTATGGATTTGTCATTTATGTGGATCCCTGTGGGTTCCCTTAGAAGGAAAGTCTCACAGAAAAGATCTGGGAGATATTTTATCAATTCCGTGTAGGAGCTTGCCATGTAACAGTTTAAGTATAAAAGTGGGAATTGGAACTTTTAAATTTTATTCAGCTGCATCTTATAACCTATCATGTGACATAATCTTCAGAGCCACACACAGTTCCTTCTGGAAAAAAAATGAATATGTCATGGAGCTGTAATATGATGCTGTTAAATTACCATAAAATGCATATTGTTCCAGTTTCTATTTTGATTCCCAAATAGTGCCTTCACATTTTTGTATAATAAAATGAAGAAGAAAGGCTGGCAAACAGGCAGACAGACAAGTGTGCACCTTAGCACTGTAGCTGTTCATACAAGAAAAGCCAAAAATGTTATTATAGCAATACAAAGCCTTATCTATTCTCCTCATACAGACTTTCAACTTTAGAATCTATTACAAATAATGACAGAATACCATTTGCTTTGTATATAAAAATGGAGGAGAGATGAAATGAGATTGGAAGGCTGAATGTGATAAAGTTCTGATGTTAATTTTCAGCTTACTTTGATACAGTTTATGAAGTCCAAATTATATAGAAAACATCTTTCTGGAGTCCTTTAGACTGTCCATAAAGGGTATTCTTTAAATTCACCCACTAATAGGAAAGTTGAGAAGATGTCTATCTTTGCAACCAATAATATATACAAACCCTCTGACCTTTGAGGTTTAAATGACCAGAGTGTGCAATAAAGTTATCCATCATAGGGGAATTGAGTTTTTGAAAGCTACATTAGCAAATTTCTAAGACTCATTAAACACAATTCTTGATGATTGTGTTTTCTATTGTCAAAATCAGTTTCCTTCTAAGTTAAACAATTTGAAATATAATCGCCTTTCATTACACATATTTTTGAGATTAATAATGCTTACAAAATGGGGTGGACATGTTGATTAAACTGTTATTTTTTATTCTGGGTTTTTCTAATTTCACATTTTCTTAAGATATCCTTCACATAGTAAATATTTGTAAGAGCTGTGCTTTCCAAAGATTTCAAAAACTTAAAAAAATCTTATCTTAGATGGAATTCATGTTATACAAGTTTTGCTGAGAGTCAAGGGTCAAGGTTCTGGAAGGAAAAGTAATCTATTAAAAGCAGTACATTTTCACCAGCAGTATGTCAATTTTTAAAAGAAATAATTTACCGAATGTTTTTCACTCACTTCGGCATGTGATATTAAGGCCTTCCTTACAAATACCCATAGAAGACTTTAGAGTTGTTTGTATTCAATGCCTGGGGAATGCTGGTTTTCATTCTCAGGGGATGTAAACCCATACACCTTCATTACTCTATCTAGAACTTTATTTCTAGAAATTAGCTTTTTTAAAAAATATCATCCAAGACATTATATCTCTGATAGAAGAAAAACAACAACAATTTCTGTTATCAGTTGGCCACCAACCTAACAGCTTTAAATGAATCAGCTCATTCTGGAGGACAAAACCAAAACCAAAGTAGAAGTTACATAAAACCAAAAGGAACAGCTCTGTGGAGAGGTAGTAAGGTGCCCAATGCCGAAGCTGTTCCCATGAAATTAAGCCACCACCTCCTTTGGATGAGACTGATGAAGTGAGTTAAGGGTTGGACTCTCAGGTGCAATTCCAAGAGTCTGGGAACTCCGTCCTCATTTAGCTATGCTTCTTATCTCTCTTTTACTGCCAGCCAATCCTGGATTTTCCCCTCACTACATTATATGACCCCTTTCTCTCACTCCCTTACCTTGTTTATTTTTCCATCTTTAACCTCAACATTTATTCTTTCATTTAATTTTTTGAACATATACCGAGAGAGATACAACAATAAACAAGACAAACAAGGTTGCTTCCTTTACAGTGTTTATAGCCTAGCATGGGCAATAGATCAATAAGTATATATAGATATATATGTAATGATGCATAAAAATAATTTCTGCTTAAAGAAATAGAAAATTACATTATATTTGTGTGTTATCATGGGGAAGTGCCAGGTGTGGAGGTACCTCATTCAGCCCAGGGAGTGAGAGTCTTCTATCAGAAGAATAAAGTTGAAGGTGAGACCTGAAGAATCAATTTGTATTTGCTAAAAGAAATAGCAGGATCTCTTTCTCCTTCAGAGACTTCCACATCTTTCCACCTTCTAAGCTTCATCTTTCCTTTTAAACAAGTGTTTTCTTCTAACAGTTTCACATACATTTCCTTGTTTCTTAGAACTCTGTTTTCCTCCGCCTCTATGCTGGGAGGAGAAAGCTCTATCATCTTTCAATGCTCTGGTTCGCATATTTTTTGTCTGGGGTCTACCTGACTTCACCTACCACTGGGAAAAAAGCCACAAGTAATCATGCTTTAGATACATACCCAGGTCACATTGTGCTTGTTGAAACAGAGCACCATGGAAGATGACTGGGGTGGAGATTCAGCAATGAGGGAATGAATGAGGACTGTCAGATGTGATGCGTTAGCCAGGACTTCATGTTCTTAACGTGTCCTTCCTTTTGGCAGTTCACCTAGCCAGTACCACACATGGCCCAGAGCCAAAAGGAAATCATTTTCAACCAAAATGTTCTCATTCCAGGTGACAAAACAATGGCAGCGATAGTAACATTACCTAGTGACTCAGGCTCTGTTGGTGTACCTAGAAATTAAAGGTTCCAATCAACTATCTTCTGTGCTGTTTTGGAACCTGAGCCAGTTAACAGTATCCCAGCAGGAAGGCTCATGTCAAGGAAAATATCTCCTGGGAAGCAATTCTCTAGAAGATGGGCAGTGTATATCCTCATTCTCAGTCCTGAGTCTAGAGTCGAGTCAGGAAAACATGGCCAACTTAGCCAAAAATGAGAAAATGGTCACTGGACCTAGAGAATAACCCAAATGGAAGGAACAGAACATCGCCTGCATATTGGGAGAATTGTTGCCAGCTCCTGGGCATATTTCTCCTAACCTCCTCCGCTTATACACACACACACACACACACGCACATACGTGTACTTAGAACAGGAACCAATGAGGAACCATGACTCCTAGAGGGGCCTCAGACCCAGAGAAATGGCTCAGGATATGATTTCAGTCAGTTCAGCCAGTATTTAAGAGTGACTATTATGTGCCAGGCACTGTACTGGATTCACAACTGCAAAGATGGGTCAGAAACATTCCTTCCTCCTGAAGGTCTTTCAGCTCTAAGCTGGCCTCTTAGGGGCTGTCATTTAGAAGTAGAATAGGTGAATACTAAGAAATATGGAAGATAATCTAAGTCAACAAATAGAGATCTCCTGCAAACTATGTACACTATGTTTTTAAGGAACACATCTTTTAATATAGGAAGTCACACATTCTTCACCAACATAAGTGATTTATCTTAGTAAAACTCAGTTAAATTCACAAAATAAGAACACTTATTCAATGATAAACATGTAACACAATGAATACAACCATATCTATACCTCAAAATAAAAAATAATGGATTACTTGATGATAATCCCTTGAGCATCTTTTAAATGAATGTATTAAAATGTTATAAAATAAAAATCTTCTACACATGTCTGAACTCAGCTTGGAAATAGGGCATGAATCTAGAATAATGACTGGCTATAAAATCGGGATCAGGAGAATTAAATGTAATATGGCTCATGTTTTTCCTCATGAAGTTGTGGGAGAAAATACAGCCCTCGCTGGGTGTGGTGGCTCAAGCCTGTAATCCCAACACTTCGGGAGGCCAAGGCGGGCAGGAGTTTGAGACAAGCCTGACCAACATGAAGAAATCCCGTCTCTACTAAAAATACAATATTAGCTGAGTGTGGTGGTGCATGCCTGTAATCCCAGCTACTCAGGAGGCTGAGGCAGGAGAATTGCTTGAACCCAGGAGGCGGAGGTTGCGGTAAGCCGAGATCACGCCATTGCACTCCAGCCTGGACAACAAAAGTGAAACTCCATCTCAAAAAAAAAAAGCCTGGACAACAAAAGTGAAACTCTGCCTCCAAAAATAAATATTAAATAAATAATAATAAAGAAAGAAAAAGAAAAAGAAAAGAAAATACAGCCCTCCAAATCATTGGAAGAGGAATATTTCTTAAACCTCCCCTCCTAAATTTGTATTTAACATTATCCCAAAATGGTGAATGAATTACTCCAGCAAGGCAATTCCATGCCCATCGGTTTGGACTATAAAGCGCATTTAAGAAATAACAACAACCAAGCAAACTTTATTTCTACATTTTAGGATTTTACTCCCTCTATGAAAAGATATATCTGGATATAGAACCACTAAGTTTAATGTCAGTCCCAAAAGGCTAAAGTGAAGTAGAAATTCCTGAAAATTCATTCCTGTTAGTTTCCTGAATTTCCCATTTGTCTTCTACGTGACTTTGTGTAGCGAATACTTTGATAGGGTATTTTTCATTGACCAGTTTTGAAGGCAGAGGACGGGATGGGAGCTTGAGTGGCTGAACCACTTTTAGCTTGTACATCAACAATGTGTGTCAAATATTTCCTAACCCTCAAGAAGTTACAGGTACCCAAAGTCCATTCCAGGGCACTGCAATTACTCAATTTCCACACATATATTTTTCTCTAGTTCTATCAGAATTCCTTATGGAGAGGATTCTGAAGCCATAAAAATTTTCAAAGAACAACAGAGAACAATAATCTGATCTAGCAGGAGACATTAAGTGGAAAAAGAGAGTTAAGCAATGTTTCTCAAAAAGAAAACATTACCATTAATCATAGAGGCAGTGGTGTTGCCAGAGTTTACATTGCCTCTTAAAACTGTTTGTTTGCAATCCTCTCTAGTATATCCCTGCCTCCCCATCTGTTTACATACACTTTTGGTTTCTCTAATGCCAACTTGGAGAAAGAAAACAATCATAAAAATCCAACAGTGGATTTTTACATACATAGACACCATGTATATTTTTACATAGTATATACACCATTCCGTATAATTTCCATCTAAAGCATGTATCCATTTGACCAAATGTTCCAGCTTTTTCTCTGGAGTGAAAGATAAAACTCCTCAATAGGTGGCAGGATAGGATTTTTCTCAGATTCTGGTAACATGACAGTATTCTGGTGGAAAAAGTGTCCTTCTCCGAGTAACAGGTCAAGAAAGAAGAAGGAAAACACTATTTTCTCCTCCTTGACTTCTTGCAGGTCTATGTTAAAGGAATGATCTAAGAAGGAGGCAGAGACACAGGAGCTACAGGGCTTAAAGAAATGCTCTCAGTGTTGCTCACTGTACAAGGACTGCCAATCAAACAGGGAAATCAAAGTGACTGACAGGAACTTGTTTGAGATAAAGGTTCTTGGATGCTTGTCTTTTCTCGTAAATATGACATTTTTTTATTCTAAACCCTGAAAACAAAACTCTTGCCTTTTTTCTTTAATTCCTGGATTTAATCATTCAAGATATTTTGAGTAAATCTTGGTGGAAAGAGTCCCCGATTTCAAAATTAAAAAGACCTAGGTTTGAATCTTGGCTTGGCTTTTCCATAAATGGGTGGCCCTTAGCAAGTCCGCAGGGTTTCCTCAGCCTTGGGGCTTCAATCCATAAAACAAAGTTACAGATGTGCACAGTAGATGGCTAGGAAGAGACTTGATTGAGTTAACACAGAAAGTGCCCTGTGCTGAGATGTTCAGTACTCGCATTTTTTTTCCCTTCCCTGGGGGACAGTTAACATCCTCCCCTATCCAATTCATGTAGCATCTGCCTTCGGGGTCAAACACACTTCCAGGTCGTTCCCTGAGGTATTTTAGTTTCATTCTGGAAAAGCTGTGAGCTTTCTGGAATCTGAAAGGTGCAGAGGAGCCCACAGTTGGATTCCTGAAAACCATCTGTGAGAGGGCACTCCCAGCTTTTTCCTAGGACCTGCCTGATACGAGCTTTTCTAGAATAAAGTGCTGGCCTCATGCTGTTGTCATCTGAACTGGTTTAAAGCCACATCTAGGAGAGCAGTTTGGAAGCCCACATAAAATCATGTCCTTGATGGCTCTGGGGCTCCTTTTCTAAGTTTTTTGGGAGGTCCTTGAATGCCTATGATAAGAAAACCTACATGATTAAAATTCTGTCTTACTGGAGATGTGAACAGTGTCTGCCACATACAGCAGTGGAATCTCCCAAGGCCACTTTAAGCTGGAGTAGCAGTGGCTTCTCACATTCTTTGGAGATGGCCAAAGTCCAAGGATAGAAGGAGGGAAAGACTAGCACAGTCCCCTTGATGCTTTTTCCTTCTCCTCTTTTCATTTAGGCTCGAAGGCATGGTAGGAGGATCCCTAAATGTCCGGTTTGCAAGTCTGATAGACTCAGATTCAGATAATTCCAGGTTTACTTACCACTTCTGTGATCTTAGGGAAAGTTTTTAATTTACCTAAGCGTCAGTTTTTGCATGGTTAAGAGGACCGTACCTCTCGGGACTGAGTAAAATAATATATGTAAATCAATACATATATTGATTGTATAGTCAGTAGGGCTTGGTTGCCTCCTTTCTCCCTCCCCCAAAGCATATCTGTCCCTGCAGTCTCTGCACCTCCAGAAAAAGGTGCTAAATCAGGGCCTCTATGATAGGAGCCCCAAGAAGCTGCAGAGCCACCTGCACTCAGAATCTTGGGGTCAGCTGTCCTCCCTTGCTGGTGTCATGTTAGTCATCAGAGGCTGCTGCCCAGCATGCCTGCCGGGTACTCAAAACAAAATTTGACTTAAGAATAGAAAGCTCTTCTCTGGGGCCTGTTTTATTTTTTATTTATTTATTTATTTATTTATTTATTTATTTATTTATTTATTTTTACTCCCAGATACGGTTCAGAAGGGTCAAGGCATTACGTAGTATTTATTGTTATTTACTATAATAAGTTATTTACTGTATTTTCTTGGCCAAACTCCAGCTTAATAGCTAGACTGAAAAGCAAACATGAAGTGTTACACAGTGGTGTGGTCCATTGTGAGGCTGTGCTCCTCACCACGCAGAGAGGCATCTGCTTCCCACCCCTCGCATCTGAGCTGGGCTTGCTTTGACCAATAGACTGTGGTAGAGCCGTGTTGTAGGAGTTCCAAAGCCTAAGCCTCAATATGCCTTGCAGCTTCCACCATAACACTCTTGCAACACCGCTGCCCCCAGGGAAAGGAAGCCCCGGCCAGGCTACTGAATGAGGAAATATCCCATGAAGAGGGAGGCCCAGCGCCAAGGACCCAGTGGAAATGCCAGGGACTACAGATGCATGAGAAACCCAGGTGAGACCCGAAGGAAAACTACTCAGCTGAGCCTAGCCCAAAGGTCTAAAAGAGTCATGAAGCATAATGCATTGTTGTGTTGGGTGACTCAGTTTTGGCACATCTCGTTACGTAGTAATAGATGGCAGATCCAAATGGCCATTGTGCCTCAGCCTTGTAGAAACAGTGACTGCGTGGCAGTTCAAGTGTACGCTCTTTCTGTATTTGAAAATAAAAGCGCTAAAGTGGAGCTCATGCAATATGAAGAATTAAATGCTCTACAGGTTACCCTGGATGCCCTCAGGAAGGGGGAAGCAGCTTGAATTCTTGGTGTTTCACAAGAAGTGTCCCAGGACCATGGTTTCACACGATAGAAGGCCAGCTCTGTCTCCCACCAGCAGTAGCTTTTCACAACAGTGGGGACAGAACCCTGGCACATCATGAAAGTTAGGAGGCCACCCTGTCCCAACAGGTAGAATTCAGCCACCCAAGTGGGAGCCATACTGATTCCAGCACCGGAAATGCAGATACGGAGGCCCGGATGGAGAGGAAATTTTGCAGGCATACTGGAGGAAACCAGGGCTGGACCAAGGCATGTGGGTGCCCGGAACAGGCCAATAATATGGTGTTTGCCAATATTTTACATAGAGGAAAGACTGAGCGCTCCACAGCATAAGGCAGAGAAGCATAAGGCAGAGAAGGAGGACTATTGTTAGTCTAGACCAGCAATTCACTTCTGCCCCTAACGTACGTACCTCACTCGGCAAAACAGTCCCCCTCTCCTCAGAAGGCAATTTAATCTAGACTCATTGATTCAATGCCCTGGCATTTGATCTAAGTATTCTTTCTTGCACACTCTACTAACACATACTCTTCCTGGCAGGAATTCTCGTAGTTTCTTCCACCTTGTCGTATGTCCATTGATGATTTAGTGCCTTTTACAGATTGGCATTTGGGCAGGTGCCTCCCATGTGGCCAGGCCTCTCAAACTAGCCCCTGGGCAGAGGTTCTCAAAGTGTGAACTCTGGAGCAGGCACAACAGCATCCCCTGGAAACTTGTTAGAAAAGCAAATTCTTGGCCCTACCCCAGGCCTACTGAATGAGAAACTCTGGGGTGGGGCCCAGCTAGCTAGTTTTGCAAGCCCACCAGGTGATTCTAATGTGTGATGAAATTTGAAGTTCTTAACCTCAGCTGCCCATTGGAATCACCCAGGAGCTTTAAAATTACCTATGTCGGCCGGGCGCGGTGGCTCACGTTTGTAATCCCAGCACTTTGGGAGGCCGAGGCGGGCGGATCACAAGGTCAGGAGATCGAGACCACGGTGAAACCCCGTCTCTACTAAAAAATACAAAAAATTAGCCGGGCGTGGTGGCGGGCGCCTGTAGTCCCAGCTACTCGGAGAGGCTGAGGCAGGAGAATGGCGTGAACCCGGGAGGCGGAGCTTGCAGTGAGCCGAGATCGCGCCACTGCACTCCAGCCTGGGCGAAAGAGCAAGACTTCGTCTCAAAAAAAAAAAAAAAAAAAAAAAATTACCTATGTCTAGGTCCCTCTCAAGAGCTCATGATTAAATTGGTCAGGGGTACAGCCAAGACCCGAGGATTTTTAAAAGCTCTCCAGATTTTTTTTTTTTTTTTTTTTTTTTTTTTTTTTTTTTTTTTTTTTTGAGATGGAGTCTCGCTCTGTCGCCCAGGCTGGAGTGCAGTGGCGGGATCTCCGCTCACTGCAAGCTCTGCTCCCGGGTTGACGCCATTCTCCTGCCTCAGCCTCCCCAGTAGCTGGTACTATAGGTGCCCACCATCACGCCCGGCTAACTTTTTGTATTTTTAGTAGAGACGGGGTTTCCATGTTAGCCAGGATGGTCTCGATCCCCTTAACCTTTTGATCCACCCGCCTCGGCCTCCCAAAGTGTTGGGATTACAGGCGTGAGCCATGGCGCCCGGCCAAAGCTCTCCAGATTATTCTAATATAGAGCCCAGGCTGGGGACCACGGCCCTAGAGAGAGGCAAAGGCTTTCATAGAAATCACTTGGCAGACTAATTCCTAATTAGGGTTTTGCTAAAGATGGCCTTGAGTTTAAGTGGTTTCATATTTGTGTATAATAACAGCCAAGACTTTTCATTTATGCTAGGTTCACTTCAGGCCTCTTTTAACAAAAGAATCTGATAATTGTTGTAGCTCTGCCTGTGTAGACCACATGGGTGGTTCTGTGGCTTGAGAGGAAATCCATTTGTGCTCCACCCATTAAATAGAAGGTTAGAAGACCAGGCTGAGAAAAAGTGCCTGTGAGCACCGTGATAATCTGTGAAAAGGTAAAAGCATTTGTCAAGACTGGCAATGATGACAAGGAAGAATGTTAAGTGCAAATACATTCCATTTCAAGCCAGTAAGAGGCACATGAAATGTGCGATCGGCAGCGGCACAATGCAGCGAGACAGTGACACCTCCCTGACAACCAAAAATTCTGCAGGATACTTACTACTGCTGGTTTTTGCCACCAAGTCATTTTCTTTCAAAAGCAAAAGCCTTGTAGAACTTCATGTTTAAAACCTGGCTATTTAATTGCATTTTTACTATTTTCCACCAAATCCATATTTTCCAAGACCTTGATCTCGCCACCCATGATTTGGTTAACCATGGTGTTCTTCAAGACCACAACCTCTGTTTACTTTGATTACAAGACTAAGCCAAGTACAAGATTTTGTAAAGAATTTTGGAGGAGGACACAGCTGTCCCAGCAGAAGGCGGCATGAGACCAACGTGGGAGCCAGAAGAGAGAGGTTCCTGGCTGGCCCAGGTCTGCTCCCTTAGTCACACACGTCAAAGTTCATCACTAGGGTGTTAGTGAAGAGGAAATGGGACCAGGCGCGGTGGCTCACGCCTGTAATCTCAGCACTTTGGGAGATCGAGGCGGGTGGATCACCTGAGGCCATGAGTTCAAGACCAGCCTGGCCAATATGGCAAAACCCTGTCTCTACAAAAAATACAAAAAAATTAGCTGAGCATGATGGTACATGCCTGTAATCCCAGCTACTTGGGAGGCTGAGGCACAAGAATCATTTGAACCTGGGAGGTGGAGGTGGCAGTGAGCCAGGATTGCACCACTGCATTCCAGCCTGGGCAGCAGAGCAAGACTCTGTCTCAAAAAAAAGGAAATGGACCCTGACACCAGAACTGACTTTGGATCCTTCACTAAAATCAATGCTTCTCAATTTTTAATGAAAAAACAAACAAACAAAAAACACGTGGGGATTTTATTAAAGTATAGGCTCTGAGTCATCAAGTTCCCAGGGGATGCTGATGTTGCTGGACCTCGGAGCACACAGAGAGAAGCATATTTTGGAGTATGATGTGGGAATGTGCAGTGTGGGCCGGGATGGGGGTGAGGATAGGGAGGCACCAGCTTGAGCCCAAGCCATGGGATTCCAATTTTTAAGAACATATCTTGCACCTAGCAGGGTAGTCCTGCCAGGAACCCATTTATATGAAGGGTTGAGGAAACCTCATCCTAAAGAAAGAGGAAGTTAGACAGATCAGTGTGGTCCTATAGCCAAGGCCCCTATTAAAACAGAGTTGATTCTGACTGTGGCCAGACCTCTGTCGTTCAGGTATGCCATCTCAGCCCAGCACCCAAGGACTTGGCTTTGAGTCTAAGAGAGGGCAAGAAAGTCAAACCCTAAAATTTGAGGACTCTGTTCTCTCTAAAAATTGTATAACACACTGTAGGCAAAGGCTGAAGTGCTTAGCACCTCACCAACAGAGGCTAAGACAGGACTTCTGCAGTGGCCAGAGCCTGGCTTTGGTGGCTCACAGGCCCCAGTGAAGCACTGTGCCCACACAGGAGGGGAGGACACGAGATAGTTTCTCAAAGAGTTGAAAATCATGGCTGATCTCATACATCTCAATCGCTCACTGAAGAGGACAAATATTATCTGTTGAGAACAGTTACTTTAAGTAATCCCTTGTAAATGAGGCCAAATGAACAGGCAGGAGCACATTACTATACTGTGGAATAAACTCATGGAATAAATTTGTATCTGAGATTGCTTCTTCGAAATGATAGTGTGGCTACGTATTCATTCATTTACTCATTCATTCCAACACTTACCGAGAGTCTCTGTACAAGGCTTTATATTAGGTGCCAGCGGTCTAAGGACAGCTAAGACATGGGGTGTCTCCCAAAGAGAAAGGACACAGACACATAAAATCCTAATGCAAAGTGAGAATTACTGAAGGAGGAGTACACCGCAGGGCTACAGGAGAGCAGAAGAAATGGCAGGTGCTGTCTGGGAGCTACAAGGAGGGGCTCCCAGAGATGGTGATTACTGGGCTGGATCTTGCAAGTAGGGGAGGAGGAGACACAGAGGGAGGGAAAAGGTCTTGCAGGCAGACGAGCAGCACGAACACAGTGATGAAAGTGAAGGCGCCTCTGAAGAAGGCGGAGTAATTTGTTTGACTAGGGTAGAGTTTGTGTAGCTGGAACCCAGTGTGTGTGTGGAGAGAAGTGGCGAAAGACAAAGCTAGTACCATAAGCCACAAGTATGTAAGCCACAGCTGTTCAGAAAAAGGATCCCAAGTGCTCGTAAGGAAAGTTAATCTTCTCATCAAATCTCTTGGCATGCTACTAAGCAGCCATCATTTTGATTCTTAGTTTAAATCCCTTATGCGCTTTAAGAAAATAGAAGAAAACTTCATATTAAAAAGATGTCATTTCGAAAGAAATTTTAGCACTGTAATAATGTTAGTCAATAAATATTTGAACATTTGTCTTCCGTTTGGGGAAGAGGAAATACACCAGTGAAGAAGAGATGTTGTCTGTAGCAGGAACATCAGGTTCTGTTCCTGGGCCTGCCGCTAGCCAGCTGTTGACCTTGAAAAACAGCACTGGCCTCCTCTGGGCCAGTTTTCTTATCTCTGGCAGGAGTAGATTGGGTCAATGAGGTTCCATCTAGCTCTTACAATGTGTGTGGGTGTCTGTGAGACAAGATCAAGTCCCTCAAAGAGCTCAAAATTGAGGAAAGGAGCAGCAATCAGAAACGGCTTTCAGGCATCCAGCTTTACCAAGACGGATGGGAAATCCCCAGGAATTCTTGACATCTCCCCACATCCGCCCCAGCGGCAATGCAGGAAATCTAGTCCACTATCTTCAGCAGACTCAATGCAACTGTTTCCTTAATGAACCCCCCTGCAGCCCCGTGAGCTAAGTCAGAGGCTTTCTTTTCAAGCCCTCCCTCAAATACCCCATTCCTCCAATTTCCTTCCCCTCCCTCAATCTGGTATAAAATCCAGCAATTTAATCAGCAGCATGCAATTTCCACAGCACCCAAGAGTGCGAGGAAGCACCAGTGATCCTGGAAAGCATTTGGCAGGAGATCTTGTCATTTCTTACAAGCCTCTCCTGTAAACGAAGGCCAATAGAGCAGAATGGACTGTTCGGTTCTACCAAATTGCTTAAACCAAATGCCACAGATGGTCTATGCTTTTAACTACTCACAGTAATATATTTTTACTTAAAAAAAAGTCTGGTATGATTTCAAATGCCCTTCCTCCCCTACCTGCAATGAGAAATGCACTGAAAAATGATGATATTTACTTGATACCCAACACACCCCTAACTGTGACATCCAAACCAAGAACTAGACACACCTGGCCTCTACTAACACCAGCAGGCTTCACATTTAACATTCACGTGCCAAGATAGCTTCTCTCACTTTTTTTCCATTTTTATCCCCACCCACATACACATATCAGTTTAAAGCACTACAGAAGCTACTTACTCTGTTATTTGTTCTTGTCTTGCCCAACTGCCCAAGCCAGGTCAAATATAAGCTATAACTCTGCTGTGTACACCTCAATAGGCTGCATAATCTTCCTCAAAGACATTACATTATTTTGGTCAATATAAAACCATTTTTTTGTAACACATCACTTTCAACTTCCATATTAAATAAATTTGAAGTAGACTTAGAAATGTCTCGATCATTTTTGGAAAGAACAAAGTAATTACTTGGTTTGTTTCTCAAAAGTCATGTAAAGTAGGCTCAATTTTAAATAAGGGGTTTAGTACCCCTGTTAAAATCTGGAACTTTTTTTAAAAGAATAAAACCACGTTTTTTAATCAAATAAGTGTTAGTTTCAAAAATTCAAGAAATAAATAGGGGTTTAAAATGACTGCTATCCTTAGAAGAGTTAATGCAACTAGAGTTTTGAGGGAGCATCTACTTTATAGAGTTATACATTCTGCTAGTGAAAAAAGCCCAAGATAAAGATGACTGCTGGCTCAGGCATCCTCTACCAGCCCTTCTCTTCCAAAACAGCCTACTCAAGGCCAAATTGACTGGCTGTTTAGGTACCTACTACTAAAGAAAAAGAAAGTTTAATGTGATTAGCAGGGGAAACCCAGTTCATCCTAATAGCCCCAGCATCATACGGTTTCTCATCCACTCTGTATACAAATATAAATAAGGTGGGGAAGAGAAAAGAGAAAGACAGACATGGTGTTCAGGCCATTTCTTGGAATCATTCATTGAATTTTGGAGTCAGAAAAGGGCCTTAGAAATCAACCACCTATACTAACGTCTTCATTTTACACACGAAAACAAAGTACCCACTTGGTGATCATTAGAAAAAGAAACCAGATAGCCTATTATAGAATGTCCAACAGGGAAATTAAAAAAAGTAACAAAGTGCTAAAATATTAAGTAAAAATATTTGAGGAACTGGAGTAAGTAGTCACCTACAGTTCATTTGTAACATCATGCTTCAGCTGGAAAACTGTAGGCTGCCAAAGCTCCTAAATAATTAATATTTTGAATATGCAATTTAGACCAAAAAAAGTGCAGCTTCATAAAACCTTGGAAAAAACAACAAAAATTGTTACAAAAATTAACTTTATTATAAGAGATTTATTATATTCAATTTGAAATAGGTATTTTCATGTACACTTTGATTTAATATTATTAATGTGGACTTCCTTCACAAAATTCACAATTTCAGTATTTCCACTTAGTTATAGTAAATTGTAAATGTTAGCTGTTCAAGAACTCAAGAAAAATGAGGGCAAAGAAAAAGATATGTAGCTTTCATCCAGGTTGTGATACCTTAAAAGTAAGAAATGAGACTCAGAGCTGGAGAAACAGTATTGGTATCCTTTATAGAGAAAGAGCAATAGAGAGGACTTGAAAGTATCTGAATTATTGGCATCTTTTTATTTCCCAGAAGGTCTGGAAGAGGTAAATAAACTCTTTAGAGGGGAAAGGCATTATCTTTTTGTATTACTGAGCCTCTGGTTATTTTACCTCTCAATGCATGTGCACACCAGGCATGCACACACACACAATATTAATAGCTAATAAGTATTCAAAGATTACATAGTACCTGAAGAAAGACAGACCCAGGTTCATAATGATGCAAGAGAACTCTGCAGTGGGGAACCGTGGCTTCTTACTAGATATTGCTTCCCAGATATGCAGCCTCTCAGTTGAGCATGAAAGCCCTGATGCGGTTTGTAAAGTAGGCAGTAGCTGATTGTTTACTGTGAGTTGCTTGTTAACCAGATAGAGAAACTATGGGTTTTCAAAAGCACCCATGATGCAGACTGAGCTAACATGAGCTAACAGAGTGTTCTGTTAACTGTCAGGTAAAGAGGTTCTCAGCTTGCCAACGTTAGTCCTTTCTTCCCAAAAAAGTGCAAATTAAAAAAAGAAATTCAGAGTTCCAAAACTGCCGCCCCATTTAAGTAAATTATAATCTAAGGAAAATCACAAGAGGATCCCACTCACGCTTCTGTAAAGTTTCCACCTATCTAAGATGCTTCCAATTACAAAGAAAACGATGCTTCGCCAAAGTCAGCATGTTTTTGAAATAAAGATATATCTATGTGAAGCAGAAAATCTAATAAATCACGTGCTTTTCCCTCCGTAATTTTAGATTCATGTACTTTACCTAGATTTATCTTCACATAATAGTCGAGTGAGGTATTTAAATTCTCTAAGCAATTATATTTTAATACAAGTGACTTTTCAAAACAAAAAATGTATTTGTGAAATAGAAGATACAACATTTTATTTAATATAGTTAGAGCACCTTTCCCAACCTACAGCGAGTTCTCAGAAGTTACCACTTCGCCCTGTCTCCGGGTTTAGTAGTTTCGCCAATCTAATTGGAACTATTACTTGTTACTTGGAAACTGACGGTCTGGTTAGTCTTCCCACTGAGAAAGAATATTTAATTATTACTGCTTTTTGGGTTTAACAAGCTTTTTTTGTTGTTGTTGTAGTTGTTCTAATATGCTCCATCCTACTGACTTTTCTTCCCGGGAATCATTGCAATGACTTATTTTATACTACTATATTTTATTTCATATTTTACCTTTTCTCCACGATGCTTAAAAGAAAGGCGCTCCGAAATCTGGCTCTCTGCGCCCAGGGGAACGAGGCACAAGTCTCCGCCACTCAGCCCCACTGAGCAGAGACTGCGAGTCCGAACCCTCAAGTTCCTCGGGGCTTTGACCCCTCGATGGCGGCGGTCTAACTGCTGGTAAAACCCCCGGCCCCTGACGGTTCCACCGCCCGTCTCCCAAACGCCCAGCGAAGGCTGACTTACGTGGCGGGCGGACCTCAGCGATTCCTCAAACCGCATCGTTTGGTCAAAATCGCCCGCCCTCTCTTCGCTCGGATTTTAAAGGCTAGCCTTGTAAGTCAGTAACTTAACGGTATTTGGGCCCTGGGCTGCCCTCGTCGGTCAGGGTCACTGATGTCGGCGACACGGGCTGGACCGCGCACCCCGCCTGCTCCCGGCAGAGGCCCCACCCGGGTGGCTGAGCCCAGCGCACTGGGGCCCCGCGGTCCGCGAGCGGCGAGGAGGAGCGGGCGCTAGCCGAGCGTTCCCCGGGACAGTCCAGCTCGGGGACCGAAGCGGGTCATGGGATGCCGGCGCTGGCCCTCTCCTGAGATCCTCCGGCTCCCCGCAGGCACGCGTCCCCTCCAAATCGGCTCCCCTCCTACACTCTCGTGGCGCTAGGTCGCAGCCAGTGCCCAATATCACCAACGTCCCGGCCTCAGCCCAGCCCCGGGCAGCCTGGCGGCCTTTCAGGAGCCTCTGCTCCCGGCTCCGGCGGACCCTGCGTATCTGCGCCAGGCCCCCTGGGAGCGGGCTCTGGGTGCCAGGCAGGTCCGGGTGCGTGCTGCTCCTAGTGCCCAGGGCCTCGGCAGTGAGACCCCAACCCGACAGCTGGATAAGGGATCAGCGATCCTGTCGCAAACGGACAGCCCCAGCGCGGACCCGGTCTGAGCGCTGATGCTCGCGAGTCCAGGGCAGCCACTCCTCGAGGCACTCCCTCGGAGAAAGGGCGCAGCGGCCCCAAGCGTGCCCGCTGCAACTAGTGTCCCAGGTTCTCGCCGTAGCCCGCTTCTCCGGGCTGCAGCCTAGTCTCCCCGCGTGCACCCCGCCCTGGCCTCGGAGGCTCTGCCCTCCGGCCGCCCCATCGCAGCCCGCCTCAGGCCCGGGCCCCCAGCCGCGCCTCACCTGTGAGAAGCAGACAGCTGAGCAGCGCGCACAGCAGGACCCCGGTGTCCCAGCAGCTGACCATGGTGAGAGCGACGCGGCCTGCTCGCCGGGTGCCCGCGCTCCCCGCGGCCAAAGACCCGGCCGCCAGAGTCCGTCCTCTCGTTCTCCGCCGCCGCCGGCCCCGCGCCCTGAGCGCCCGTCTCGCGGCTCCAGCCAGGAGACAACCACTTCCCCGGGTAATCCTCGCCGCCAGGCGCCCGCTGGCCGCTGCACCCGAGCCCCGGAGCCCGCTCCGAGCCGCCGCTGCTGCCGGGGAGGAGCCGAGAGGAGTGTCCGCCTGGCGTGCTCAGAGCCTCCCGCGGACCTCGATGAAGAAGAGCCGAGGGCGGGGGCGATTTATAACCTTTCCCCAGCCCACTTCCTACCCCGGCACCTCCTTCTGGTGACGTCAAGGGGTCCCCCACCCCTCATCCGCCTCCCCACCTACCCTCTTCTTCCTCCCAGGCTCGCTTCCCTGCGGCTACGGAGAGGGGCGGGGGCCGACGAGGGCGGGTGGCCCGGGGCCGAGCGCGCGTGAGGAGGTGCTGGCGACGCGGGCCTGGGAGCACGGCCCCGGCAGGTTCAGGGTCTTTGCTCCGCGCCCTCTTGCCCTTGCCCCTCCTCCTGCCCATCGCGCTCAGGAAATCCTTGCAGACTCCCTCCACCCGGCTTACTCAGCTCTGGGGGCCGCCCGAAACTGGGGAAGGGACAAGGCTGAAGCTCCGCCGCCCGGCCCTAGGGGCGGAAAGTCCGATCCAAGGGAAGCTGGCCGCGCCTCCGCGACGGTGTTCTTGGCACGGAGGACTGAGGCGCAGTCCAGCTGTCTCCCCTTGCCTGCTCTTCCCGCGCTGTCCCGCCGCTCCTGGCCCCGTCAGATTGTCCTGAGAAGTCTAGGAAGGCACCAGAGACCCTCCGCACAAGGCACTGAACCTGGAGCGCCTGAGGGGAACTGACGCTTGCCTGGCACCTTTGGGAAGACTGCGAACCAGCTCAGGTCCCAGGGGAGCGCGTCCGTGTCTTTTTCGGCCGCATTGATGCACCCGCCCAAGTCATTTCCTCAATCTTCTGCTTCCTAGAAGCAAAACAAGGAATAACATTATGATACCTTTAAAAAGCTGAGGCGTGAAACTGCTCCTGCAACTTGGAAACGCAGGGCACTTGAACTTTATTTCCTAAATGCCCGAAAAAGAAATCTTTCTGGTGGCAGCTCGCTACTCAAGATGAGTGACTCTGACCACAACCGGGTGAAATTAACTTGAGGCCCTAGATCATTTGCTATGACACTAATTCCACGTTGTTCCTCAATTATGTCTCCATTACCTCAAAGGCTGAAGTCGTCCTGGGCTGCACGGAGCAGCCCAGTCTTGTCTCCGTAAATACCGCAGATTTGAAAAATAGTCCTATTGGAACCCGTCAGAGGGACGTAATACAAGGGACTGTGATGGCTCTTGAACGGAGCCAGCGACTCTTCCTGAAGGACTGGACTACTCCCCGCCTGGGAAGGTTGGGTAACCCAAAGTTGCCACATTTCTGGGCTGCACACCAAGGAGAGGCCTCGGCCACTCCACACAGGAAATGCACGTCTGGGCACCTGGAGCCACAGGACCTGAGCCACTAACTCTCCCTGGATCCCTTCTGGTTCAGAGGCAAGGAAGACTGCCGGAGTCATTGCTTGCCTGCTGGCTTCACCAGCCCTTTCTATTTTTCCAGTTCTCCTCACCACTCTCCCTAGCGCCTTTCTCTGCCTCCTGCACCCCTGCGTCCTCTAAAACCCACAGCATCATCCCGCAGAACAGCTGGAAGCCGACAGCCGATCCTTCTTCTTGCTGGTCCCCCAGCCCAGAACACAGCCTGGGACATATGTGCAGAGCCACAGTGTCTGTCGGTCTCACCCGAGAGCTGCTTGTCACTCCCACACCCTCTTTCAAGGAGAAGCTGTCAGCATTGTCCTTCTGCAGCATTCAACAGGGGCCAGGCATTGGGTTAGGGCTGAAAACACTGATGGAGAGCCATCATCTTTGCCTTCTAAAGGGCTTGGACTGTGATAAGAAGGTGGACACTTGAAGAGGCTGCAATGCAGGACCGGCATTCCAGTGCTGGAGGGGTGTTTAGTCCTCCATCGGCTCAGAGAAGAAAAGGCAAATTTATTGGCAGGGAAAACCCAAGGAGGGCTTCTCAGGAGAGACACACACTTGACTCTAGGGGAAAGTGGTCCATAGTACCATGTACAAAGGTTTTATTTGCTAATACATTTTTTCAAATGCCATTTTGATATTTTTAACTCATAAAGAGACAACACTTTCCAAACCTGCTGCCAGCAATGAATCTACATTGTGTCTGTAAAGCCAGAACAGGTATTTGATGGACAGCTGAAACAATCTTTATAATCTAAGATGCTAATCAATGATATTAACATGTTGCTCAATTATTTAAGGTTAATAAGGTCACATTCGAACCTAAGATTTATATTAAAACTATGCTGCAGTAAGGGTGGGCTTCCACATTTCCCAACTACTGTTTTGAAAAGTTGCTTTTAATTAGCGTCAGCAATTTATTGACTATGAATTCTTTGTTAGTTGCATTAGCGTTCTCACAAAGAACTCAAAAATGCTACAAATTTTAGCTTAGATATGGGGAATAAAGGTATAGCTCCCAATCCTCTCCCCAAAAGAGATAATACCTTTGAATGAGAACGGGCTATAGCACTCTCCTAACGAAATCACTAATGAAAGAGGTTTTATAGATAATACTGATGGAGAAGATCGAATTCAACACGCCTGGTGGGTATAAAAAGCCATTGAAGTAGACAATCTGCTTGCTTCCTGCTCACATACAAAAGAACATTTCATCTCCTGTTTGGTTAGCAAAACCAGACACTCTCTCTTGTTATCAGCTACGAACATTCTCTTGAGGTTTCTTTCTCACCCCTATTCAGAAGCACACTGTTGCTAAATCCATCAGCTTTAATATTCGAGACTGAATAAGAGTGCTGGAGCACCAGTGTGAGAGACAGGAGAGAGCCCAGGCTCTCACCTTCCTCCAAAGACCAAGCGTGGAGCTGATGAGCTACAGTCACTGAGGACCAGTCAGGAATTTCTTTCCCACTTGGGTTAGGTAGCTTGATACAAAAGGAAAAATACACTCTATGGGTATACTCTGCGTAATGCAAATATGTATGGTTGAATACAAGAACCAAATGATCTCATAAAACCCTTCTGTGTTATATTTTAAAAAGCTTCACAGTACATATCCTCTGGACAGTTCAGGCTCCTTGGTCTAAAAAGCACGCACTCCCAAATCTCTGCTAAGAAGTTCTGCGGAGTTCACCAGGCAGGCACATGTATGATTTTACTTATCAGATGCTGATGACCTCATTGGCTCAAAAGTCTTGCTATGGGAAGCTACCACTGTGGCTGAAATGCCCCCATTTTCAAAGAACTTAAACATCTGGTATTGGGTTTAAAAGCCATTCAACTCATCTACCGAGTCAATTCGTGGAATTCCTCTTCAATGCTCCAATATCTCCGCATGAAAATTTATTGAACACTTAAAAACACCTCCTGTGCCGTGGGCATCTTGTCTCCAGCCTCAACATTCACGTCCCTTTGGTCACTCTTCAGCTGACATGCTCCAGAAATTCCATCCAGCTCTGATTAGAAGTCTGCAGCATATCAGTGTCCCTGCAGGTGACACGCTTAGGATTGAAAATGCAGCACAATTATCACTTCCCTCCTCCTAGAGGTAGTTTTTCTTTCAGGCAGAGAGAAAAACCTGTGGGAAGGCCCAGTGGGAGCAAGGAAGGAAAATCGTTCAGGTGGGAAGAGTAGCGTGGAGAAGGAAGCACAGGGAACAGCCCCCTCCTGGAGATGAGGCCAGTGCCACCGAGAGCAGGGCAGCACTGCCCTGGTGGCACCTCTGGGGCCACTGGCCTGGGCTCCCTGGCTCCTCCTGTTCCTGCTACTCATGTTCCCATCTGCTCCTGACTACCTTCTCCCTGACATGGGTGGGCGCTGCTGCTGTTTATAAGATCGCCATTGGCTTTACTTGGAATTCTCCTCCTGCTACTCCCAGGGGCTACTACAGAGGGAACTTGCTTCTGTTCCTGGGACCTAAGATCAAAGGAGCCTTTTCTGTCAGCGCCTTCATACCTTGGACTCTTCCGGAACTTACTCTTGGTTAAAGCCCCAAGGCTTTCTCACGAGAGCTGCTATCTGGCTGCCCTTGTGCAGCCGCCGCTTGGGTTGACTCAGGCTGCAGGCCCTGGGCCTGTTGTTTAAGCCTCTTGTTTGTTTTAGTCTGTCTTTCCGGCACATCGAAGTCTTTCTGGTCTCTGATTCTGCCATCCTGTGGACTTTCTATAGCTCCTGCTTCAAATGATCCACAAATATGGTAAACGTGCCTTCTGGGTCATCATCAAAATCACTGACGAGGACAAAGTTGAGTGAGTGAAGGAATGAATGAATGAATGGAAAGATGAAAGTAGAGATCTGTGGAGGTTGAATAAACCAAGGAAGGACTCAAATTATTCCTTTGTGTCATTATCTCTAGCTGTATGTTCACCAAAGGAGGCTGCATATTAACTCATTCACATTTACCATGTCATTATTTAGGAATAATTGATGGTCCTAGCAAGAGAAAATAAGACAGGTAGGTTTTATCGAAGGCATACTAGAAAAGTTGAAAGGAAAAAAAAAAAAAAAAGACCACACTGGGATAGTTAGAGAAGCATGGGGAAGGGGAAACGGCAAATCAGAGCAGCAAATAAAGCCTAAAAGAAAAGTGGCCAATTAGAGTAATCTCTAGGAACGTCCTCTAATCAGTATCACTACCATCTTGCCTAAGGTCAGTTGTATCTCAGCACTTAACTGCCAGCCATTGACTTTTCCCCTTACTCTTTTTCCTGTTTTATTACTTTTAATACACTCATAGTCATTAAATATAACATTTTGGAAAGATTAAAAGAAGGGAAGGTCTGGAGGATGAGTCATAATTCCATCATCTCAGCAGAGCCACTGTGATCACTGTGGTGTATTTCATTCGAGCCTTTTCCATACAGACGGCTTTTATCTTTCCATGTTTCTATAGAGCCTTCATAACTGTTGTAGCTAATAGCCTCAAACTATTATCCTCTTGCTAGACATTCCAGTTTCTGCATTGTAAATAATTCCAAAATAATCTTAATTTGACACTGGAATGTTTTTAGTCAGATGTACACACGTACATGCACGCTCATCAATATCCCTGCTTTACTTAAAACCCTTCCAGCTTAGTCCAGTGACCTGGCTGAGCAGTCGAAGGAAACAGCTCATGGCATGGTGCATGATCCAGGAAACGTATTCTTTCATTCAGCAATGCCATGCTAATTCGATTGAAAATAGTAACATAGGAGATATAATTATTTCTCTAGAAGATCTTGCACTCTATTAGAGAAGGCCAGGCTTCCATGAAATATTAGGAAACATTTCTAGGGCGATTAAAGGCAAGATACAGTTATGAGTGCTAAAAGGAATCATTAGTTACTGTATTGGGAAATGGCTTTGAACGTAGTAACAGTTTATATCAGCAGAGAAGAGAAGGCATTCTGGAAAGGCAGAGAGGGCAATAAAACCAGTCAACGGTGGGAGAGGCCAGTGAGGGGTGGCGGTGTTGGGAACAGGGAGGCTGACTTTGCACAGGTAAGGCTGAGGCCTGGACACTTGCTAGATACTCATGTGTGTTTCATTCTGTCAGTACAGAATGGGGTGGCTTTAGGATGGTTAGACTGGCCAATAGTGGGTTACAAGGGAATGAGACTGGAGGGAAATGAATAAACTATTAAATAAATTCATGAAGAAACAAGTAAATCTATTGAGAGGCGATAGACTAGGGCTGGTACCATAAGGGGAAGAGGAGGGTGCAGGGTGGCTCTGGTTAGCAGTTCAGGGAAGGGGTGTAGATAATTAAGTTTGGGGTTGAGGTGAGGGAGAGGGAAAAGCCCAGGAAAACTTCAAGGCTCCCGGGAGGACCCTAAGGAAGCCAGGCATTGGCTGATGAGGATGTTGTGGGAGGTGGCTGGAGAGGAGGCAGGAGGACTTAGTTTTAGCCATGTTGGGGTGAGTGGGCAATTGAAAGCAACTGACTTTATTTTCAGGCTGGAGCCAAGGCAGAGTTTAAAGAGATGGCGTGCTGGGCATGGTGGCGTGTGCCTGTAGTCTCAGCTACCTGAGAGGCCTGGGTGGGAGGATGGCTTGAGTCCAGGAATCCAAGACCAACCTGGGCAACACAGCAAGACCCTGTTTCTAAAAATAAATAAATAAATAAATAAATAAATAAATAAATAAATAAATAAATAAATATTTAAAAAGACAACAGGATAGTGTGGCTCAGGTCTAAACATTATGTTATTTTTTTTTTTTTTTGAGACAGAGTCTCGCTCTGTCGCCCAGTCTGGAGTGCAGTGGCGCTATCTCAGCTCACTGCAAGCTCCGCTTCCTGGGTTCACACCATTCTCCTGCCTCAGCCTCCCGAGTAGCTGGGACTACAGGCGGTTGCCACCATGCCCAGCTAATTTTTTGTATTTTTAGTAGAGACGGGGTCTCACCATGTTAGCCAGGATGGTCTCGATCTCCTGACCTCGTGATCCACCTGCCTCGGCCTCCCACAGTGCTGGGATTACAGGCGTGAGCCACCGCGCCCGGCCGGCTCAGGTCTAAACATTTTAAGGAAGTAGAAACTCAACAGGTAGTGCTATATCCTGACTTCACATGTCGTATATATGTTATAATTTTACATGTAACATATATGTTATATCTATATAAGACAAAAATCACATATATTTGAGATAGATAGCCTGAGTTTTCTGCAATGGCTAGGCTCTGACTAGGCAGTTTAATTTCCACCTCTGAGTAAGGAGGGGTGCCTAGCAGAGTACTCCAGTTTTAGCCTTCCTTCTTCAAAAGTTCCCGAACTCCAGACACGCCCTCAGGGCAGATCTGCTGGCTGCTTCGGTGGAAGACCAGCCCTTTCCTTCCTGTGTCTCTTCCAGGCTCCTCCTGGACGCACTTGTCATGAGCAGCAGCAGCAGTCACGGAGCAGCCAGCCACACTCTGCCCTGGACCACAGGCCATCTGCCCAGCAGTCAGCCAGGCCTACAGAAACACGGCTCTGTCACACTCCTAGAGGCAAGCCTGGCATTTGTAAGAAAGTTTGATCTCCAAGCTCAATGAAACCTACTGTGGAGGGAAGAATTGTGTATCATAATTGGCTTTAGATTTTTCTGTTGAAAAAATAATAATCTATAAAAATAAGCTCCAGCTATACCACTAGTGTGGGTTTTCTTGCTAAAATTTGAAACCCAGCCAAACAATGGTTTATTATTTAAATAAAATTCTCTTTCTTCACATGCTGAAGTAATCACAAAGTGATAAAATGACTGATTTGCTTCAAAATTATCCAAGACCCCAATTACACTGATTTTATCTTTACAAATTATATGAATGTATTAAATTTTCACATGTACCACAAAAATATGTACATTTCCTATGCATCAGTTTAAAAAATTATCCAAGAGGAGTAAAGATGAAACATGATAGGCCATGTATTGATAATATTGAAACATACATAATTTATGAACATTTCTTTCCTCTTATGTATATGCTTACAATTTTTTTCAGAGCAAAAGTTAATTTTCTTTTCTAGTCTGAAATTAGTCCAAAGTGAATTTCAGGATCTGAGCCCGAGGCTACAGAGAAAAGGAGGGATAATGAATGTAACCTGCTGGCCAGAGCTTTGGTTTCACTGATAGGAAGACATACGTCCTCCCTGTGAGTTTCTAGCAAATTCTGTGTGAGTGTGATGAAGAGGCATGAAGAGGTGTAAAGCAATCACAGAGGAAACAAATCCTAGTGTTACAAATCCAGTTGATATGGAAAGTCTGCTGCAGAAAGAAGTAGCACGGAGAAGTCAAAAACACATAAAAAAATGCAGCTAAAGAAAAAGAACAGGAAAACCCTTTAAAAGGAAAAATCCAGAAAATTACTATCTATATCATGGAGAGGAGGAAAATAAATCACTTTTCTTTTTCATTTTATTTGTTGAAAATTAAATAAATTCCTTTAAAAATCCCTTTTCTTCTCCATGTTATTTGTTTGAAAATTACGGCTGGATATCATGAAGTAGAGAAAATGAAATTTGGGGTGAGAGGATTAAAACCCATGCTGCATCATCTAATGACATTATTAAAAAGGACTTTAAAAACTATGTTTTTAAAACAAAAGAAAACAAACAAGCTTTGTTGGCAAGCATTCTAGGCAATTTGGGAACAGGAAGATAATATTGCAAGACCATTAGCCATTTTTTTCTAGAACTTATGCACAAGTCCCCATGATTGGAAAAGGAAAGAAATCCAGCAGGTTGATTGGTAAAGATAAACATAAAATCATACAATCTTAGTGTGCAAGTGGACCTTATAGATCTAGTCCAATCGCCTGATCTTGCTTTGAGGAAACAGGCAGCGAGGTGATGTGCTTGGCCAGCCACACCTGAATCAGAATGTAGGGGTAACTCTTGATCTTCTCAGACTATCGCTGAGAGGTTCTCCCGGCACAATCCCCATGCCTTCTGGCCTCTTCACGGAAGGAGAGAGCCTAAAGATGCATTGCTCTGTTCTCTGGATCCCTGTGAGATGATCTCATCAGTCAGTGAAAGGCAGGCAGGATTTGCCTGCAGGTCAGCTCAGAACTTATTCAGGTCAAGATTGTCACCTTTGGGCCCAGGGTCACTTGCACCCAGAAAGCAACGTAGAGCAGAGGGCAAAGAACTTCTACTGCCAAAGTGGGTCCGTGCACAGCTCCTAGGCCAGCCTGCCGGGTGTTTGAATCTTGACTCTGCCTCTTGCAGGATATCTGACCTTGGGCAAGCCACCTAATGTCTCTGGGCTCTAGTCTCTTAATCTCCAAAGCAGGGATGATGATAGAATAGTAGGGTTGTTGTGAGGATTAAAGAAAGAATCCGGAAAAGCATTTATAATAGTGTCTGGACCAAACTAAGCACTGGATAAGTGTTAAGTATGATTACGTGAGTAATGTTTGCCATATGCCTCCAGCCTGCTGCCTGACTAATCCTCCAGTACTTATCCCCATGGGTTAGCTATACTTCTGCCCTCAAATTCCAGGTCTCTGATGGGATTGGGCCTTGGATGGGCACCAGCACACCATGTACATTTGCTAACCTTTTTACTCAAGACGGAACCCTTTCTTCCTTCCCCTTAGGCATCGTTTGAGACCCTGCCTCCTGTCTGACTTCAAGTGTCCCCCGATGGTTAAAGCCAGCCTCTGGGTGCCAGCCCCATCCTCTGGACTGGAAGCCCTCAGATGCCCGTTTGTGGGACCCTGCCCCTGGGTAACTGTTGGATTGTGTGGCTGTTCCTGCAGGGCAGCTCATTGCTGTCTTGTTCCCTGCTCCCTTACTTCTCTGTCCTGCCCCAGTCCAGTTGCTCGTCTCCTCTCTCCACCAGCCTCTGCTGCCAAAGTCCTAGCACAAAATCCTTAGCTCTATGTAAGAACCACCCCCCCGCCCCACCCCGGCTCCTTAAATAAAACAAAAACCTTGATCTGCCAAGGTTGGTCTCAGAGGGAGGAGCTCATCTTGGTGAAGACCTCTCTGCCCTCCTCTTGTCCTGACATCTCCTCTCCTTGGGTAACCCAGCAATCACTCCTGCCCCTGGGGACTGGTCTTCGGGGCTCCATGGTGCCTTATGGGGTTTCACACCTGTGGACAACTGCTTCCCTGAGCTTCCATCTGCATCCCTGGGATAGCTGGAACCTTTATCAGGACCCAGCTAAAGGTTCAGGCAGCACAACAGTGGAGGTGGCGCACCCTGTCCAGAGCCCACCCGAGGTTCTCCTCCTGCTTCTGTCTTGAGCACCACCCTTCCCTTTTCCATCAGACTGCATGATCTGGTTGAGCTCCAGAACCAGGAAGAATCCCCAGGTATGGGCTTCAGTGAAAAAGCTGGAGGAGGTGGAAGCTGACAGGCTGCTGGCCTGCCTAGGCCTTTTCTGGCCACCAATCCCCCCTGCCTGGCTGAGCAAGACATGGCTCACTTTTGCCTTGGCTTATTTTGTACTTCACACTTTAAATGCTATCCCATTTTTTAAAAAAATGATGGTGGAAAAGGAAAAGGTAGGAATCCTGTGATTTCAGTGTCTAGAAAGAATAGCAGTTATAATTAACAACCACTGAAAATACAGTTTCAGTTTAGAAAAGCCCCCAAAACCTGTTTCTTATAAATAAAAAAAGAAGCCCCCAAATATTAAAGTAATTGCTTTTCTTCTATAGTCACAGTGCCAGGTCTTGCAAGTGAAAAGTCACTAATTATTTGTTTATTTTTTAGAGACAGGGTCTTGCCCTGTCACATAGGCTGGAGTACAGTGGTACAATCATAGCTCACTGCATCCTTGCACTTCAGAGCTCAAACAATCCTCCCACCTCAGCCTCCCAAGTTGCTGGAACTACAGGTGTGTGCCACCACACCCAGCTAATTTTTTATTTTTCATAGAGATGGGGTCTCACTATGTTGCCCAGGCTGGTCTCAAGCTCCTGGCCTCAGGTGATCCTCCCTCTTCAGCCTCCCAAAGTGCTGAGATTACAGGCATTACCATGCCCAGCCAAGAGTCACTTAAACATGTATTTTTTGTTATCTATGGTACTTTTTTTTTTAATCCTTAATAGTGTAAGATGATTTGAAGAGCCTGACCACACCTAAAAATTGGGAAGTTTGCAACAGGCCACCAAGAGTACCTTTAGCTTAAAAGACTTCTCTGGGTCCTGGAAGGAAACTTTCAGACTATCGGTCTGATCCCCTGACACTAAAATTAAGTCTTGGGCCACAAAGGAAGGAGATAAAGACCTCAGCCCCAGGAGGAAGGTATATTAAGAAGTCAGGAAATTCACCCAGCTCAGAGCCAAGGGCAGGCACTGCAGCCTGGAGGTGGGGTAAGAGAGGGGGGCTGTTATTGTGCTCTTCAGCCTCAGAGCTTCCTGTCTCAACACATGCCTGGCTTGATGATCCTCAGGGAGTGTTGTAAGACTGAAAGAGCAGACTTCCTGAAGCACCCACGAGGGTTAGAACACTCAGGCAAGAGTTTAAACTGGAATTCAAGTCTGGAATCCAGACTGGAATCCAGGTCCACTAGGGTATCCAAAGGAGCTGTCATCGTTTGCTCATGCTGGGACCTGCACTTGCACCCAGAACACCCTGACAATTTCTGTCAGACTGTTCAACTCTCACCTACTGTGTGTGAGTGTGGGCCCAGGTGCCCTGTGCCCAGGAAGTCTTTCCTGAGCCCTCTGGTCAACCAGACCCTTCTCTCCTCTGGAATGTACAGTTCTGAATTTTTATCTTGTACTTCTTTGTATAGAAACTGTAGGGAACAGCCTGGGCAACATACTGAGACCCTGTCTCTACAAAAAAAATTTAAAAATTAACCAGGAGCAGTGGCACCCACCTGTAGTCCTAGCTACTCAGGAGGCTGAGTCAGGAGGTTTGCTTGAGCCGAGGAGGTTGAGGCTGCAGTGAGCTATGATTATGCCACGGCACTCCAGCCTGGGCAACAGAGCAAGACCCTGTCTCTAAATAAATATATATGAAAAAGAAAACTGTAGGGAACTGCAAGCAGATCTTTTGTCATTTAACTGCTTGTTTAAAAAGCAAATATAATGGTGACTATACCAGTTAGGAATGCTTTTGGTTGCAAGTAACAATACACCTGACTAACTGCAACTTAAGCAATAAAGACAAAATTTAATAATCTCACATAGTGAGGGGTCTGCAGAAGGCAGTTTCAGGTTGGATGAGGCAGTTTCACAATGTGATGAAATGGCCAGGCATGCCTTCCCTGTCTTCTGCCCTGCCAACTCTGATGTTGCTTTATGGTCACAAGGTGGCTTGTACAACTACATTCAAGGCAGGAGGTGGGGCAAAGAAGTCCTCTCCTTACTGAGTCCTATCTATTTATTAAGTCATAGAAAACTCTTTCAAGGAACTACCCAGGATACTCTTTATATCTCATTGGCCAGAACTAGGTCACATATCTACTGGTCCGTGTCAACCCTTAGACCAATCATTGGCAAAGGGAAGTGGAATGAGCATGACTGGCCTAATCAGGATTATCCCCCAACACATACACAGACACACACACACACATACACACACACACACACACACACACAAGCTGGGCCGGGCACTCCCTCTCCTAGAACAAAGGATCTCCTTTCCTCTCCCATCAACCTGAACAATATGGGGGGCCTGTTAGCAGCAAAGAGGAAAACAATTATCTTTTGTGTGCACTAAATCAGTATCAGTCACAGTGAGTAGATAGTCATTGATGAATGACACTGAAGAGCCATCAGAATTGGCCTTCCTACAACAAAGCATACATCATGTTGCTTTCCATGTTAAAAACTGCAGAGTATCCATATTGTGCCTATGATAATGGGAAAAGCAGTGACCTTTGCTTGGAATCAGAAGAGTGGATTACTTATTAGCTATGTGGGCAAATCAATTTACTTTCTTGGGCCTCAGCTTCCTCATTTGTAGAAAATGAATGAGTTGGGTTTGCTTCATCCCTTTTGCTTCCAAAACCCTCTGGCTTCCAAGGCTTCCTCAAATCTGGTCAGATATCAATATTTAATCATATTTTCTATTTATTTAATCCTATCAAGAGTCTCACTTCCTTTCATCTAGTCCCTTCATTGTCCCAGAACACACCATGTTATTCATTCATTTATTCCACAGACATTCACTTAGTGACTAGAAGTTCTAGACACAGGATGAGAGCAATTCTTTGGGAAATGAAGCAGCAACAATTCAGAGGGACTTGGGTCACTGGATGACATACGAGAAGCTCCATACTACCTACTTCTAGATTGCTTCATGAGAGAAAATAATCTATTTTTTTTGAGCCACTATTTTTTTTAGTGTCTTAGCCTATATTATAACATTAAAAAGTCTCTCATGACTACTTGTTGCGAGCTTGTGTCCCCCCAAAATTCATATGTTGAAGCCCTGATCCCCAGTACCTCCGAATGTGACTGTATTTGTTTTTTTGTTTGTTTGTTTGTTTTTGAGAGGGAGTCTCACTCTGTCTCCCAGATTGGAGTGCAGTGGCACGATCTCAGCTTGTTGCAACCTCTGCCTCCCAGGTTCAAGCGATTCTCCTCCCTCAGCCTCCCAAGTAGCTGAGATTACAGGCACCCACCACCCTGCCCAGCTAATTTTTGTATTTTAGTAGAGATGCGGTTTCACCATGTTGGTCAGGCTGGTCTCGAGCTCCTTACTTCAAATGATCTGCCTGCCTCGGCCTCTCAAAGTGCTGGGATTACAGGCGTGAGCCACCATGCCCAGCCTGTGACTGTATTTGGAGATAAGAGACCTTAGTCTGCTTGTGCTGCTATAACAGAACATCACAGGCTGGGTAATTTACAAAGAATGGAAATTTATTTCTCACAGTTCTGGAGGCTGGAAGCGCAAGATCAAGATGCTAGCATTTGCTGTTGAGTGAGGGCTGCATCCTCCAGAGGGGAGGAACTCCATGTCCTCATGTGGCAGAGGGTGGACAAAATACATTAAGCCTCTTTTATGTATGTATGTATGTATGTATGTATTTATTTATTTATTTATTTATTTATTTATTTATTTTTGAGACAGAGTCTTTCTCTGTTGCCCAGGCTGGAGTGCAGTGGCGTGATCTCAGCTTACTACAATTTCCGTCTCCCAGGTTCAAGCGATTCTCCTGCCTCAGCCTCCCTAGTAGCTGGGATTACAGGTGCCCAGCACCACGCTCAGCTAATTTTTGTATTTTCAGTAGAGACAGGGTTTCACCATGTTGGCCACGCTGGTCTCAAACTTCTGACCTCAGGTGATCTGCCTGCCTCGGCCTCCCAAAGTGCTGGGATGACAGGTGTGAGCCACCATGCCTGGCCAAAGCCTCTTTTATAAGGGCTTTAATCCCATTCATGAGAGGAGATGCCTTCATGACCTAATCACCTCTTAAGGCCCCACCTCCTAATACTGTCACACTGGCAACACCTGAATTTGGGAGGGGACATTTTCAAACCATAGCATACGATCTTTAAAGATGTGATAATGAAGTGATTAAGAGTGGCCCTAATCTAATATAACTTGTCCTTACAAGAAGAGGAAATTTGAACACAAGTACAGAGGCAAGACCATGTGAAGACACAGGGAGGAGATGGCTAAGGAGAAGACAAAAACATACCTGCCAACACCCAGATCTTGGGTTTTTAGCCTTTAGAACCATGAATGAATAGATTTCTGTGAAGCCACTCAGTCCATAGTACCTTGTCATGCGGCCCTAGTAAACACCTTTCCCACCTATTTGCTTTCTTAATTCTTAAAATTAAAAGTTTATCTTGTAATCAATAACATACTATTTAAATCTTAATTTTATAATGTTTACACTTTTTTTAAAGGTTTACTAAGGGTAGAAAACATGTCTTAAACTTTTTAAGGATTTCCATTGTTAGTGTGATTTTGAGACAAAAGCTAGACAGTCCTTTAGTAGGACTAATAAAGAAAAGAAAAAAGACAGAGGAGACAAAAATTAACAAAGGGGCCAAATCTACACATACAGTCCGGAGTTTGTAAAAATCATTAAAAAACCCTCTGGACTAAATAAAGTACGCAATAATTTTGAAAATTTAGATTACATTGACAATGTTTTATAAAAAAGTACAAAATTGGACTGAATAGACTCTAGATGAAAATGACCGATGGGATTTATATCAAAGAATTTCCCTCCCTTAACACATTAAAAGAAAAATCACAAAAACCAACCCCCAAATATTCATTAACAGCACATAGGCAATGATGGAATTATACCTTAATGAAACACACCTCAAATATTAGTAGCCAAGGGACTTCTGGAGCAGAGTTGAAAAGCACAGAAAGGCTAGGCTTCTAATCCTACACCAATGCTCCACAACCATGCTGGTGAGAAGAAAAATCCTAAGAATTCTCATTAACGCCTCCCACTAATACACACTGGAGAGGAACAAGCTATATGGGTGTCTTAATCTTTTCCCTCTTCTGTCTGATGAGTAGTAGCAATACAAGTGAACATATCACAAGAAAAAAATCCCAAATCTGAGGCCGTCCTCACATGGGGATTGGGAGTCCTGGTATGAGCATTTTAACAAAATCTCAGAGGAGGGAAAAGGTTCACATATTCTAAAAAATACCACTTAGAACCACAGATAAACTCTTCCTTTCCAACTATCCATTTTCATATGAAAATATGTAGAAAATATGAACTTTTCAATCCACAAACTATAACTCAGAGGTGAAAATTTGTCTTTAAGTATAGTGGAAAAGGAGTTCAAAAAAAGTCATCCACATTGTATTAGAGAAAATAGAAAGTCTGGACAGAATTGTTCAAGATGAAAAGAAACAGCATTATAACTAGGCAAAGACGCTGCAAGAGAGGGGAAGGAAGGAAGGAAGGAAGGAAGGAAGGAAGGAAGGAAGGAAGGAAGGAAGGAGAAGGAAAGAAAGAAAAAGAAACAAAGAAAGAAAGAAAAAGAGAGAGAGAGGAAGGAAGGAAGGAAGGAGAAGGAAAGAAAGAAAAAGAAAGAAAGAAAGAGAGAGAGGAAGGAAGGAAGGAAGGAAGAGAAGGAAGGAAGGAAGGAAGGAAGGAGAAGGAAAGAAAGAAAAAGAAAGAAAGAAAGAAAAAGAGAGAGAGGAAGGAAGGAAGGAAGGAAGGAGAAAGAAGAAAGAAAAAAGAAAAGCAGACAGGCAAATAAGCACAAGACTGGCAAAGAACTTACAAGAAAACTTCTCTCAAATAAAAGAAAAAAATTCTTCCCAATCTCTTTACACTAGAAAGTAATTTTATAAAGGCCATTAATTTAATAAAATAAGAGCTCAAGAATGATATGATACGGTAAATGTGACAGAGATAATTCTATGGCTTCACCAAATCTTGTGTCGTTTTCTTCTTCCTGGGCACACAGGCATTTTGCATTCCCTTGAATCCTACCATCTGACCCAAAAGTGTATATTCTAGCAATAAATCTAACTGATAGGTGAACATTCCAGGCCAATTCAAGACAATGCCAGGCCAGCAAGTGTGTGTGAATTCTTTATGCTGTCATTTCTCCTGCCTGGGCAACTTAGAAACCATCAGCTCCATGTGGTATAGCATTAAGGTTCCATGTGGCATAGCTTTACAATGCAAGTACCCTGGACTCTGTGTTATCTCTTGGAAAGGAGCTGCTCTGGATAGCTGTCAGCCCTCACCCAGTTTTGCATGAAAAACAAAACAAAACAAAACAAAAACCTCATTGTGATAAGACACTGAAAAGTTGTGGTTAGATTTGTTACTGTATCATAACCTAGTTCATCCTGACCAATATTATGAAACAACAGAATGAAATAAATGAGTTTGCAGACCTAAGGAAAACAACTGAATGTCCAAACCATATCATTACATAAGAGATGTAGAGAACTGGTATAATTTTTTCCTTAAATGTTTGGTAGAAATCACCAGTGAACCCACCTGAGTCTGGTGCTTTCTGTTTTGGAAGTTAATCAATTACTGATTCAATTATTTAATAGATATAGGCCTGTTCAGATCATCCATTTCTTCTTGTGTGGGTTTTGGCAGACTGTGTCCATTTTATCTAAATGATCAAATTAGTGGGCATAGAATTGTTCATTGAATTCCTTTATTATCCTTTAAATGTCCATGGAATCTGTAGCAATGTCCCTGCTTTCATTTCTGATATTAGTAATTTGTGTAATTTGTGTGCTCTCTCTTTTTTTGTAGTTAGTTTAGCTAAAAACTTATCAATCGTATTGAGCTTTTCAAAAAACCAGGTTTTGGTTTCATTGATTTTGTCTATTGATTTCCTGTTTTTTATTTCATCGATTTCTGCTCTACTCATTTATTTTCTGCTTAATTTGGATTTAATTTGCTTTTTTTTTTTAAGTTTCCTAAGGTGGAAGCTTTGATTTTTAAATTTTAGATATTTTTCTTTTCTAATATATACATTCAGTGCTATAAATTTCTAAGCATTGTTTTTGCCTGTTCCCATAAATTTTGGTAAGTTGTGTTTTCATTTTCATTTAGGTCAAAACACTTTAAAATTTCTCTTGAGAGTTCATCTTTGACCCATGTGTTATTTAGAAGTGTGTTGTTTAATCTCCATGTATTTTGGTATTTTCTGGTTATCTTTCCACTAGTGATTTCTAGTTTAATTCTATTGCAGTCTGGGAACAGACATTGTATAATTTCTACTCTTCTAGATTTGTTAAGGCGCATTTTATGTCCCAGGATGTGGTGTCTTGGTGAATGTTGCACGTGAACTTGAAAAGGATGCATATTCTACTGTTGTTGGATGATATCATTTATAGATATCAATTATATCCAGGCGATTGGTCGTCTTATTGAGTTCAACCACATCGTTACTGACTTTTTGCCTGCTGAATCCGTCCATTTTTGAAAGAAGAATGTTGAAGTCTCCAACCATAATAGTGGATTTATCTATTTCTTCTTGTAGTTCTATCAGTTTTTGCCCCATGTAATTTTTTTATTTTTTATTTTTATTTTATTTATTTATTTTTTTGAGACAGATCCTGGCTCTTTTGCCCAGACTGGAGTGCAGTGGTGCCATCACAGCTCACTGCAACCTCCACCTCCCAGGTCCGAGAGATTCTTCTGCCTCAGCCTCCCAAGTAGCTGGTACTACAGGCATGCACCACCACACCTGGCTAATTTTCGTATTTTTAGTAGAGACAAGGTTTCACCATGTTGGCTGGGCTGGTCTTGAACTCCTGACCTCAAGTGGTCCACCCGCCTCAGCCTCCCAAAGTGCTGACATTATAGGCATGAGCCACTGCCCGGGGCCTGCCTCATGTAATTTGATGGTCTCTTTTTAGGTGCATACATGTTAAGGATTACTATGTCTTTTTGGAGAACCAATCTCTTTATTATTATATGATGCCTGTCTTGATCCCTGATAGTTTTCCTTGCTTTGAAGTCTGCAATTAACATAACTACTCCTGCATTCTGTTGATTAGTGTTAATATGGCATACGTTTCTTCATCCATTTACTTTTAATTTATATCTGTTTTCATATTTAAAGTGGGTTTCTTGTTTTTTGATTCATGCTGTCTTTTAATTGGTGCATTTAGTTCATTGATGTTCAGAGTGATTGTTCATATAGTTGGATTAATATCTACCATATTTGTTACTGCTTTCTATTTGTTGCCTTTGTTCTTGTATTCTATTTTTGTTTTCTGCTCTTTTCTGCCTGTTGTAGTTTCAGTTGAACATTTTATATGGTTCAATTTTCTCTTCTTTCTTTTTCTTTTTTTTTTTTTTTTTTTGAGACAGTCTCGCTCTGTCGCCCAGGCTGGAGTGCAGTGGCACGATTTCAGCTCACTGCAACCTCTGTCTCCCGGATTCATGCCATTCTACTGCCTCAGCCTCCCAAGTAGCTGGGACTACAGGTGCCTGCCACCACGCCCAGCTAAGTTTTTGTATTTTTAGTAGAGACGGGGTTTCACTGTGTTAGCCAGGATGGTCTCGATCTCCTGACCTTGTGATCCACCCCCCTCGGCCTCCCAAAGTGCTGGGATTACAGGCGTGAGCCACCACGCCCGGCCTTCTCTTCTTTCTTAGCACACCAGTTATATTTCTTTCTTTTTTTCTTTTCTTTCTTTCTTTCTTTTTTTTTTTTTTTTAAATAATACTACACCACTTCCTGGGTAATGGGAATATCTTGTAAAAATAATCTTTTTTTTTTCTTTTTTTTTGAGACGGAGTCTCACTCTGTTGCCCAGGCTGGAGTGCAATGGCATGATCTCAGCTCACTGCAACCTCCACCTCCCAGGTTCAAGTGATTCTCGTGCCTCAGTCTCCTGAGTAGCTGGAACAACAAGCACATGCTACGACACCAGGCTAATTTTTGTGTTTTTAGTAGAGATGGGGTTTCGCCATGTTGACCAGGCTATAAAAATAAAATAATGTTAGTTCCTCCTTCTCACCCCTTGTATCATTGCTGTCATTCATTTCACTTACATGTAAGCATACACAAGCATATAAATATGGTATATACAACAGCATACACAACCAAACACATTGTTAGTGCTTTGAACAAGCTTATCTGTTAGATCAATTAATAAGAAAAATAAGAAGGTAAAAGAAAAATTTATCTTCACTTATTTCTTCTTTGATGCTCTTTCTTTCTTTATGTAGATCCTAGTTTTTGACTTACGTTATTTTTCTTTCTCTAAAGAACTTCTCTAAACATTTCTTGTAAGGGAGGTTTACTGGCAACAAATTTCCTCAATTTTCACTTGTATGAGAAGTCTTTATTTCTCCCTCACTTTTGAAGGATAATTTTGCTCAGTACAGACTTCTAGGTTGGTGTTTTTTTCTCGCAACACTTTAAATATTTCACTTCACTTTTTTCTTATTTGCATGGCTTCTGAGGAGACGTCAGATAAAATATTTGCTACTCCATCCGTAAGGTATTTTTTTCCTCTTGATTCTTTCAGAAAACTTAAAAAATCTTTGATTTTCTGTAGTTTGAAAATGATATGCCTATGTGTTGGTTTTTTTGTTTGTTTGTTTTGGCATTTATCCTGCTTGGTGTTCCCTGAGTTTCCTGGACCTGTGGATTGGTGTCTCACATTAATATGGGGAAGTTCTCAGTCATTGTTTCAAATACTTCTGCTCCTTTCTATCTCCCTTTTCCTCTTGTGTTCCTGTTATGCGTATTTGCACCTTTTGTAGTTGTTCCACAATCCTTGGATATTCTGTTCTGATTTTTTTTTTCAGTCTTTGTTCTCTTTGCTTTTCAGTTCTGGAGGATTCTATTGACATATCCGAAAGCTCAGAGATTCTTTCCTTAGCTGTGTCTAGTCTACTAAGAAGTCCCTCTGAGGCATTCTTCACTTCTGTTACAGTGCTCTTGATCTTTAGCGTTTCTTTTTGGTTCTTCCATAAGATTTTCATCTCTTGGGAGGCCAAAGTGGGGTGATTATCTGAGGTCAGGAGTTCGAAACCAGCTTGGCCAACATGGCAAAACCCCGTCTCTACTAAAAATACAAAAAAAAATTAGCCAGGCGTGGTGGTGGGCACCAGTAATCCTGGCTACTTAAGACGCTGAGGCAGGAGAATCACTTGAACTTGGGAGGCAGAGGTTGCAGTGAGTTGAGATTGCCCCACTGCACTCCAGCCTGGGTGACAGAGTGAGACTCAGTCTCAAAAAAAAAATAAAAATTTCCATCTCTCTGCTTATGCTGCTTGTCTGTTCTTGAATGCTGTCTGCTTCATCCATTAGTGCCCACAGCATATTAATCATAGTCACTGCAACCTCCACCTCCCGGGTTCAAGTGATTCTCCTGCCTCAGCCTCCCAAGTAGCCAGGATTACAGACACCTGCCACCATGCCTGGCTAATTTTTGTATATTTTTAGTAGAGACGGGGTTTCATCATGTTGGCCAGGCTAGTCTCAAACTCCTGACCTTGTGATCTGCCCACCTCAGCCTCCCAAAGTGCTGGGATAACAGACGTAAGCCACCATGCTGGGAAATTAATCATAGTTTTGAAAAAGTCCCTGTCTGATAATCCCAATATCCCTGCCACATCTGCTTCTGAAGTTTGCTCTGTCTCTTCATACTGTGCTTTTTCTCTTTTAGTATGCCTTGTAACTTTTTGCTAAAAGCCATACATGATGTGCTGGGTAAAAGCACCTGCCGTAAATAGGCCTTTAGTGATGTGGAGGTAAGGTGTGGGGGGAGGAGAAGCACCCTATAGTCCTCTGATTAGGCTTCAGTTTTTTGTTTTTTTTGTTTGTTTGTTTTTTGTTTTTCAGACGGAATTTCGCTGTCTCCAGGCTGGAGTGCAACAGCGTGATCTCTGCTCACTGCAACCTCTGCCTCCGGGGTTCAAGCAATTCCCCTGCCTCAGCCTCCCGAGTAGCTGGGACTACAGGCATGCACCACCACATCCAGCTAATTTTTGTATTTTTAGTAGCGACAGGGTTTCACCATGTTGGCCAGGATGGTCTCGATCTCCTGATTGTGATCTGCCCACTTCGGCCTCCCAAAGTGCTGGGATTACAGGCATGAGCCACGGCGCCTTGCCAGGCCTCAGTCTTTTAGTGAGCCTGTGTCTCTGGACTGTGCCTTTCACAAGTGCTTCTTAGTTTTTTCCTCCCCTTTTAGGTGGGAAAGGATGGCTATGGTGAGCTGGAGCTGGATATTTCCCTTCTCTCAGGTCACTTAGGCTGTAATTAAACCCTAGCAAGTTAGGCTCTGGTTGACCAGTTTCTCCTTAAGGCAAACCTTGTTAAGAAGAATGGAGTGCTCTCTATTTCAAAATACAGGTCCTTTCTCCCTGCTGGAAAAGCAGAATTTTTCTCTAATATTTACTATGAGAACCTGGTGGAGTTCCTGGAGGTAAAACTCACAAGAGTGTGGAGGCCCCCACTAGAACTGGGTCCTCTGGAGTCTTTGACTTGTCCGCACTCAGTGTCCAGCAATTTGTAATTACATTTCAGGTTTTCCTACTCCAGCATCAGTTCCTGCAGAAATTTCTGCTCCAGTATATTGTGATTCTCTGCATCTACCTCTCTGTCTGTCCAAATCTGGGGGCAGCAGTTTTCCCTGTGGATTTTCTCTTATGGATCTAAAAAGAATTGTTGATTTTTCAGTTTGCTCAGCTTTTTACATGCTGTTAAGAGGGAGTAGCAACTTCTAAGCTCCTTACCTGTCCAACTAGCCATTATAGACATACAAATTAGGAATATAAGAAATAGCGCTGAAAATCCAATTATTGATATAAAGGTAAGTCCTGACATATTTGAAGTAATTCATATGGAAAAGACAAAGGGACCAGGCATATGGCTTACACCTGTAGTCCCAGCACTCTGGATGGCTGAGGTGTGAGGACTGCTTAAGCCCAGCAGGTTGAGGCTGCAGTAAGCTGTGATTGTCCCACTGCACTCCAGCATGGATGTGGTGAAAAGGGAACACTTTTACACTGTTGGTGGGAATGTAAACTAATACAAACACTATGGGAAACAGTATGGAGATTCCTTAAAGAACTAAAGTAGAACTACCATTTGATCCAGCAATCCCACTACTGGGTATCTACCCAGACGAAAAGAAGTCATTATATGAAAAAGATACTTGTGTACACATGTTTATAGCAGCACAATTTGCAATTGCAAAAATATGAAACCAGCCCAAATACCCATCCATCAACGAGTGGATAAAGAAAACGTAGTATATATATACCATGAAATATTACTCAGCCATAAAATGGAACCAAATAACGGCTTTCTTAGCAACCTAGATGGAATTGGAGACCATTATTCTAAGTCAAGTAACTCAGGAATGGAAAACTAAACATTGTACGTTCTCATTCTTAAGTGGGAGTTAAGCTATGAGGATGCAAAGGCCTAAGAATGATACAATGGGCCAGGTGCAGTGGCTCACACCTATAATCCCAGCACTTTGGGAGGCCAAGGCGGGCAGATCACCTGAGGTCGGGAGTTTGAGATCAGCCTGCCCAAAATGGTGAAATCCTGTTTCTACTAAAAATACAAAAATTAGCCAGGCATGGTGGTGTGTGCCAGTAGTACCAGCTACTTGGGAGGCCGAGGCATGAGAATCACTTGAACCTAGGAGCAGAAGTTGCAGTGAGCTGAGATTGTGCCACTGCACTCTGGCCTGGCGACAGAGCAAGAGAGATTCGGTCTCAAAAAAAAAAAAAAAAAAGATACAATGCACTTTGGGGATTTGGGGATCTGGGGGAAAGGGTGGGAGGAGGGTGAGGGGTAAAAGACCACACTGGGTACGGCATACACTGCTTGGGTGATGGGTGCACAAAAATCTCAGAAATCATCACTGAAGAACTTATTCATGCAACCAAACACTACCTGTTTCCCAAAAACCTACTGAAATAAAAAATAAATTTAAAAAAATCCTCATGCAATAAAAAAAGACAGACAAAGATATTAAAGCAATTAATGAGACATTAATAGAAATGGGAAAAAAAGATTTATATATTCCAACTTAAAGATAATTGATGCCCCTAAAGCAAAGAATCTAAAAATGAAAGACAGTGCTTATTTAAAATAAATAAGAAAAGAGTCATAAAATTAAAACAAAAACAGACTGCAAATCAAGAGAACTAATGGCATTCCAGGAAAATTTAATATAGTAAAATACCAAAGATATATGTATGTTAATGAAACTATTAAAATTCCAGGATAAACAATGAATTTGTTAGCTAATCAAGCAGAAAAGCAAAGAGATATTAGACTGGCCACAGACTTCTCCATCGCAACCTCCAGGGGCAGAAGACAAGAACACAGTCTGCAAAACTCTAAGGGAATGAAGGACATGAAAACAGGCCAAGATGTTATTCAAGTAGAAAAGTAGAGGCAGGAATTTCTCAAACGTGAAATAATTCAGGGAATGCAATGCCCATCACTATTCATGCCCATCACTCATGACAATAAAATCCAGCCAATTAAAAAAATCAATCAAATATAAGAACTCAGGAGTGAGGAGCCATGGGGAAAGGACCAAAGGTGAACATTAAATCCATTTGAAGACATAGAGACATACACCTACATACATGCTAAACGTGTGTGGGATGTGTAAGGAATTCTGTTGCTTAGAATGTAAATGTTATAAAACGGGCAAAGTTCAGGAGGTGACGAGAAGTGGAAGGAAGTAAGAGATTACTGTTTTTCTCTTCTTTTAATGGCAGGGAGTCAATTGATAATGTCCAATTTTTTTTTAAAGTTAATAAAAATGGCTCTAATACCTTAATTTTAAAAAATTCTTCTTTTAACCTTAGAGAAAACTTAGAGAAATTTATCTTTTTTTGCAATTCAGTTTCATTTTAATTTCTTTTTTCTTTGAATAAATTTGAGGAAAATTAACATTTATAAATATTTTTCTATTTATCTAACAATAGTATTTAAAAATATTCGTCTATTCATCTATCCTATCTGGACGAATACGTTGAAAATTGTGTGGATAAATGTTGATCTAGTTACTGATGATTATTTCCTAATAGTGGGGTTTGAAGCAACTTAAAAAAAAATTTTTGGCTAGGCACATTGGCTTACACCTGTAATCTCAGCACTTTGGGAGGCTGAGATGGGAGGATCGTTTGAACCCAGGAGTTTGAGACCAACCTAGGCAACATACTGAGATCCTGTCTCTACAAAAAAAAAATTTTTTTTAAAAAAGGAAAAAAAGAAAAATTAGCTGGGCATGGTGGCTTATGTCTGTAGTCCCAGCTACTCAGGAGGCTGAGGGAGGAGGATTGATTGAGCCTGGGAAGTGGAGGTTGCAGGGAGCTGTGATAGTGCAACTGCATTCCAGCCTGGGAAACAGTGAGACCCTGTCTCTAAAACGAAAACAAAAAACTTCCACCTTCATACTTTTCTGCACGTATTATCTTGACAAAACTAAGTTTTTTCCTTGAGAAAAAGCTGAACATATATATCAAAATATTTAAAATGATAATAGAAATTTAGATCTTTGTTTTCCTTTTTCAGAAATAAAACTTTAAATTTAATTAAACAATTACAACTTTTTGACTAAAAAATGTTAGAAGCTCAAATGGATCAATAACCATTAATGAGACCAAACTAAGATAAAATATTTCTTTCCTGTCCATCATCCCTCCTCCAAAACCAACATCATTCTTCACAGAATTAGAAAAAGTAATTCTAAAATTTATATGAAACGAAAAAAGAGCCCAAATAGCCAAAGCAATCCTAAGCAAAAAGAATACAGCAAGAAGCATCACATTACCTGGCTTCAAATTATACTACAAGGATATAGTAACCAAAATAGCATGCTACTGGTATAAAAACAGACACATAGATCAATGGAAAAGAATAAATAACTCAAAAATAAAGACACATATCTACAACCAACTGATCTTTGACAAAGTCAACAAAAATACACACTGGGGAAAGGACACCCTATTCAAAAAATGGTCCTGGGAAAATTGGAGGGCCATTTGCAGAAGAATGAATTTGGACCCATATCTTACCATATACAAACATTAATGAAAGATGGATTAGATACTTGAATGTAAGACCTGAAAGTATGAAAATCTTAGGATAAAAACCTAGGAAAACTCTTTAGACATTAGCCTAGACAAATAATTTATGACTAAGCCCTCAAAAGGAAACACAAAAAAACCCAAAAATAGGCAAATGGGACGTAACTAAACCAAAAAGCTTAAAAAAAACAGCAAAAGAAATAATAGGGTAAATAGAAAACCTCCAGAACATGAGAAAATATTTGTAAACAATGCATCCAACAAAGGCCTAATATCCAGAATCATCCTAATCCTAAATTACCTAACAACAAAAGAAGAACGAGATCATCTCTTTCTCATAAAAACATTCCGGATAAGGAGAGTGAAAGCTACCCAATTTGTTTCATAAGGTTACATAACGTTGATCCCAAAACCAAATAAGAAAAAGGTAAGAATTAAAGGTATAAACCAATTTCACTTATGAATATTAGAAATAGATACATGCTACATGAAATTTTAGCAAATCAAGTCTTATTATTCCATTTATGAACATCAGAAGCAGAAATTTTAAGTAAAATATTAGTAAGTCAAAAAGACAAAAATCCACATTTTTTTTTTTGAGATGGCGTCTTGCTCTGTCACCCAGGCTGGAGTGGAGTGGTGCAATCCCGGTTCACTGCAACCTCTGCCTCCCAGGTTCAAGCAATTCTTCCCGCCTCATCCTCCCAAGTAGCTGGGATTACAGGCACCCACTATTGTGCCCTGCTAATTTTTGTATTTTTAGTAAAGACAGGGTTTTCCAACGTTGGCCAGGCTGTCCTGGAACTCCTGACCTCAAGTGATCTGCCCACCTCAACCTCCCAAAGTGCTGAGATTATAGGCATGAGCCATCTTGTCTGGCCAAAAATCACAATTTTTAAAATTTTTATTTTTTAATTGTAAATTGACAGATCATAGTTGTATATATTTATGCATCCAAAGTCATATTATGAATTTATGAATATAGTATGAATACAATGTGGAATTATTAAATCAAGTTAATTAACATACCCATCACTTCAAACACTTACTTTTTGTGGTAAGAACATTTGAAATTTTCTCAGTGATTTCGAAATGTACACTACATTATTATTTACCACATTCACAACTCTGTGCAATATATCTCAAAGAAAACAACTTGCTCTTTTCGTCTACTGTGACCCTCTACCCTTTGACCTTCATCTCTTCATCCTGCCTCCCCACAGCATTCAATAACCACCATCCTACTCCCTGTCTCTTTGAGTTCAATTGTTTTTAGATTTCACATATAAGCAAGAACATGTGGTATTTGTCTTTCTGTGCCTGGCTTATTTCATTTAGCACAATGTTCTCCAATTCGGTCCATCCACGTTGTCACAAAGACAACATTTCTTCCTTTTTTAAGGCTGAATAATATTCTACTGTATATATAATACCATGTTTTCTTTATCCATTCATTATTGATGGATACTCAGGCTGATTTCATAACTTGGCTATTGAGAATACTGCTGCAATGTACATGGGAGAGGAGACATCATTCCCACATGCTGATTTCACACTTTTTGAGAAAATATCCAGCAACACCATTGCGGGATCATATGGTAGTTCTATGCTGGGTCATACGTAGTTCTTTAAGGAGCCTCTATATTGTTTTCCATTATGGCTGTGCTTATTTACATTCCCACCAACAGTATGCAAGGGTCTCCTTTTCTTCATATCCTCGCCAACACTTATCTTTTACCATAGCCATTTTAACAGGTGTGGGGGTGCTATCCCATTGTGGTTTTCATTTGTATTTCCCAAATGATCAGAGATGATGAGCATTGTTTCACATATCTGTTGCCCATTTGTATGTCTTCTTTTGAGAAATGTTTGTTTGGGTTTCTTGCCCATTTTAAAATCAGATTATTTTCTTTCTGTAGAGTTGTTTGAGTTCCTTATATATTTTGGATAGTAATCCCTTTTCAAATGTATGGCTGACAAATATTTTCTCCCAATTCATAGACGGTCTCTTTACTCTGTTAATTGTTCCTTTCTTGTGGAAAAATAATCCTTTTGATGTTTCAATCAGATTGACTGATGATTCTACTGTCTTGAACCCTTGTTAGGCTTCTTGGCATATCTACATATTGTTTAGTATCCATATTTTTTAAAAGAATACAGAGTAATAAAGATAATTTGGAGAATATTTCACTGTATAATAACTAAGAAAATAGAATATGTATTCTGATTTTTTAAAAAAGGAAGATGCAATTGATTGGCTCAGAAAAACAAAATGCCAGAAAACATATTTGAATGTTTAAAAAAGCAGCTGGGTGTGATGGCTCACACCTGCATTCCCAGCACTTTGGCAGGCTGAGGCAGGCAGATCACCTGAGGCCAGGAGTTCCAGACCAGCCTGACTAACATGGTGAAGCCCTGTCTCTACCAAAAATACAAAAATTAGCTGGGCATACTGGTAGGCGCCTGTAATCCCAGCTACTTGGGAGGCCAAGGAAGGAGAATCACTTGAATCTGGGAGGCGGAGGTTGCAGTGAGCTGAGATTGCGCCATTGCACTCCAGCTTGGAGTGCAACACAGCAAGACTCTGTCTCAAAATAAATAAATACATAAATAAAGAAAAAAGAAAAAAGAAAGCTTACTATTATTTTTAAAAAGTAACATTTTTGCTAGAAATATTATCGTCAACAATGCCTTTGATAAGTCCCCAAGAAAGGGACAGGCATTAAGGGAAAACCCATAGGTGCATAGCCAGCTTCAGGGGCATGCAACCATTCAGTTGCACAGAGCCCCATGCTCAGAAGGGCTCCATACTTGATTTCATGCTCTGCTGTTGCCATCTTGATATTGTTAATGCTTTTTTTAGAAAAAAAAGGTGGAGGGGGTGGGCTCCACATGTTCATTTTGCACTGGGCCTCGCAAATCACGTAGCCAGAAGTGCACAGATGGGTAACTAAAATGGTCAACTGGCTAGCTCTATTGGTCCATGAAGACGACAGAGACAATGGGGATTCCTCTGGAAAGAAGTTAATTCGGACATGGTTCAAACCCACAAGGCTGTGAAGAGTGTCTCATCATAGATTTTTTTTCTCATCATGTCTTCACCATAAAACTTGAAGGTGGGGGCCGGGCGCGGTGGCTCACGCCTGTAATCCCAGCACTTTGGGAGGCCGAGGCGGGCGGATCACGAGGTCAGGAGATCGAGACCACGATGAAACCCCGTCTCTACTAAAAATACAAAAAATTAGCCGGGCGTGGTGGCGGGCACCTGTAGTCCCAGCTACTCGGAGAGGCTGAGGCAGGAGAATGGCGTGAACCCGGGAGGCGGAGCTTGCAGTGAGCCGAGATTGCTCCACTGCACTCCAGCCTGGGTGACAGAGCGAGACTCCGTCTCAAAAAAAAAAAAAAAAAAAAAACTTGAAGGTGGGAATTTTCTGACCAAGGCTACTCTGGCAGGATAGAGGCTGGAAGGCTATTTCTTTCTAAGTATAGGCCACTGAGCAACTCAAACTATGCCCATTCTCAACATTTTAATCCCAAATTAAGCTAGGAAAACTATGAAGCATTATCTTGAAGGGGAATATAAGTTATAAAAATTGGTTACATGATTGTAGGAGGAGGGTACAGGCATGCCAAACCAATAATATATATTCTTACAACACCAACACCCCTCACCCCAAAACCCTTCTCAGCCTGGTCCTCAATGATGGGAAATTAGGCAGAGGGAGCCTAGCTTAGTGCAATTCAGCCCATGGACAGCTCTGTCAATTAACTCATCAATGCTCTGTATTGACTAGAACATCAGAGCCTTGGTCTGGAAGGTTGTATAGGCATGTTTTCAAATGCAATTTGGTGTTGAAGAATATTCTGGATAACAATGTGAACAACTGTTTATGTCCTTACCACCAAACTAGGAATTCTATAAGCACAACTTAGCAGACAATGAAAACTGAATCTCAGAGAAGTGAAGCGATTTGTACAGGATCGTGCACAAGTAAGTGGTAGGGCAGGAACTCAAGGGCAAGTTGTTTGTCCTCTGCCACACTGTTGGTGGGCCCACAGCCTGGGCATGCTTCCCGTCTCTTGAAGCCAACACCATAAATGGTAATTGGTGTGAGCCCTTCGAGCTGGGCGGATTGAGAATTAGGCACATTTTGACATTTTTATCCTCATGTGTTCTAAGCATTCGCATCCAGAAAATTATTGCCAGGAAGACACAGATGCATTCTCCATCCCAAAGAGATGCTGTTGAAAGGTGATCATGGCATTAAGTTAGGAAATAAAAATGACTTCCTGATCAGGCTGATTATCCATTCAAGAAATACAGGAGTGCCTATTGTGAGTCATTTGTCCTCCAAGATCCTTAAAACCCAGTAGGCGGTTTTTTTCTCTTGAATAGTTTAGATCAAAAGTTTATCAACTATATTTCTGTGAAATTCTTGTGCCTAGGAATTACACCAGATTTTTAGCAGAAATTTACCGAAAATACTAAATTAATGGGAACTTTCCACTGTTTTAAAATTATACGCATGTGTTGGGACAGAGGGTATATAAGAAATCTCTGTGCTTTCCAATCAATTTTGTTGTGAACCTAAAATTGCTCCTAAAAAATAAAGTTGGCTGGACGCAGTGATCCTGTAATCCCAGCACTTTGGGAGGCCGAGGCGAGCAGATCACGAGGTCAAGAAATCGAGACCATCCTGGCCAACATGGTAAAACCCTGTCTCTACTAAAAATACAAAAATTATCTGGGCATGGTGGCATGCCTCTAGTCCCAGCTACTCGGGAGGCTGAGGCAGAAGAATCGCTTGAACCTGGGAGGCAGAGGCTGCAGTGAGCCGAAATCGCGCCACCGCACTCCAGCCTAGCAACAGAGCAAGACTCCGTCTCAAAAAAAAAAAAAAAAAAAATTCTAGTAAGAAAATTTTTTTAACTTATTTTTTAAGTCAACCTACAGTTTCTGAATTCAGTATTTTAAGGGTATTACAAACTTGACTCTCCACTATTTTTAGAATTTTCAGAAATCTGAGGCACAATTTGTTCAGTATTTCCCAGGGTCTGTCAAAGAATTACAAGATATTACTACCATAAATTAGAATGTTACAAAACATCATTATGTGTTAAAAGAAAATTAGAGGGCATATGTGGGAAGTGACGTAAATGAAAAGAGGAAGACACAAACCTAAAAGTGGTGAGTAATCTAGCAACTTAAAAACCGTACCATAGTCTCACTATTTATAGAATGCACGTACCGTAACACTCAGTTCTCATTCATAACCTTTTTCCACCAACTTTGTTGAATTCGATTGCATGAGCAACAGTTACTCACCTTCTCACTCATCTTGGGAATTTTCTTTATTTATTTTTTTCTTTACATTTTTATTGACAAATAAAAATTGTACATATTTATGATGTACGACATGAGTTTTTCAAATACGTACCCATTGTAAAATGGTTCGATTACGCGAATTAACGTATGTATTCCCTCACATACTTACTATTCGTTTGTGGTGAGAACACTTAAAATCTACTGTCTCAGCAATTGTCAAGCATACCCTGCATTGTTATTAGCTACAGACACCATGTTGTACATTAGAGCTCTTGAACTTGGTCCTCTGTCTAACCTCTTGAGATTTATCCTTATGGAGATGTCTTCATTTCATAAAAAGCTTTTCTAAATTTGCCTTTATGTTTTTGTCTACAAAATTAGAAGAATGTAAAAGAATTTTTAGTTCCTGAGACAAAGTAGGCTTCAGATTCTCCACAAGAGCTCTGAGGAGTCTTTGATGCCAAGTGCAGACCAAAATAACCAGGTAAGGGAGATGGCAGAGGAAGTGGGGGTGACTGGGATTTAGATCTCATGGGATTCCCAGAAAACTTGCACATGTGGCTTCCCAAAGGGGAGCCTGGATGACCTTGGCACCTAGAGCCATGAGGCAAGGAAGCTTAGGATCCCATCTCCATCACTGGCCAGTTGGGTTATCTCGGCAAGAGACACAACTTCATGAGCTTCAGTCTCTTCATTTGCAACACAGGGATAAAAACAGTGCATCTCTCACAGGGTGACAGGAAGGAAAAGGCACGCAAGTGCTCAATGCGATGAGCAAGTTGTAAATGGATGGTACTTATAGTTATTAGGATGCTCCCGTTAAAATACTGCATCTGTCAACTCACTGCTTGTATCTCTTCATGGTTTAAATTTTCGAAAGACGGAATCTTGCCGGTTCAGTCAAGTCTGTGAATTGGTTTGCCCTAGGTGGGATGAGGGGTGTGTGTGTGTGTGTGCACGCACACACTCAGAGGGGTATACCAGAATATCAGATATCTGAACATGAACTCTAGTATCAAATAGCAAATCGTTAAAAAACATGGCCAAAATATAAAATCTTCTGATTGGCAAGAAGACAACTGTGGTGCCCATTGTTGCTGCCTGCATGTGCTGTTTCTCCCTCTTTGTTCAGGGCCATTGGGAGGCATAATGCCCTGAATGTCTATGTCTCCCCCAAAATTCATAGGTTCAAACCCTAATCTCAATGCGATGTAGTAAGAGGAGGTACCTTTGGGGGATAATTAGGGCATGAGGGTGGAGCTCTCATGTATAGGATTGTGCCTTTGTAAGAAGCGGCCAGAGAGCTCCCTTGCTGTCTTTTCTCCTGGTGAGGACATACTCAGGAGGCAGTCATCTGCAAGCCAGGAAGAGAGCCTTCACCAGAACCTGACCATGCGGGCCCCCTGATCTGGGACATCCACTTCTGCAACTGTGAGAAATAAATATTTGTTGTTTAATCTTTAGTCTATGGTGTTTAGTCTATGGTGTTTTTTTATAGAAGCCCAAGCAGACTAAGACAGGATGGAAACAAAGAGGGCAAGAGAGAGACAAGGAAGCCATATATATGTATTTATATATATATAGCTCCTGCTACACTGGTGGAGGACAGTCTTTCTGTTATAATGATCCAGAGTTTATACAGAGGAGAGGCTGGTGGAGAACGATGCAGGACTGAAAACCAAAGCCAAGAGGGGTTTGAGATGAGTGAGAAAGGTGTTTTCAACTCAAATATATACATGGAAACAGAGACTGAAAACAGCTACAGATTGGTGACAAGGTAACTGAATTGTATTTATTACTATATCTTATCCAGATGCTTTATTTAATTAAATCATGTTTTAAGTAATTAAATCAGTATAAACTAATTTACAGACCCTAAACTAATTAGGACAGGGTAGAGCTATTTAGAAGTTTAAACAAAATATTATAAGCCATTGCCAGTAGGAAGTCAACATATTGCTCTTTAATATTCAATTTTAAGCTGGGCATGGTGGCACAGGCCTGTAATCCCAGCTACTTGGGTGGCTGAGGCAGGAGAATCACTTGAACCCGGGAGGCGGAGGTTGCAGTGAGCTGAGATCAGGCCAGTGTGCTCCAGCCTGGGAGACAGAGTGAGACTCCTGTCTCAAAAAAAAAAAAAAAAATACAAAATACAAAAATTAACTGGGCATGGTGGCATGTGCCTGTAATCTCAGTTATTCAAGAGGCTGTGGTGGGACGATCACTTGAACCCAGGAGGCAGAGACTGCAGTGAGTCAAGATCACGCCACTGCATTCCAGCCTGGGCAACAGAGTGAGAACGTGGCTAAAAAAAAAAAAAATTAAATAATAAAAATTAAAAAAATTCATGTTTAAGATTTTTAAAGAATGTTTACTACATTGGATTTCTATATTAAGAACTTCATTGGCTGGGCGCAGTGGCTCACATCTATAATCCCAGCACTTCTCGAGGCCAAGGCAGGGGGATCACTTGAGGTCAACAGTTCAAGACCAGCCTTGCCAACATGGTGAAACCCCACGTCTACTAAAAATACAAAAATTAGTTGGGTGTGGTGGCATGTGCCCATAATCCCAGCTATTCAGGAGGCTGTGGTGGGAGGATCACTTGAACCCGGGAGGCAGAGGTTGCAGTGAGCTGAGATCATACCACTGCATTCCAGAGCGGGACCCTGCCTAAAAAAAAAAAAAAAAAATTCATGTTTAAGATTTTTAAAGAATGTTGTTTACTACATTGAGTTTCTATATTAAGAACATCATTGGCCCAACATGGTGGCTCATGCCTGTAATCTCAACATTTTGGGAGGTGGAGGTGGGTGGATCGCTTGAACCTAGGAGTTCGAGATTAGCCTAGCGAAACCTCATCTCTACTAAAAATACAAAAAATTAGCCCGGAGGGGTGGCGCGTGCCTGTAGTCACAGCTACTCAGGAGGCTGAGGTGGGCAGATCTCTTGAGCCCAGGAAGTTGAGGCTGCAGTGAGCCCAGATCACAACACCGCACTCCAGCCTGGGAAATGCGAGTGAGACCCTGCCTCAAAAATAAATAAATAAATAAATAAATGAGAAGAACTTCATCTTTTATAAGTGTAATTTATTAAAAGCATGCTATAGTCTTGGACTCAGTGAGTCTTACTTACGGGAGAATCTAGGCATTGAAAAATCTGAGGTACTACTGCTGACCTGCTTCCAATGTGGCAGCTTGCTTAAACTGTGAGCAGGATTCCAGGAGGAAACAAACTGACTGGAATCTAGCCTTACAGACTCAAACCTGCAAGGCGACGGCAAACAAACCCGCAAGGCCATCGCAAACATCCCTAGGTATTTCAAACCTCGTTAGGATTCACATGTTTCGTTTTTTTAAGGTGCCATAACTGGGACTCTGTATTAATTTTTTTTTTTTTTAATGTAGATCTACCTTTGTTCAGAGAGATTTTTGAGCTTGCCACTGGGTCCCAGTGGGGAAGTGGTCAGACCGTTGCAAAAGCAGCAGCAAGTGAAAAAGAGGAAGGCCCCAGGAAAGGAGCGGAACAGAGGCCGGGACAGGCGACCCTGCCGACGATGCTCATGTCAGAGGGGCGTCCACAGTTGATCATAATCTTTTCAAGTCCAGGAAATTAATCAGCAATGGGAAAAGGAGTCTAAGATGAATAAAAGGATGTCCGACAATGTGGGCAGAACAGCATGCTAAGAAATCTGGGTGGGCATATTTCACAGGCAAGTGTAATAGTAGGCAGGAGGCAGCTGTGGGGCTAGCAACCAGTCCCCAGCCTCAGGATGAAAGATCTAGAAAAAGGGACCTGGCAACAGCCCTAGAAGAAGATCACTGGGCAGGAAACCAGGACCAGATCTGAGGTCTAGGAATAGAGTGGGGAAATGAGGAGGGAGGAGGATACCTCAAGTAGCAAGGGATGATTTGTCGTTAAGCCCTTGAACTGATTTATTTCATATAGACCTCTATTGACAAGGAACAGCTTTCCTGATAGTTTCAGCAATGCGTGGAGAAAATAAAAGGTCCCTAGTAACCTACACAAGCTAAGCCAGCATGGATAGCCCACCAGAAGGCAAGGTGAAGGCAAGCTGAAACCATTCTTCAGGTGCTAGATGCTGAGGAGCCTTGGAGACCTCCTAGCTGAAGGTTATCAAAGAAACACAACTCAATAAGCCTCTGCCTTGTTAAGTTTAAGTTCTGCTAATCTTTTTGTGAGAAGACTGTGGGGACTAACGTGCCTCTTTATTCTGGCAGCAATAAAGTGAAGTGGAAATGCCAATAGGGTGTGTGGACAGGTGGAGACAGGCATCTGGAGCTGCTAGGGACAGACAACTATTTCTGTTGAAGAGAACAAAAGATTCAAAGCATTCCTTTTCCCCACTCCCCTCCAGCTCTGAGCATTTCTTCTCTGAAAAGTTTTCTTTTCTTTCTCATTCATAGAATATAAAGCATGTTCAGAAAAAAACATAAGGGTTGATGATAGGGGAAGTTCACTCCTGAATATCTTCCTCCACTATTCATTGGCTTGGGATTGCAACCTGCCTTTGCCCATTGCTGTCATTCTTCAGAGGCAGATGTTTGCAAAAATGTCCAGAGCAGCTGGACCTCAAATCTAAAATTGCTGTAGTAGAAGACTCTCCTCCACTGACCCTCGAAGCACATCCATGGAATGCCATTGGAAAGCTGCCACTGGAGGGCATTAGACATCATTTAATTTGCTCCATGATGACTTTTGACCTCTGAATTCATTTCACATGGGTGACCAGGCTAGTCCCATGGTCACCCTCAGACATTTATTTGTCTATTTCTAGGGGCAGAAAACAGTGCAAGGCTTGCAGATATAAGGCAATCCTTTAAGGGGCTCGCAATCTAGTTGGGACACATATATAAAAAGATAACAACTACAATAGGTTCCAATCAAAGTAGCACACTATACGTAAAAGCCACAGCAACACAGCTCTCAGGGGCAGCAAGCATTTTGCAAAAACAGAGAGCTCTCCCAGGAAGGTGAACTCACAATATCACAGGGTCTTACACACTCTGCTGCCGTAACTCTCACTTCATCTTGGCTAAGCATAGGAGTGAACCACATTTTTCATTATTAAAAATATGTATTAAACAATTAGGATATGCCCAATTTATACTACTTAGGGATTGCTCCACTTTGTTTCCCCCAAATCTATTTCTACAGACCAGGAGCTATAATTTTTTCCCCCTAAGCTTATAAATAAAATAACGCCGGGTGCGGTTGCTCATGCCTGTAATCCTAACACTTTGGGAGGCTGAGGTGGGCGGATTACCTGAGGTCAGGAGTTCGAGACCAGCCTGACCAACATGGAGAAACCCCATCTCTACTAAAAATACAAAATTAGCCGGGCGTGGTGGCGCATGCCTAGTAATCCCAGCTACTGGGGAGGCTGAGACAGGAGAACTGCTTGAACCTGGAAGGTGGAGGTTGTGATGAGCAGAGATGGCACCATTGCACTCCAGCCTGGGCAACAAGAGCTAAACTCCATCTCAAAAAATAAATAAATAATAAATAAATAAAATAACGTGAATTACATGTACACAAAATATAGAATATGATCATTTATTCATTCATTCATCCATTCAAGAAGCACTAAGTGGCCTTGGCTTTTACCGCTGGCTTGACTCAGCTCTGTTGGGCAAAGGACAGAGGACTAAGCAACTAGGAGTGAAGCAATTAGAGGATGATTTTCACATTATAAAGAGTCCCAGAGGGTTCCTTTTGGTGTGCTTCCCTAGGGGATTTAAATATTTAAATACTGTTATACAGACCCTTAAGTCTTGCAGCTGGGGAAGATGGGAAGGATAGCTGAGGGTGGTCAGGCAAAAAGCAAAGATTTAAATCTGAAGGGTCAGAGGCCACTGCTAAGAACTGATCACTAATTCCAATACTGGTTATGCCCTACCAATATATAGCTTAGAAAGTCCTCAGAGCACTTCTTCAACCTTCTCTCTTTTGGTAGTCATGATGATAAACTCTAAACTTGAAGGTTTAAAATGTGATGGGAAGTAACGTTTTCCAAAATTGAAATCACACAAAATGTTTGAAGAGTTTGTCTGTGTAAAGAGATTAACGAGAAGGACAGCGTATCTATGACAGATTTCACACATAGCTTCCATTTTCTTTCTCATCGAGGGTGGGGTGGGGAGCGTGGGATGGTGGTGGTATTGCAGTTACTAAACACATATTGTTGTATGTGTGTAGCATGTCTGTGTGTACACACATGTGGTACATATAAAACAGTGTGCATGTTATGTATACATGCAAATTCTGTGTGTGTGCTCAACAGTCAGATGACAGTGTTCACAGCGTGCAAATGGGAACAAGATATGGCGGTAGGGGTGTCCAGGAGAGGCAAGAATGTCTACATATTTCATATACATTTATAGCGATACAGCACCTACTATGTGAAATGCCCAGGCCTCTAAGCCCAGAAAATGCAGAAACAAAATAGACCTTTCCCTGCCTGAGTTTGCAATCTAGTGCTCTTCCACTGGAGCACCCAGAACACTACACGCAGCAACTCAGGGCAGAATGATACCAATACCAAAATAGAAGTACTTAGTGGAATAGGAGAATATTAACTAGTAGTTTTGTGGGGCCAAATGTTGTTCAGACTTGTAAATGTGGGGACCACCTAGACAAGTCAGCCCATTGCCCAAGCTTGGCCTGCTCTGAGCAGACAGCTAGCAGCTGCAGAGGTAGGGATTTCTGGGCAGTCGGGAGCCCCTTCTGCCAAGTTCCCCTTCCCAATAGATCGAGAGCTCGGAGGCTTGGCACGGTCGGTCCCGATGGCCCCAGCGGGAGGGTCATGGTTGAGACAGCAGCCCCATCTCATTGTTTAAGGCCAGGGCTTCCTCTTTTGGCGGAGCGGGAGCGGGAGCTGAGCGGGAAGGGGACGGACGCCGCGGGAGCCTTCGGGATGTCTATTGCTGCCGCTCCCTCCCCTCGCCGGGAGCTTGGGTTTCCCGGGGTGTGTGCGGATTCTCAATAAAAAGGGAAAAGCACGATCCAAGTTAATTTTCCAGCGCCGACAGGAAATGCTGTTTCCTGCATCGTACAACGCTGGTGCCAACAAGACTGACACAGGAGCCCATTGTCCCGCGAACAATGTGGCGATGGGGAAGGACGCCTGAGAAAACAGACCCCGGCCCCGTGAGCGCGTTTGTTTGATCCTTCCCCATACGGTTGTGTGAGGTGTGTGTCTGTGTGGGTGGGTGTATTTGTGCATGTGTGGTGTATGTCTGTGTGTGAGATTGTGTGTTGGGAGGTGTATGTGTGGTGTGTGTGGGAGTGTGTCTGTGTGTCTCCGTAGTATGTGTATCTGTGTGGGTAGATATGTGTGCATGTGTGGTGTGTGTGTGGAGATTGTGTGTGTGTGTCTCTGGTGTGTGTGTGTCTGCATGTGTGTCTCCGTAGTGTGTTTGTGTGTCGGTGTGAGTAGGTGTGTTTGTGCATGAGTGGTGTGTGTGTGGTGTGTGTGCGTGCGTGTATGTGTGCGTGAGTTTATGAGTGCGTGAGTGTGAATGTGTGTGTGTGAGGCTGAATAGGCTGGTAAAGGCAGGGCATTGTCCCTTCCTGCCCTGCCTCTGCTCCCCTGGCAGGCTCCCAAAGTGGCAAAAGAGACCTAGCTGTCTAAAACGTTCAAAAGAAAAAAGAGAAAGAAAAAGAAAAGGGGAAACGGGGGAAAAGAAAAGGATGGAACCGAAAAGGAAATTTTTAAAAAGAAAGGAGAAGGGAAAGGGAAAAGAAAAATCTCCCCAGAGGCTCGTTTCGAACCCTCAGATAGCTAAGGGCAAATGCATACTCGAAAGTGCCACGCCTCTCCTCCACCCTGCGCCGCGTCCAGTCCACCCACTTCATCCCGCGCCCCATGTCCACCCGCCCGCTGTCCACCCTGAGCCCCGTGTTCAGGCGCCCCCTGTCCACCCGCTCACTGTCCAACCCGGGCCCCACGTCCACCCGCCTGCTGTCCACCCCGCGCCCCCAGCGCACCCGCCCAGCCCCGAGCGCCCGCGAAGCCGAGTGGGGAGCGGCGGCCGCAGCGCGGCGCCAGGCTCGGGCTGGGCTGGCCGGCGCGAACCCCAGGGGCGTCTGGTCGGCCAGGCCGGGTGGCGGCTGCGCACGTAGGAGTGCCCCCCGAGCCCAGCCGCTCGGCCGGCCTGACCCGCGGGTGACCGGATACGAGTAACGCGTGCGCCCCGATCTGCGCCCGGCGGGGGCTCGGGCGGGGACCGGCCGGGGGCGCCGCGCGCCCGGTCAGGTTGACCGTCGCGGGCGATTTCCGCGGGGCAAGGCGGGGGCGCGGGAGCAGCGCGCAGCTGCGGGGTCATTCCACCTGAGCGCCCTGAGGTCAGGGCCGGGGCCTGAGGACACGGCGCTGGGCTCCGGGGGACGCGGGTTCACGCCGGCGCCCGAGCGCCACCTCCCCGCCCTCCGCCGGCTCACGTAGTCCCGGGGTTCGGTACGTGAAGTGCCGGCGCGAGGCTGCTCAGGCCACCGCATGGGCCGGGCGATAAACAATCGCACAGGATACACAACACCCTGGACTGTCACAAGCCCCTCGCAGGAAAAGATAAATAACATCTGAGGAGCCGCGGCTGAACAAAAACTAGGAGGTGGGGGGCGGTGGGGCGAAGTAAACAACAGAACCGAAGAGTTGTTGCCGCACGGAGCCTGGGCCGGCGGAGAAAATCAGATGCAGTCTCCTTCCCTTTGGTGACTATCCGTGGGGGTTTCTCCCGGTGGAAATGAGCGACACACACACCACACCACACACTCGGTTCGAACTTTGTCCTTGAAAGCGATAGGCAGCTGCCTCTCTGGGTAAGAGGCGCGTTTCCCCAGCACTGCAGGAAACCTTTTGGAGATCAAGTGGCTTTTCTGGAAGAGGAGGCTGCAGAATTTTCCGAGGATACAACTTTTTTCCCAAAGGTTTGCTCCTTGGGATTAGAGCAGGCAGCGACCCAAACCACTCTTACACCCGTGGTTTCATGTCAATTTCTAATATAAAGGAAATCTCTACCCCTGTTTAAAAAGAAGGGGAGGAGCACCAAAATCCAAACCAGAGAACTACGGATACTCCATGGGCACAATAAAATGTCTGTTACCAATACATACGGGCTGTGGTGGTTCATGCCTGTAATCCCATGCTTTAGAAGGCAGAGGCAAGAGGATCCCTTGAGGCCAGGTGTTTGAGACCAGCCTGGGCAACATAGCAAGACCCCATCTCCACACACAAAAATTAAAAATTAGCGGAGCGTGGTGGCGCGTGCCTGTAGTTCCAGCTAGTCTGGAGGCTGAGGTGGGAGGACTGCTTGAGCCCAGGAGTTCGAAGCTGCAGTGAGCTACGGTCGTGCCACTGCACTCCAGCCTGGGCAACAGAGTGAGACCCTGTCTCTTAGAAAAGAACCAAAAACCTACAGAGTTTTTACCTGGTAGCCCTTGATTTCTCCCACCTGGATTTGGAGTGCCCAAAGCAGTCCTTTGCCTTCTGTGAACTGGTTGGGCCCAGCAGGACTGGCCTTTGTGATTCACCCCTCTCTTACTTTGTAGACTCAGCTAGTTTTCAGGCTGCTGGTCTCCACTGCCCAAAAAAGATCACTTAAGAAGTTCAGCTTCACACCTGTCTTTCTCACAGTCTCTTGAGCACTGCCCAAACTATACTACATGAGATTTATTGCTTACATTAAGGCTCAGGCAACCCCCACATCAATTTCCCCTGCAAAGGGTATACGCTTTACTTACACACATTATATAATCTGTTCATGTGAGCTGGGCCACTCCAGTAGCTTATACTAGTCTGTCTTTTCAATAATCTTTAGCACTATGTGAATGAGTTTATGTAATATTCTTTGATTAGTGAAAGCAAGGGTTCAGAATGGGGGGATGCGGTAAGACTGTGGGGGAACTTCTTACTAAATACAATTCCTAGCAGGCTGATATTCTCATTTTTCTTGGACGCTCTGACCCCTAGCTCAGTAGTGATGTATAGAGTGTCTAGACTTCTAGACGTTACTCAAGCTTTCTCATGCCCGCCACGTGGTGTGAGACATCTGGGTTGGGTGCTGGAACAAGTTGGTGGCGGGTTTTGATGGCAGCAGCCGGCTGTCTGGTGTGGCCACTGCCATCACACAGGCCACTGCAGGGAGGGCACAGGGAGGAGGCAAGCAGCACCCCCACCACTTCCCCCACAACCTGCTGCCCTGGGGGCTGCACGATGGTGCTTGGCCAGGTTGTATGCCAGGCAAGGGGAAGCTCCAGTCGCCTCTGAGTGCCGGGGCCACAGGGGGAGCTTGCAGCAATGGATACATTGACCTTGCCCTGGATGCCAGCCAAGACCCAGTGAGGACCTGGAGCCCCTCCCCCAGGCTGCGAGGGAGAGCGATTGGGTGCTGTGCTCCACAGAGCTGGCAGGAGCCAGGGACAAGCGGGAGCCCTGCTCCTTCCAAGTTGGGAGGGCAGGAGCTCTGCAGATGCAACTGTGGCTGCCCAAGCTGCCGCCACAACCCAGGCACCCCTGTGCTCTTGGGAGCCTGGAGTAGGCAGGAGGCCTGCCCTCCTGGGCTGGGCTGCAACCGCCCAAGTCGTGGCTTTGGATCTGGGCCTCCAGCTCCACAGAGCAGGTAGGAGCCCCAGCCACCTCCCCACCCCACCCCAACCCCCCCACCCCACTAGCCACCCCCAACAGCTGCAGCTGCCAAAACCAGGGCTACAGACCCAGGCATTCCTGCACTCTTGGGGGTCCTGGGAAGCCCTGCCCTGCTGCCCTTGCAGGCTCAGAGGAGTCCACTCCCAATTGCCTGGTCTCTCCCTGCTCTGATCTCCAAGTTGGGGCCAAGCCCTGACACTGTCACTGCCTGGCAGGGTGTGCACACGCTGGGGGCAATGCTGACGTGCCAGCCCCCTGCTTCCTTGGCCCCCTCTGGACTTTGGGAATGGAGGAGTTCAGGAAGAGAAGCTGAGGGGGACTGAGGGCAGGTGGGTGTCAGCCTGCAGGTGCCCTTTGGTGCCAGCAGCCTGGGTACCATGGATGGCCGTGGAAGGTAGACAGGCTCCTGGGCAGAAGGGAGCAACTCCCCTGTGAAGCTCCACCTTCAGGCCAGGGCAGTCCTGAAGCCTGGGGTCAGGGCTGCCAGTCCTGTGGACTGGAGGGAAAACTGATGGTGTTTTTTCCTGGGCCTGTCCATGGCTGCCCGTGGACCAATCAGCATGCAGTTCCCCACTCTGAGGCCCATGAAAGCCTCAGAGTCAGCCAGAGCAGGGCAGAGGACAGAGAGGATGGAGAGACATGGCTGGGATGACCAGCTGCAGAGAGGAGCTACGTCTCTGCTGATAGCTGGAGATGAAGGACAACCAGCTGCAGAAAGGAGCAATCCCTCTCCAGGGCCTCCTTTCTGCTGAGAGCAGCAGATGTGAGGAGCAACCCTTCTCCAGGACCTCCTCTCTGCTTAGAGCAGCAGATGTCTGGAGGACCAGCAGCAGAGAGGAGCTACCCTCTCCAGGGCCTCCTGTCTGCTGAGAGCCGAACACTGGACTGGACTGACTTGCCTATGGAGAGGAGCTACCGGCTGTGCGTCTCCTCTGAGCTGTTACTGGACAAATGAGTCCTAATTTTATAATATCTAGTCTCTAGGTATTAAAGAGATTGCCTTGTTTGACAGAAGTAGTTAGTAAACTAACACATTTTCTACACATTGTTAAAATTCATAGAAAGGCTGTCTTCTGAAAAGGAGTTTTGGAATTGAAATGATACCATCAGATGTAAGTGACACATGTGCCTATATCTACCAGGCTGGTGGTGGAGAGGAATTGGAAGGAATGAAGGATTCTAAACCAGAATGTTCCTCTTTAGAAGGCACTTTAAGATATAACCATTGTTACATGTGTGTAGTTTATTCAACACTACTGTGTATCTATATACACAGTATATAGTCCGTATTTGAAACATCTAGTCTTTCCCGATGTTTAGAAGGGCACAAAGTATGTTAAAAGTAGAGGTAGTAAATAACACATTTTGTAGATATCCTTTTGATTCATATGAAATATTGTCTTTTGGAAATTGATCAAACCACTTCCTTGAGCAGTACACATTATTATATTTGTGCTGGTTCAGAAAGGAAGGCGGAGCAGAAAGTGCAAAGGGCTTTCTACCAGTGTATTTATGGTGAGGCACACTGACCATTGTCCCTTATGTCTGCATTATCTCTTACTGTGCTGTGTATATAGAGTACATAAGTGGACAAAGGAGTCCTAATTTGCAATGTCTAGTCTTTCTCGATGTTAAAGACGTTGCTAGTGTATGACAAAAGTAGAGTCAGTAAACTAATACATTGAGTAACTTTGTGTTAAGATTCATAGGGAAGACTGTTTTTAAAAACACAGAAGTGAAATTGTTAAAATCCCCTCTAAGCATTACAGATGATTATACCTGTCCACTGGGTTGGCAGAGGTCAGAAGGGAAAGGGTTCTAGGTCAGAATATTCCTATTTAGAAGACACTTTCAAATTATAGCCTGTGTTATGTATATGCACCATTTATTTAGTCAATGCTACTGTGAGGATAGTGGAAAATTTAAGTCCCATTTGAAACATCTAGTCTTTCTAGATGTTTAAAAGTGCACAACATAGGTTAAGAGGGTGAAAATAACACTCTTTAAACATTTTTTTCATTCTTTCCTAGGAGTGGTTGCATTTGGGAATGGAATTGTTAAACTTGATGTTTTGGAGAGTATGCTGACTATTCACTGGGTGGCTGTGGGTCGGGGAGGAGGAGGTATGTAGGGAGAAGGGTTCTGTGTCCTTGAGTTGGATTAGTTCAGGTGGTCTCACCATTGTTCTACATGTGCATTTTAGTTAACATTGTTGCGTGTTAAAGGATAAATAAGTCCTAATGCTCAAAGAATGTGAAAAGTAGAGGTAGTAAAGCAATCCCTTTATAAATTTTTTTTGTTAGCTTTTAGGAAGGGCTGTCTGGGAGTGAGCTCTGTTAATCCACCTTTTGGAGCTAGACATCCTATACTTAGTCACTGGGATGGTGAAAGAGGGAAAGATGAAGGGTGAACGGAAGAGCTTTTCACTAGTATCTGCATATCTAGGAGATGGTTTTAGATGATAACCATAGGTCTATATGAGCATTTTTAGTAAAGTGCCTGTGTTTATTGTGGACAGAATTCATTATTTTGCAACATCTAAGCTTTATGAATGTCCTGGAGTGATAATGTATGATAAAAAGTAGAGCTAGTGAATTAATCAATTTGTAAATATCTTTTGGTTATAACTCATAGAAAAGATGCATCTTGGATATGGAGTTGTTAAACCACCTCTGAGCAGTGTATGTCAGGACTTGTTCATTGGGTTGGCAGCAGAGGGACAGAAAGAAGTATATAAAGAAAGATGTATGCAGATGTGTCCATATTTACATTTTGACGATAGCCATTGATGTATGTGCGTCTCTTTTGGCTGTGCTATAGGAATACATTAAGTAATTCAGTGGACACATACCTTCCTGCTAATATTTTAATGGTATGGATCTGCTAATGAATCCTCTTAGAAACATTATACTTAGTGTATTCTTTTGCTGTGTGTTTCTTTCTTTTTCTTTTGTTTTTTCTTTGAGATGGAGTCTCGCTCTGTCCGCCAGGCTGGAGTGCAGTGGCGTGATCTTGGTTCACTGCAAGCCCCGCCTCACGGGTTCACGCCATTCTCCTGCCTCAGCCTTCCGAGTAGCTGGGACCACAGGCGCCCGCCACCACGCCTGGCTAATTTTGTTTTCGTATTTTTAGTAGAGACGGGGTTTCACCATGTTAGCCAGGATGGTCTTGATCTCCTGACTCGTGATCCGCCCGGTGTGAGCCACCGCGCCCGGCCGTGTGTTTCATTTTAAATCGAGCATTGCAGTATTTTAATCGGAACTCTGCCAATGTTTTTATATAGAGGTGTGTTGCCATTTTGGTCTTCTGTGAAGTTTTTGTCTCAAGAAAGGCAGGATTACATTTTTTTCTAACAGAGTGAGTTGCTGTAGTCTGTTCTTGGTTATCAAAATTCTCCTATAGTTGTGGGATTTTGAGTTGGTAAATATTCATGATGTGTGAAAAAGCATGATATATACTGTACAGTCTCAGTCCCATAAAATTGGATGTTGTGTCTACACACACACAGGACCTGGAAAGACACGTCAAACTGTAAACTGCTTGTGATTGTGGATGACTTTGGTCTTTGCTTCTTGTGTTTCTCAGTTTTCTATAATGCACATATTAACTTAAAAAAGAAAGGTTATTTTTAAAACCTGGAAAAAAAAAGACGTAAGTGATGTTTAGTTTGGAAAAGAGGAGATACCTTAGGAAACATGAGCGCTGCTTTCATGTTTGAAATGTATGAAAAGATGTCAGATAAAATAAGAATTGAAATGAGGTAGGCTCCCATGCCCCAAGCAAAGACCCATGGGCAAGAACTTCAGAGAAACCGACTGGACTCAAACACACACACCCGTGCCCCACCAACAGTCATAAACTTATCACATAGTCAAAGTGGTCCCAACACGACAGGGCCTGCCAGAGAAGCCTGAAATGAGAGTGATTATCTACAGTTTACACCATTCCTGGTGACTGTATCTTTTGGTAACAGACAGACTTCTGATCGATACAGCTGCCTCAGGAGGAAGTAAGATCCCCCAAAAGAAGTCAGATTACAGTGGAACCTGGATGACTCCTTACATAGTAAGATAGGAGGCAAGCATCGCTTCTGTGACAGTGTTTAAGACCTCTTCTATCACACCCATTTACTATTCCATTATTTGCATATTTCTGTTTTGCTGTGGGCCAAACAAGCAAAACTCTGCCTTGCTGTAATTTCTTAAACCTAATAAGATCATTAAGATACATTTTTTTTTTTTGAGATGGAGTCTCGCTCTGTTGCCCAGGCTGGAGTGCAGTGGCACAATCTCGGCTCACTGCAAGCTCCGCCTCCCGGGTTCACGCCGTTCTCCTGTCTCAGCCTCCAGAGTAGCTGGGACTACAGGCGCCCACCACCACGCCCGGCTAATATTTTGTATTTTTAGTAGAGATGGGGTTTGACTGTGTTAGCCAGGATGGTCTTGATCTCCTGACCTCGTGATCCACCCGCCTCGGCCTCCCAAAGTGCTGGGATTACAGGCATGAGCCACGGCGCCTGGCCTCATTAAGATGCTTTTATATTACTGTTTTATAAAGAAAAGTACGCATCATGGAAACAACTGAGAAAGGCACAATTCTGGGTTTACAGATTGGAAAGTTTCAACACATAATCACTCATTGCTAATGATATAATGTTCGTGAATAATGTGGGTTTGAATAATTAAGACACTGTTGTTAGGAATGTCAAAGGGCACAACCATTTGAGAAAACAATTTGACAGTTTCTTGTAAATTTAAATATGTGCTTTCCAAATGACAAAGCTACCCCACTCCTGGGTATTTTTCGACAAGAAATGGAAACTTACGTCCACACAAAGACCTGTATGCAAGTGTTTGTAGCAGCTTCATTTATAATGCTGAAAATGGGAAAGAATTTGAATGTTTGTCGACTAGTGAATGGATAAATAAATTGTAGCAGATCCACACAATGGACTAACAAGGAAGTGAACTGGTGATACATGCAAGGATATGGGTGAGTCTCACAAGCATTATGCTAAGTGAAAGAAGCCAGACACAAAAGCCATGTACCTTTCATACTTTATGATTTTGTTTATTTGAAATTTGGAAAACACAGAACTACAGGTACAAAAAGCAGATTAGTGGTTGCCAGGAACTGGTGGTGTGGGCAGGGCTTGACTGCAAAGGAGCACAAGAGAACTATCTGGGGTGATGGAAATATTCTATATCTTGATCATGGTGCTGGTTATACAATGATATACATCTGTCAAACTCATAGAGCTGCACGCTAAGAGGGGAAATTTTACTCTATGTATTTTATTTTATTTTACATTTTTAGAGATAGGGATTTCAGTATATTTCTCAAGCTGGTCTTGAACCGGGCTGAAGCCATCTTCCTACCTCAGCCTCCCGAGTAGCTGAGATTACAGTTACCACCGTGCCCGGCTGTATGTCAATTATACCTCAGTAAAACTACTTGAAAAAAGTTCTGTCCTCATTTTCAATAGTTATCATCTGGTGACTCACATAACAGTTGATATCGAATAAATGTTGAATGAATCTGGGTGGAAGTTTTGTTTTTCAGCCAAGTCAAATTATACAGAGATGAACTGGACACGAGTAAGCACTCTGTTCTCTCGAAGGTGCTCTGCTGTCCGTGTGAGGAACTCTCCCCTCCGTGATCCCTTGTGACTTGGAGGTGGTGTGGGAGGGCGTGGCCATTCCTGGGGGAAGCAGTGCCACTATATCAAGTCAGCTTTTTGATGAGTCTTATTCATCCTGGAACTGTATCTTCATTCAGGAAACTCCCTGCAGACAACCCAGTATTGAAAAACGAAACATTGTTCTGTGGGTCTGTATAGGCAAGGCCTGGCTGGGAACACTGCCTGAAGGAAAATCCCTCATCTTGGGGCAGCAGAGGATGCTAAAAATGAAAGTGCCATTCCCAAGGATCCATAGTTCCTTCTAATTTTCTAATCTAGGAATTGTCTTTTTAAGTCGATTGTAGAAAAAATAGATCATAAAACACCCCCCTCCAAAATTTAAACAATTTACTGCCAGTAATTGCTAGAATACTGTAGCTGGCTTTAGGCAAATATGAAAATATACCGATTTATATTTATAGAGCAGTTATTTTACTTTTATTTTGTCAAATGAGTTTTCTCTGCAGATTTTCCATTGGATTCTTTGTTTTTGCCATCATAACCATTTTTAAGTGTACAGTTCCATAGTGTTGTTTATTCATATTGTTGTGCAACCAGTCTTCAGAACTCATCTGTCTCATGGAACTGAAACTCCATGCCCATTAAATATGAACTCCCCATTGTTCCCTCTCTGCCAGCGCGTTTTTGGTACCATTCCACTTTCTGTGGATGATTTTTGACTTCTCTAAGGACCTCATATGAGTGAACTCATACAGCATTTGTTCTTTTGTGACTGGCCTATTTCACTTAGCATAATAACCTTAAGGTTCATTTATGTTGTAGTATGTGTCAGAATTTCCTTCACCTTTAAGGCTGAATATCCCATTGTGTGTTTCTGCCACGTTTTATCTATTCATCTGCCTATGGATACTTGGGTCACTTCAGCCTTTTGGCTAGTGTGAATAATGCTGCTATGAACATGAGTGTACAAATATCTCTTCAAGATCCTGCTTTTATTCTTTTGGGTATATAGCCAGAAGTGCAATTGCTGGATCCTATGGTAATTCTGTTTCTAATTATTTGAGGAAACTTCATACTGTTTTCCACAGTGGCTGTACCATTTAACATTCCCATCAGCAGTGCACAAGGGTTTTAATTTTTGCACATCCTTGTCAATGTTTGTTATTTTCTTTCTTTTATTGACTTATATTTTTGATAGCAGCTCTCCTAATGGGTGTGAAGTGGTATCTCATTGTGGTTTTGATTTGCATTTCCCCATTGAGTAGTCGGGTTGAACATCTTTCCATGTGCTTGTTGGCCATTTATATATCTTTTTTGGCAAAATGCCTATTCAAGGCCTTTGCCCAATTTTTAACTGGGTTGTTTGTTTTTTGTTGTTGAGTTGTAGGAGTTCTTCATATATTCCAGGAATTATGCTCTTATCAGATATATGACTTGCAAATATTTCCTCCCATTCCATGAGTTGAATCACGGGATTCTTTTAAGCAACAATTTCTTCTAGTGCAGGAGCTTGTGCTTTAGCAAGCTCCCTGGGTGATACTGATACATTGTATGGCTTTGCATCGCTGTTCTGATGCACATACGATGGGATTGAACTTTCATTAACATATTTATGTAACAATATTAGTGATAATTTATGAAACCCTAGCATCCTTGGGAAGTGAAGTCTCATGACAGCCTAAGAAACTGTACCTTCTTTTTTAGATCAAAAGTTTCTCCGACCTATTTCCATGATCCATGGCTTCACTCTCCCCTGGTTCTCCTTCTACCTCTCTAAGTGTACCATGTTAGTCCCTTTTGGGACTGTCTCATACTCCTTCTATTCCCTAAATATGAAGTTTCCCACAGCTCTTTTCTCAGCCCTATTCTTTCTCAACAGGTACCTTCCCTAAACAATTGTATTGTGCCCTTGACTTTGATAGTGCTGACTCCCAGATTGAGCACCCCAGCCTAGCCCAGACCCAGACACACATGTGCCTTCCAGAAATATCTGTAGGGGAGCTAACAGCACTTCGAACTAAATGAATCCGAATCTTACTTGTTCTTTCCCCCTCCAAACCTGAACTCCTTTGCATTTGTCAAAGCCAGAAACCTCACAGTCTCTCTCTCCCTTAACCCCCATGTTCACTCAGTCATTTAATTCTGGTAATGCCCCTGATCCTCTGATCCTCCTCTTCATTCTGGCTTGACATAGTCTTGGTTTGGCAAGTCATATTCAGAGAAGCTTGAGGCTTCTATCTACACACACGTGGACACACTCATTCAACTCACAATGCGTGTAAGCTGCTACACCCCCGGTGAACAGGCCGTGAAATTGCCAAGAGCTTTCTCCATGGGTTGGCCAATGACATCATAGAACGGTATGGTGGTTTGGAAGGGGAGGGCAATTTTGTGCCCCAGGGGATATTTGGTGATGTCTAGAGATTGGGCTGGTGATGGTGGTAAGGTGCTACTGGCATCCAGCAGGTAGAGACCAGGGATGCTGCTAAATATCCTCCAATGCACAGGACAGCTCCTCCCACCAACAAAAAATTGTCCAGCCCTCAAAGTGCCGAGGTTGAGAAATTCTCCCCAAGATGATCTCAAACCTTTTGTTCTACACCCAGATCTCTCTTACTGGGGGATGCACCAAAGCCCAGCTGTTCAGTGCCAATGGCTGCCAGCTCCCAACTATATCCCACACAGACAGGAGCCACCTCAATGTCTGTGAGATTTCCTGCCCCTCCTTTTCAATCCCATCAAGGCACCCTCAGCCAATGACTGATGGATACAGGGATACAAAAGCCCAGACACCTATCTACCAAGAGGAAAAAACTCTGTGGTGGTGCCATTTATGTTCCAGAGCAACTGTGGGATCAAGCTGAGGCTGGACTCCAGCTGAAACCACATGCAACAGACTGAATGCTTGTGCCATCCCAAAATTAATATGTTGAAGCCCTAATCCCTGTGATGATGGTATTAGGGAGGTAATTGGGTCATAAAGGTGGATCCCCCGTTAATGGGATTAGTGCTCTTATAGGAAGAGGCCAGAGAGCTAGCTTGCTCCCTTTTCTCCATGTAAGGACACAGCAAGAAAGTGGCAGTCTGCAAGCCAGGAAGAGAGCCCTCACCAGAGCCTGCCTATGCTGGCACTCTGATCTTGAACTTCCAGCCTCCAGCACTGTGAGAAATAAACGTGTGTTGTGTAAGTCCTCAGTCTGTGGTAATTTGTTGTAGCAGCTCAAGTTGACTAAGACACGGCATCTTTTCTTAGCTGCTCTGCTTCTATTTCCTACTTCTCCCCTCTCCCTTCAGGTCCCTTATGAGAGTGTGTCCCCAAAATACCACTTGTACAAGAATCTCCCGCTCAGCTCGGCTTCTAGGAAACCTGACCTAAGACACAGGCCATGACCAACATTCACCAGTGTGGGAGAGCAGAGGATGGAAAGGTCAACCAAACACTGCCAAGCCAGACCAACTCCTGAGAGCTTCTCTGGCAATGATTGCTGGCCCCTAGGTGCTCAGCCAAGCGATGACCAACCCAATGCCAATGAGGCAGCTCCCTGGGGAAGCTGAGTTAATATCATGTGATCGGTTAAACCAGTGAAAAAGTATGAAATTCTGTCAGTAAATGTTAGAGTTGATAGAGGATGGGTTATAGCTTTGTTTTCGACACTCAGTGAAAATGAGCCCCTGGAGACAACCCTTCTGTATTAGTCTGTTTTAATGCTGCTGATAAAGACATACCTGAGACCTGGCAATTTACAAAAGAAAGAGGTTTAATGACCTATAGTTCCACATGGCTAGGGAGGCCTCACAATCATGATGGAAGACAAGGAAGAGCAAGTCACATGGATGGAGGCAGGCAAAGAGAGATTGGGCAGGGAAACCCCCCCTTATGATACCATCAGATCTCATGAGACTTATTTGCTGTCATGAGAACAGCGCAGGAAAGACCTGCTGCCATGATTCAATTACTTCCCACCAGGTCCCTCCCACAACACATGGGAATTCAAGGTGAGATTTGGGTGGGGACACTGCCAAACCATATCACCTTCCTCTTGTCTTCCAGATTTCTGTTACAGCCATTCTTTTTTCTGTTTGTTCAAGTCAGGTCAGAGCCTTACCCTGCACGTGATTCTTTGGCTCCCCATCATCCACAGGTGAAACCCAACCATCCATTGCATGACAGAGGTCCTTATGATCTAGCCCTTACCTGCCTTTTGGTGCATCTCTACTGCTCTCCTATAATATACTTTAAGCTCTTGAAAACATGGACCTACTTCAGTTCCCTAAACTTCCTACCTTCTGAATATGCTGGTCCCCTTCTCTTTCCCCATTGTTGTCATCCCATTGACACCTGGCAATCTCCCACTCACCCTCCAAGTCAGAGATTTACAGCGTCATTTCACCTGAGGGCTGACTTCAGGAATCCTTTCTCTGAGTTCTTTTTTTTTTTTGAGACAGAGTCTCACTCTGTTGCCCAGGCTGGAATGCAGTGGCATGATCTTGGCTCACTGCAACCTCTGCCTCCCAGGTTCAAGTGATTTTCCTGCCTCAGCCTCCCAAGTAGCTGGGATTGCAGGCGCCCACCACCATGCCCAACTAATTTTTGTATTTTTAATATAGACGGGGTTTCACCATGTTCCCCAGGCTGGTCCCAAACTCCTGACCTCAGGTGATCCACCTGCCTCAGCCTCCCAAAGTGCTGGGATCACAGGCGTGAGCCACCACACCTGGCCCTTTCTAACTGCACGTTGTTCATTCCACCACCAGAGCAGTTATCATTCTACTATAATTGTTCATCTGCGTTGTCTTTCCTGTAACCTAAAGTTCCTTGAGCTCAGCAATTGTCTATTTTTATTTTGTATCCTAGGACCTAATAAGGACTTTGGGTGCACTGGAGTCTTTTTAGTGCTTCAGGAAGTAGATTCTGAGCTTGGACTGCCTGCATTCCCAGCTCTGTTACTTGCTATCCTGGGGCTTTGGACAAGGCACTTAGCATTCTGTTTTATTATCTGTAAAATGGAGATAACGAAGTTGACTTCTCAAGTTATTGTGAGGATTATGCAGGTGAAGGCACTCTGCTTGAGCAGGTGGGTAAGGGCTGGATCATAAGGCACAATTACTGGAACATAGTAAGCATGCTAATTGTTATAGATGTTCACTGCATAGTGCTATCCTGACTGCTAATCCCTAACCTCAAAGTATTGATGAATAAACAACAGATACAAAGAAGTGCTGCTCTACCAGACAGATAGTAAATATAAGAGACGTATTTACTTACTTTAGAGAGAGCTGACGTGCTGTTTACCTAATCTACCCATCATTGCTCTATCAGACCCTTTTCCTGCTGGGCTATTCTAGGAAGATGGTATTTGAGATAAGCCCTGAAAGATAAGATGAAGTCAGCAGAAAGTGTAAGGGAGCGTGTCTTTGGACAGAGAGAAGAGCTTGTGCAAAGGCCCCGAGTCAAAAACAAAAATCAAGCAAGACCCTTCACTCCCTCCCACTCTACTAACCCCCTACTAACCCCACCATTAACGAGAAAAATAGAGGGTGTTCCAGGGACCAAGGGGAAGCTGTTGTATCTGATGCTTAAAAAGTTACAGAGATGTATCAATGGACCTGGTGCTAAATAATAATAATAAATAATAAAGTTAGAAGGAAAGAAGGATGAGATGAAGTTGAGAAAGAAAAATTAGATCATGCAGAACCTTGCAGGAAAGCATATGGGTCTCATCCAAGGTGTGATGGGAGGGTTTCAGGCAGTGTAATAAGACGATCTGTTTTCTGTTTTTTAAAACAGATTGTCTGACTCAGGAGTCTTTTGTGTTACTAGGTAAACTGTAAATTCAAAAGAAAAGTTACTGACAATTTCAAGGATTAAACAATGACTTTCCCATGTATCTTTGAAATTGTTAAAAGCCATTTTAATTTCCAGAATGTATAGGAAGGGTTAAGGGGAATAGCTGATTTTTTTTTTTTTTTTTGAGACAGAGTCTTGCTCTGCTGCCCAGGCTGGAGTGCAGTGGCACAATCTCAGCTCACTGCAACCTCCACCTTCTGGGTTCAAGCGATTCTCCTGCCTCAGCCTCCAGAGTAGCTGGGATTCAGGTATGCACCACCACATCTGGTTAATTTTTGTATTTTTAGTAGAGACAGGGTTTCACCATGTTGACCAGGCTTGTCTTGAACACCTGACCTCAGGTGATCCACCTGCCTTGGCCTCCCAAGGTGCTGGGATTACAGGTGTGAGCCACCATGCCTGGCTGATTTACTTTTAAAAGTAGATTTCCAAAAGGCCACAGGCATATAAGTGTAACGTTTTAATTTTCTTTTTATGCCACAGCAAAGGATGAATAGTTGTTGGTAATTTTTTGATTAGATCACTTCAGGCAGATCTTACTTTCAGAAGTTTTATTGCCATAGCTACTATGGGGAAGGCCTTGGTGATCATTTGCAAAAATTTTGTTAAGACTTGAATTGTAAAATTCTGCTTGCGTCTATTGCTGTTTTAAAAATGGCAGCTACAATTTCAAGGCTTAAGTGAAGGTAATGGAGATCATTTCTTTAAGTGAAAGGGGATTAAATGGTGCCTATGTAAATTCTATACAGTTAAAAGATTAATTTCCATCAAATGGGAAAATTTTTCTGTTATACCTTCTTACCTGAAATAAATTTGTTCATTTCTATGTAATTTTAAAAACGGTTTTACTGATAGTTTATTTTATCTATAGCTTTACAATTGGCAATTTCGATAGTGAAATAATTACTTTTTGGTGTATCCTTAATGTTGTTAAAAGTGATTTTAATTTCCGGCATTTTCTTTTGCAAGAGTTGACTCTGGCTGTTTCGTGGTAAATATATGAAGTGGAGGCAGCAGTGGAATCTAGACCAGTAAGGAGGCCGTTGTGAGAGACAGGTGAGCTGAGGGTGGCTGAGACGATGTGCAGCCCTGGGGGAAAAGGAGGGAGCTGAGATGCAGGCATACCCAGGGGGTGGAAATGACAGGCCCTACCGAGACATTGGATGTGGAGGCGAGAATGAGGGAGGAATCACAGACTGTACCCCCAATTCTGGCTCCCGTAGATGGCTGAATGGTGCCACCAGTGAGTGAGATGGGATTGCTGGGGCTACAGAGGAACTGGTTTGCCAGGCGGTGTGGGAATCAAGGGCTCCACTTTGGGCATTTTACATTTAAAGCAAAGCATGCCAGAAAATGGACCTCAGGGAGGTAGAGAGCAGAATGGTGGGTACCAGAGGCGGGGAAGGGAAGGGGTGGATGAACAGAAGTTGGCTAGCAGGCACCAAAATATAGTTAGGTCAAAGGAATAAGTCCTAGCATTTGATAGTACAGTAGGAAAATTAGAGTTAACAACCATTTATTATATATTTCAAAACAGCTGTAACAGGAGATTTTTAATGTTCCCAACACAAAGAAAAAATAAATGTTTGAGGTGGTGGATATGGCAGTTGCCTGTTTCGATCACACACATTGTGTACATGTATCAAAATATCACATGTACCTGCCAAATTTGTATGACTATGATTTATCAATTTTTAAAAAATAAAGCAAAGCATGCCTCCAAGTGGATTTGTCATATAGGAAGCTGGATGGAGAAGTCGGGAGATTGGAGAAGATTGGGTGTCCTTTTGGGGATCCTTAGCATAGAAATGGCATCCTCATTAGAAAGGATGCTGTCACCCAGAAGAAAGCATAGAGGGGAGAAGAGAGGCTAGAGCCAGCCCCAGAAAGCCAACCTTTAAAGTTGTGCATCCATGCAGGGGAGGCAGGGAGAAGCCTGCAACAGGTTCTGAAAAAGAACAACCAAAGAGGAAGGAGACAGCAGTGGAGCTTCGGAAGCCAGGAGGAGAGTGAGGAAGTAGTTAGGTAAATCCAGTGCAAAGGTCAAGTAAGATAAAAACAGAAAGCCGGTTATTTGGATTTGCAATATGGAGGTGTTAAGCGGCTTGGACAGGAGTAGTTTGGAGAAGTCTGAGGACAGAAGCTGGGTAAGAGTGGGTTTGATGAGCACACAGGTGACGGGAAGTCAACACTGTTGACAGCTCTTGCAACAGTTAGTTTTGAAGTGACAGGGTGGCAGAGAAAGGCGTAGGCAGCAGTAGGAGGCTGAGGAATGAAACGGGTATGCTGGTAAATGTTTAGCAATGCACCCTCTGAAAAGTCAAAGCCTCCATTTGTAGTAATATAAATACCCTCACCATGGCTAATATCAAGCTACCAACATGTTGTCAAACAGCTCATAAAATTCCTGAAAAATCTAGCATTGGCCCCTGGGAGGCACTATCACCCAGCTCCAGCACACCACATCATCGGGGAAGGGCTCTTCTCAGAGAGGTGGGCACTAAAACACACTGGCAAGCCCTTGGAAATGGCTTGCCCTTGGAAAGCCCTCCTGAGTAGAAAGAGAGAGTATTGTTTCAGGACAGCAAATGCATAGGCAGGGAAGGTGAGACAGGAGGGAACCAGGTGCCAGGTGCTAATAGGTTTATTGATTTGAGGGTGGGAAGAAAGGAGAGGCCCCTTTCATGTCTGCTGTTTTGTAAGTGAAACAAAAAAAATAAAGGCCTTCAGCTGACAGTGAGCGGAAGTGGTCTGGATGGAGTGGGACGATGGTTATGGTGGAGGTGTGTGAATAGGAGTAGGAGATGAACAGGAAGGTGTGGAGGGTAAGGGGGGATGGGATCTGATATAGTTTGGATGTTTGTCCCTGACAAATTTCATGTTGGAATTTGATCTCAGTGGGGTGTAATGGGAGGTGTTTGGGTCATGGAAGCAGGGCAGATCTCTTATGAATGGCTTGGTGCCGTCCCCAAGGTAATGAGTGAGTTCTTGCTCTATTAGTTCAAGTGAGAGCTGGTTGCTATAAAGAGCCTGGCATGGACCAGGCACAGTGGCTCATGCCTTGTAATCCCAACACTTTGGGAGATCAAAGCAGGATTGCTTGAGGCCAAGAGTTTGAGACCAGCCTGGACAACACAGCAAGATCTCATCTCTACAAAAAAAATTTTTTTAATTAGTTTGGTATGGTGGTGTGCACCTGTAGTCCCAGCTACTCAAGAGGCTGAAGTGGGAGGATCACTTGAGCCCAGGAGCTCAAGGCTGCAGTGAGCTATGATTGTGCCACTGCACTCCAACCTGGGTGACAGAGCAAGGCCCTGTCTCAAAATAAATAAAATTTAAAAATAAATAAATAAAATAAAATAAAATAAAGAGCCTGATACCTCCTTCTGTTTCTGTCTTTCTCCCTCTCTCACTGTGTGACATACTGGTTTTCTGTCATGACTGGAAGCTTCCTGAGGCCTCACCAGGAGCAAATGCTGGTGCCATGCTTCTTTTATAGCCTGCAGAACTGTGAGCCAAATAAACCTTTTTTAAATAAATTACCCAGCCTCAGGTATTCCTTTATAGCAACATGAAATGGACTAAGACAGATTGAGAGACTGGGGAGAATATAATGACACAGTGCAGGATGTAACCTGCCTATGGGTGGCTGCTGTCAAGACTATTGAGTAGTCAAGAGCTGGAGAGGCCAGTGTAATGGATGTGTCATCTCCCTGCACATTGAAGTGACCACAAATGCTGCAAGAGTTTGGGTGGAAAGGAAGACAGGCAGCCAGGAGTGAAAACCCTTAGTACATGAGTGTGTGTATGTGTGTGTGTTGGGGGAGGGGGGGTAGCGGGGAAAATCCTGGAAGTCTGTGTGTGACATTTATTAGCAGGAGGAAGAGGTGGCATGTGAGCATGTGAGTGGTGTGAGGGAGGGGGAGAGACATGGTCTGCAAGTGGTAATGTGACTCAGGAACACACAACTTTTGTTTCTGGTCCTGAGATGCAAGCGGGAGTGTGAGAGAGAGAAACAGTCTCTCACGGGTCGGACTGCAGTGTGGAACATTCTCAGGGTCAGCTAGGTTCTCCCGAAGGAATGAGGTAGAGCTGGAGGGGTTTGCTGATTGTAGAGGGGTGACTCCCTGGGGATCAATGGAAGGTTGGTGGGGATTGGGTCCCATTGGGATGAACACAGCAGTATGGTGTGTGATCCTGGGTGATCAGAGAGGCCTGGATTTCTGGCAGTGATTATGGTAAGAATGGATTTGAGGCATGCAACCTTGTTTGGAGACAGCACATTCCACACCAGTATGCCGCCAACATTATCAACAAGATGTCAGACTTGAGGAACTATGAGACATTACCTGATTTAACCTCAGCGAACTGAAAATCTACAAGCATCATCTGGCATCCCCCAATCACTGAGTTCCTTCATTTAGAATCTCCTGAGTTCCAGCTCAGTTTTCTGGCAACAAATTTTGATTTCTTGGCCTAGGATACTCCTGTCTCAGAGAGGTTGTCTCTCCGAAATTTAACTTCACATTTCTTTCATGTGTTCCCTTCGATTTTCTTCTCCTGGCTGGGTATTTGTGATGTGTCAAAAAGTTCCTTTTATAGGATTTGTTTTCCCTTAGTTGTCAGGTTGTCAACTCAAAACATATTATTTGCAAGGGTGTTTTCTTTAATGACTCAAACTTTTCTCCTGAACATGAGAGAGGCCCCCCAAAATTCTCCCTAGTCCAGTTTATCTCCTTGATTGATGTAGGAGTATTAGTAGTAATTGATTTATTAATAGTAGTATTTCTCCTTCCTTCTATAAGTCACTTGAAAAAGTCCCAGACGGAATACATTGACCACAAATATTTTTCTGTAGAACTTAGAAGATTCTCAGTTGTCAACCAGATATGAGAATGCAGTCTGTTCTGTTACCTTAACTCAACTGACAGTTGGCAACTCCTATTTCAAAGGAAAAACATCACACTATGTTGAAGACAGGATTTCAAATGCTCAATTTTATAACTTAGAAGTCTTCATCTTTAGAACCCAGCCTCTGGAAACAAGACAAATGCTATCCTGGGTTTCTGTTTTTTAGAGTGGTGGCTTTCAGTGTAGTAATAATACAAATGGGAAATTCAACAAGGGTACAGGAACTGCTGATCAGAAATATGAGTCAGAGTTAATTTGGTGTGGGTGTTATTAGCATTAACTTTTAGTTCTGTATTCTCTAAACAAGGTGAGAAAAACAAAAACAAAAAAGCAATAGAACATCAGGCCCCCCCACCATTTTGTAAAAGATGTCAAACAACTGGAGCATACAAATAATTATTTTTTTCTTTTAGAGGCAGGGTCTTGCTCTGTTACCCAGGCTGGAATGTAGTTGCCCAATCTTGGCTCAATGCAGCTTCCAACCTTCTGGGCTCAAGCTATCCTCCCACCTCAGCCTTCTGAGTAGCTAATTTTTTCATTTTTTGTAGAGGCGGAGTCTCACTGCGTTGCCCAGACTGGTCTCAAAACTCCTGGGCTCAAGCAATCCTCCCACTTTGGCCTGCCGAAGTGCTGGGGGTGTAGGCATGAGCCACTGTGTCCAACGTAGCCTCATAATAATAATTTAAAATAACATGTGTCCATTAGCATGGCTACTGCCCAGCTCAACTAACTGTATTCAGAAGCCCATAACAGCCTGCAAAATAAGGTTTTTCTGGCTATAATAAACAAGGATTCCTGATATTGATTGTCATCCATAATCTAAGCCTGTTTTCATGATCCACTTATTCTACTCATATTTACTGAGTGTCTGATATATGCAAAGCACCATTAAGTCTTGTAGGGAGGCATTAATCCACGTAAATAACTAGCAATAATGCAAAGCACAAGTGATAAGAAATAAAAGGAAACCCCAAATGCTCTGGGGGTTTAAAGAAAGGAACATTATTTCTTGTCAGGGAACGAGAGATGGAATCTTAGACGAAGTGGACTTTGAATGGTGTGTCAAATGATTAGTGAGTTTGAAACAGAAAGGAGACATGATGGGAAGAACCATCAAGGCAGGGAAATTGGTGAGAGCAAAGTTGTGTTGCATGCTTGGGAAATGCCAAGTAGCCTGGTTTGAGGGGAACATAGGACACAAAATTAATAGAAAATCATGTCCAGGCTCGTATGGCTAACAGACAAAGAAACGTGATCTTTCTGGGAAAGGCAACGGGGACCCATTAAAAGTTGAGAGCTCTGCTCTGAGAGGGTTAATCGCCCAGCACAAGTAGGATGGTTTGGAGAAAGGAGGAGACTGATGCGGAGCTTCGGCTAAAACTCTATGTGTCTCATGGTCAAGATCGGTTACTGTTGTTATTATTTCACTATTATTATCACCATTATTATCTTTCGCAATATTTATTACATGCCTACCACGTGCCAGGCACTATTCTAGGCCTTGGGAACGTGGAAATGATCATATCAGACTCTAATGGAGTGCACATTCTCATCGGAAGGGCAAGAGAATAACCAAGAGTAGGGGGGACATTCCAGGTTTGATACGTGTTATTAAGAAAATAAAACAGAACACTTTCCTTTCCAGGAATTGAATAGGGGAGGTTATTTGAACAGCCCTCTCACTGAAAACAACTGAAAATGCCATGTAAAATGCATTTTTTAAAAAATCTTGAAAGCTCAGATACAATAGTAAGAAATTCGCTAGAGAAGAGGAACCCAGACGCGGTGGCAGGTGCCTGTAATCCCAGCTACTCGGGAGGCTGAGGCAGGAGAATCACTTGAACTGTGGAGGCGGAGGTTGCAGTGAGCCGAGATGGTGACACTGTACTCTAGCCTGGGGGACAGAGCAGGACTCTATCTCAAAAAAAAAAAAAAAAAAGAGAGGAGGAACCCAGAGAGTTGCGAAAGTCCTGAAGCTGCTTTTGCCCTGAGGACAAACCTAACCCAGGAGAACCTGAAGCTGGGATTTGGTGGCCTGGAGGAGTAGGAAGGAAAATTTTAGGTGCCCCCTGGCACCTCCTTAAATTGAGGAGCTGGAAATACGACATGCTCATCACATCCAGTTGGAACTGAAAAGGGCTATCCTGTCAGCATTAGGCTCACCAGAAGAAAACCTCCATCCCCATACTTTGCAATGTCATCTCCGCTAAAACTCTGAAAGAGTTAGGCCCTGTTCAAATACACAATTAACTTTTTCTAGAAAGTTCTCCTGGACCTTGAAGGTGGCTGAGATGATCGGAAATGAACTACCAAAGTTTCAGTTATTCAGGGTGCTCTGTGGATAGACAGGATAAATCAATTTGAAAATACATCTTCCTTGGCATGAAGAGGAGAGCAAAGGATACTGCACCCTTCTCTCCTTCCACTGAAGTTCACAGCAGTCATGGAACTAGGTAGTTGGGAGATTAACACTTGGTATTTTCATGATCTGCATACGCCAGAAAGTGAAGCCTGCAGCCAGGCAGCTTTGCTGTCTTAAATGGACGTATTTGGCAGTAACTAATATCGTCCTCTAAAACAGCCGGCACCATCTTGACCTGGAGGCAGCTCCTTTCTTCTCACCGTGATTACCCAGAAGGCAGTGTGCCCATGCAGCACCGTGAAAGGTGGCCAGATGGAGTCAGGAGCCTTCATTGTGATCACAGGATGAATGCCTCACACATTCGTTAGTGGCAGAATGTCATTACACCTGCAGCATGGGAATAGAAAATGAAGTCTTTACAGATAATTTTCCACTGGCTGGTTCCAATTACCTAATAAAGCAGAGGAGAAAAGAAAGTCTGTACAAATGTTATGAATTTTTATATTATTACAAATATTTACACTTTTTTTTAAGGGACAGAATCACGCTCTGTCACCCAGACTGGTGTGCAGTGGCATGATCATAGCTCATTACAGCCTTGAATTTCTGGGCTCAAGTGATTCTCCGACCTCAGCCTCCCAAGTAGCTGGGAATACAGGTATGTGACATCGTGCCTGGCTAATTAAAAAAAAATTTTTTTAGAGATTGGGGTGGGTGGGTGGTCTCACTATGTTACCCAGGCTGGTCTCAAACTCCTGGCCTGAAGTGATCTTCCTGCCTTGTCTTCCCAAGTAATTCCACTATTTTCTTAGTCTTTCCATCTGTGACTAGCTCACAGAACTTTTAGGTTGACTCAAACGATAGTACAATTGATCGGCAGCTATTAGACATCTTACATTTCCTAAGCTTTACAAAAAAACTCTGCAAGGTAAATATGTAAATAGTATACAATATAAATAATATAAAAGAAACTGAGGCTCAATGAGAGAAAGTAGGTTCAGCGTGATTCTTGTATAACACCCAGTCCTTCTCCAAGTAGTATTTAATCACCTGTTTAAGGCAGGTCTCCCCTCCAGGCTATGAGCTCTGAGATCAGGAACTACATTAGATTTGTTTACACCTGTATATGCAAGGTTAAGCAAGGGATATATATTAGGTGTTCAGCAAACTTTGGTTGAATGGAAGAACAAATGAAGAAAAGAAAACTGTGTCCAAGGAAACATGTTTGTTTGTATAGAGATATTTTGGTGAAGTCCTTATTTGAGAGGAAATGGCCCGGCACCATCCCTAACATTCTTACATTAGCGTGTTTCAGAAGCTGGAAGCGGTTGATCTCAGAGGCATATCGTAAATCTGCTAAGAGCAGCTGGTTATTCTAACTCATGGCTCGGTCCATAGAACAGAAGTTGCTTTAAGATTGAAGATTGAAGTGGCCAGGTGTGTTCTGATTACTTTAATGAGTGTCACCCTGTCTCGCATCTGATAAAATACCTTACGGTCCAGTGTTCTGTGTTTTAGATAAACCATGTCTCTAGAACATTGTTGTATTTTCTGTTGTTTTCCCTCTAGAGAAAGAGGGCAGTAATGTTTCTGTAGTCCGTCCCCCTGCTGCTACCTTCCGCCAGCTCATGGCAACTAAAAAGGGAATGAGGCTTTCATTCCTAACTGTTTGCAGGGGGCTTGAGTTCCCAAATGAGCATGTATGACCAAACTGATATAATAGAAACTCTTAAGTTGCCTATAAATTATAGTACTCTATTTTCTCTTAGTCTAAGAGCCAATTTACCTCTGGGATTGGAGGGGTTGACCGTGTCCTAACAAAGCAGAGGAGAAAAGAGAGTTTGTACAAATGTTACAAATGTTTATATTATTACAAATATTTACACTATTTTTTTAAGGGGCAAGATCATGCTCTGTCACCCAGACTGGAGTGCAGTGGCATGATCATAGCTCACTACAGCCTTGAACTTCTGGGCTCAAGTGATCCTCCCACCTCAGCCTCCCGAGTAGCTGGGAATACAGGTATGCGACACCATACCTGGCTAATTTAAAAAAAAAATTTTTTTAGAGATTTGGTTGCGGGGGGGTCTTATTATGTTGCCCAGGCTGGTCTTGACACCGGATGCGGTAGCTAACTTGTGTTTGGGATCTATGAGGTACAGTCGCTCACGCCATTGAGGGCCACAGCAGGTGCCAGCCAGCAGCCTTGGGTTTCTCCTCTCTTTCTCACCTCAGGAGGTCACACAGGGAGAGGCAGAATCACCAGGATTCTGTCTCTCCTTACCATCCCTCTCTCTCTCACCTCCCTGAGCAAATATATGTTGTGACTCCACCACGCCAAGCCTTTCCCAGGAGTCAATCCACTGCACTTGGCCCAGGAGACACAAAGAAAAGGCTCTCTCCTCATAGTTGAGGGCCCACAGCCTAGTGAGGTTCACAGCCATGAACCAAAAATTACACTACAAAGGCAGGGTGCAGTGGCCCATGCCTGTAATCCCAGCACTTTGGGAGGCCGAAGTGGGCAGATCACTTGAGGTCAGGAGTTTGAGACCAGCCTGCCCAACATGGCGAAACCCCATCTCTACTAAAAATACAAAATTTAGCCAGGCGTGCCAGCTACTTGGGAGGCTGAGGCAGGAGAATCACTTGAACGCAGGAGATAGAGGTGCAGTGAGCTGAGATCTCACCACTGCACTCCAGCCTGGGCAATAGAGCAAAACTCAGTCTCAAAAAAATAAAATAAAATAAATTTAAAAATAACATTACAGGAAAATGAAATATAAAGAAAGGTGTGTCCAAATGGTGTGGGGACGTGGAGGTGGCAACAGCTAGCTGAGTGTGGGAGCTGGGAAGGCTGCAGGGAAGAGGTGCTGTTTGACCCGGGTCTTAAGGGTGGAGTGTGAGTTCGCTGGGCCTAGAAGAGGCAGAAAACTTATAGAAGGAGGGGATATCCCAGTTACAGCAAGCAGGGAAGAGAAAAATGAGGTGGGCGGAAGATGCCACTGGGGACTGATCTTTTCCTTTGAACTGACATATTTTATGAGAAAAGAAGTGTAAGACTTAAACATTTCATTCCACCCTGCGCACCAGCCAGAGAGGCCAATGGTCTCAAGTCTCCTGTATCTTTCTATGCACAAGGCTCACATAAGTAAAGGAAAAAGACCAAACTAAAGGTGTCTTCTCCAGACCTGCCTCCTGTGAAGCCACCTCTGGGCAGGTGAACTGGGCTGGCAGAAGTCAGTCTCCTGTCCCTTCCCAGGCGCAGACCACTTCTTTTCAGTTACCTTAGTTGGGGGTAAGAAAGACGATGGTGGTCTTGACCTTTGAAAACACAGGGAACCTTTTTTTCTATTGATCCTACCTTAGGTGGACACCCCTTCACACCCAGACCCCAGCACTTGCCCCTGTGGAGAGTGAAAAGCTCACGCTCAATATAGTTCATGACACAGTAAAGACTTAAACAAATCTAGGCTAATATGTAGTCTTGAACTTGTAGTGTTTCCTTCCTACTGGCAAGATCCCAGGAGGAAAAGAAAATTTATATTCCAAGTTAAGGGTAATTGGTCCAGATATGGTGGCTCTCACCTGTAATCCTAGCACTTTGGGAAGCCGAGGTGAGAGGATTGCTTGAGGCCAAGAGTTCCAAATGACACTGGGAAACATAGGGAGACCCCTGGCTCTACAAAAGTTTAAAAACTTAGGCAGGTGTGGTGATATATGCCTGCAGCCCAAGCTATTTAGGAGGCTGAGGCAAGAGGATAGCTTGAGCCCAGGAGTTCGAGGTTGCAGTGAGCTCTGCTCACACCACTGCACTCCAGCCTGGGCGACAGAGAGAGACTCTTTCAAAAAAACAAAACAAAACAAATTTAAAGGGCTAATTGTTCTCGTATTATTTTGCAGTTCCCTATTATATGAGTAGCAAGCATGCTTGAGGCAAGATACAGCAGGAGTTAAGGTGAGTGTTACAACAAAGAAGGCTTGTTCTATTTATAAGAAAGGTGAAAGCCAAGATTTGACAGAGACAAGAGGGTAATCAACTAGGAAGCTATTTTCTAATTCTAAGGATGTTACAGAAAACTCCAGAAATACCACTACCCACAAAATTAACCCTTTCCTTTTCTTAGTTCTCAGAGTTGAGCCTTGTGAAAGGTCAGTTGGTATACACAATTTTCTCTTGGAGTCAGATTTCTAAATTCCCAGGAAAAATATTTGAGAATATGAAATCTTTGGGAATACACAGAAAAAGTAGAGAAAGAGTGAGCCGAATGCCACCACCTCCTAAAATATTCTAAATAAAACTCAGGAAGAGATTTTAAAGTAAAGTGTTCAAAACATCTGGTTTCTATTTGAATATAATTAGAAACGTATCTTAATATGCAAAGAATTCTAAAAGCCAAGAGCAAGTACATTTCTGGATGACCAAACATTTTGGGTGATGTCATAATCACGGCATGAAGGGAAATACCAAAGACTCTTTGGCATATTTTGAGAGATTTTCTCCTCGTGTTGTATTATTGTTCCTGTGAAAAGTTATTTACAAATGAAATAAGGAAAAGAATGAGATTTTCTCAAACAGAATTAATTAGGAGTCAAGGAGTTCCAAAGCCTAAGTGGTATAAAGACAAAACGTGGTTGATAAGATACATTTCCAAAAGCAAATTCATTCTAAAACAAATGTTTTGCTGCTCTCTCTTTCCATTGTCTGACCTTTCCCACTCCTGTTTGCTTTTCTTTGGTCCATTTTCCACTCTGGGAGTAATAAAGAAAGAGGAGTTTGCATTTGATTAGGAGAACCCAAAAAAGTGAAAACATGGCCACTGTCTGGCTCCTTGCCCCAACTCACTCACCTATGTCTCCTTGGCCAGCTTTTAAAGTCCTGACACCCAGACCCATGACATTAGAATCCCTGGAGTTGGGCCAAAGTGTCAGTCTTTAAAAAATTCCATGGCTGATGCCTGTATGCAGCCAAGGTTGAGAACCACCATCCTCACCTAACTACGTCGTGGCTGGGAGACTCCCGGAGACTCCAGGCCAGCAACCAAGTGCTTCTCAGGCCTTTGGTGTCACAGACCAGCAACCTTTCAAAAAGGGCTTGGGAGGCCAATATATATTTTGGTTTATCAAGACATGAAAAACAACAATTACCATCTACTATCATGATTATTTCATGAAAAAAGGACATTTCAATATCAAAATAGCAGACAGGACATAATCTTAGAATACTAAAAATCTCATTATATATAATATATGCATATATACACACCTATGTATGTGTGTATATATGTTTACCTAGGTATGTGTGTATATATGTTTACATATGTACACACACCTAGGTATGTGTTATATGTTTTACATATGTATATATGTATATACATGCCTATAAGTATGTGTATATACATATATATTTTTCTTTTTACAAAATTGTGATAAAAGAAATGTAACACAAAATTTGCCATTTTAATTATTTTCTTCTTTTTTTCCTGGGAAACCAGAGTTTCACTCTGGTTGCCCAGGCTGGAGCGCAATGGCGTGATCTCAGCTCTCTGCAACCTGCACCTCCTGGGTTCAAGCGATTCTCCTGCCTCAGCCTCCCAAGTAGCTGGGGTTATAGGCGCCCACCACCACATCTGGCTAATTTTTGTATTTTTAATAGAGACGGGTTTTCACCATGCTAGCCAGGCTGGTCTCGAACTCCTGACCTCAAGTGACCCACCCGCCTTAGCCTCCCAAAGTGCTGGGATTACAGGCGTGAGTCACTGTGCCCGGCTGTTTTAATTATTTTCAAGTGTGCAGTTCAGTGACATTACGCATCTTCATATTCTCATGCAACCATCACCACCATCCATCTCCATAAATTTTTAATCTTGCGAAACTTAAACTGCATTCGTTGAGCAGTCATTCCCCATTCTTGCCTCCCCCAGCCCCTGGCCACCACCACTCTACCTTCATAGAGACCTTCTGTCTCTATGAACTTGACTACTCTAGCTTCCTCACATAAGTGGAATGGTACAATATTTGTCCTTTGGCATCTGGCTTGTTTCACTTAGCATAACATCTTCAAGATCCATCTGTGTGTGTCAGTGTCGGGGCTGTCTTCCTTTTACAGTGGAATGGCATTGCATTGCAGGGATAGCCCAGCCCACATTGTGTTCATCCACCCATCTGTTGTGAAGTGGCACCTTATTGTGGTTTGATTTATGTTTCCCTGATTGGTGATATGGAGCATCTTTTCATGTGTGTTTTGGCCATTTGTGTATCTTCTTCAGAGAGATGTCTATTGATGTCCTTTGCCCATTTCCTAACTGGGATTTTTGTTTTTGAGTTGTATAAAGCACAGATTCTTGGATAACAGACCAAGTAACAATGTATTCAATGCCAGCCTGCCCTTCCCTCATTTCAAGTCCAAGGATTTTAAGTATTATGTACATTGATTTGTGTCTGGAATGTTCCAATCTCATTTCATCACCTTGATGATTACTGAATGTTTCTGTCCAAAGACATTCAGGCAAAAGGTGAGGCATCTGCTTATAAGCAGGGACTCCTGAGAGGAGAAAGAGTTGGAAATCTGGCAGCTGGTATTAGTTGCAGTCTCTAATGTTGATTTGGCTGGAAGGCCTCAGATGGTGGAGCCTAACCCAGAATTTCCATGTTCTAAGGTCTCCTGACCACTGATGATCAAAGCTCCATGTGGCTGACATTATTGACACTTCTGCTCCCCATACTATCTTGAGGAAAAATAGCATGGTTCCCTGCAGAAAACTTTTTGGAACATAAAAGTATAGCAGCTCTGCTTTCCCTGGAGGGAATTCCAGCTTCCTCGGGCATGCCTCCAGTTCTTCCAAATAGTTCTGAGAATCCCTAGAAGGGCCTCTTGTGTCCTCTAGGAACTTATCCTCTTGGAGTTCTGTGGCTTCAGCTCTGCTCTTGTGCCACTCGTGCTTTCTGGAGCACCATGTGTTCTGAGCAGTGCCTGCCAAAGCTCCCTCCACGGCAGCCAATACACCCTGGTGCCTGCATCAAGGCTGCTGGAACTGGCTGTAAACACACTATGTCTGATTGTTGCTTGGGATGTGGGTGTCAAGGTTGTAGACACCTTGCACCAAACTTCTCTCATTCTTCTAACTTATATTTTCTCACTGATGGCAGCCCCCTTAGCACGAATCAGGCTGGATCCCCATGTGCAGGGAGACGAAAGGCTGTCTGACCCGCGGTATGAACCATCCCTACCCTACCACTGATGTGAGCACGTTGATCTCTGGCCAGACGTGTACAAAGGAGCTCCCTCTCTTCAGGGTGAGTTGTCCCCTAGCAAGATACTCTACTTTCTCCCCCTTATTAAAATATATCCCCTTGTTACAATGTATATAGAGATCAAAACACAACATGTTATCCTATAAATATACACAATTATTATTTGCTAATTTTAAAAATATAAATTTCAAAAATTAAAAAAACCCCAAACCAAACAGATATGGTTTGGCTGTGTCCCCACTGAAATCTCGTCTTGAATTGTAGCTCCTATAATTCCCATGTGTTATGAAAGGGAGCTGGTGGGAGATAACTGAATCGTGGGGACAACTTGTCCCATACTGTTCTCATGGTAGTGAATAAGTCTCAAGAGATTTGATGGTTTTATAAGGGGTTTCCTCTTTTGCTTGGTTCTCATTGTCTCTTTCCTGCTGACATGTAAGACGTGGTTTTCGCCTCCTGTCATGATTGTGAAGCCTCCCCAGCCACATGGAACTGTGAGTCCATTAAACCTCTTTTTCTTTATAAATTATCCAGTCTCAAGTATGTCTTTATCAGCAGCATGAAAATGGACTAAGGTGCCAACCAAAACAAATATATCCTATTAGGCGCCCCCCTGTTTCTCCACCATTGCCAAATGTGAATAAACCTCAGAGTGGGCACAGATTAGGCTCGGACTGGGATTCCGCTACATTATTTTAAAGAGAAACCATATTTCAGCCACAGTTATTCAACCCACTCATTTTTCTTGAGATGACTCTGCAACAAAGATGCTTCCATGTTTCCAATTGCAAATTCTAAATTGTATTCCCCTAATGAGAATAGTCCCACTATTTTGGCATTTTGCCTTAATATGGTTTGCTCTTTAAAAAAAATAGTTTTACATATACGTATTAATACATTCATTTTTCAGCCCTCCCAGGGAGATTGCTGAACACAGGGAATTTAATTGAGTGTGGAGTCTTCCCGGAATATGTAAACGAACAGCCACCAAAGGGTAATGTGATGCATTGATTATTCTGATAGGGTTCTATGCATGTATAGTTAATCAAATTTCTTTTTCCCTTTTACAAAGAAAACTTCTTCTTGGACTGCCTGGCTTTGGGAATAGCAAGTTGGATCCTGTTTGCAATGCTCCTTCCAAGAGACTGTCACTAACTGGGCATCTACTGTATGCCAAGCACTTGTCTGATTGGTTTACATATATTAAATCACTTAATTCTCAAAACCCTAGAAAATAGGTACTGTTATTATTATCATCATGTTTCAGATAAATAAACCCATTAAGGTTAAGCAATTTTCTCCAGGTCACACAATAAAGGATGGAGGCTGACTTTGAACTCAGGCTGCCTGATTTCAGAATCCCCGATGTTCTTAACCATTTTGCTGCACAAGTAACTGGATGTTCAAGTATTCTATTAGTCAGCAAACATTTATTAAGCAACTATTAGTCAACAAACATTTATTAAGCAACTACCATGATGAGACCCAGCAATAAAGAGATTCAGGGGAGGAGGAAACACTTATTTCCCACTTCTGATATTTCCACAGATGGGAAAGACTGTACCACTCCCAGAAAAAAAGTGAAGGAGGAGGCCATCCAGCTTCTTTCTGTCCCCCTGCTCACTCCTGGGAAGCAGTGGCTTATGACGGTTTGTGATGATCAGTGATGGTTTATGATGATGATGATGGTTTATGATGATGATGATGGTTTATGATGATGATGATGGTTTATGATGATGATTATGGCTTATGATGATCAGTGACTGGGGAGACAAAACCTAGTAGCCCCTGTGGAGAGTTTTCCAGACCAGGCCCTTCCCCTGGGAAGGGATGATCTGCATGGCCTGCGGCTGCCCGTCATGGTGGGGGAGGTCTGACTGATTCACTCCTATCCTGGTATCCCTAACTGGCTGCCAGCTATTGAGGAGCCTGCCCAAAAGCCGAGTATCTGCCACCACTGGGCTTGTCACTGGTAACAACACCTGGGGAGGAGAAAGAATCGTCTCCCTGTGAAAAATGGTCAGCAGGTAGAACCGACTTTCTACCGGGGGGATCTGCGCTGAAAACATGACTTGGAGAAAGCTGGATCTCTGTGCCAGCATTCTTATACCCACAAAGGCTACCCAGGGCCAGGGGTCTGTGGAGAATGTGGCAGGGCCCACAGAGGCAAATCAGGAGGCTAGGAAGCCCAGAGGAGGGGTTTCCGCCCCAGGTGAGGAGCGGGGGATGGGTCAGGGACTTCTCTCCGAGCAAGTAGTGTATGAACTGAGTCCCGGAGGACCACCAGGCACTTGAGATTGTGCAGGGGCTGTGGGTAGGAAGACCTGTTGGGCAAGGGTCGTAGCAAATGCAGAGGCGGGAGAAGGCGTGGTGTGCTCAGAGGTCTGGGCGACCTGCATGCTCTTCAGAATGGCTGAAGCACAGAGGATCTGCAGCCAAGGGAGGAGAAATGAGGCTAGGAGGATGGGCAGGGATGGAGTTGTGAAAAGCCTTGATTGCTGTGCCAAGGCCATTCAGATTTCACCCTGATGGCAATGAGGAGCTCTTGAAGGATTTTATAAACAAGGAATGACATGATCAATTTTGCCTCCCTGGTGATAGTATAGAAAACTGGGGACACGACGATCTGCTGGGAGGCCGGGACAGAGGCCAGGCAAAAGATGATGAGGTCTTGAAATAAGGAAGTGGTCATGGGGATGTAGAGGAGAGAGATTAAAGAGACACCAGTGGGTCACAGTGACTGACCAGCTCTGGGGACAAAGAGGAAAGAAAAGGTCTGATTTCTGGCTTAGTGGCTGAGTGTGTGTTGGTGCTATTCCCAGGACAGAGTGTAAGGAGAACAGGGAGAAGAGGATGGTTCAGCTGCAACCAGGTGCTTTTGAGGTGCTCATGATGGGAGCTCTTGCCTTGAACTCTGGTCAGCCCTTCCCATGGTCCACTAAGCTGGACCCCAATTCTTTCAGCATGCCATGCGGTGCTGCTACAATTGCAGTGATGCCCATGGATTCACGGCCTTGAATCCACTTTGTTTCTTCCCCTGGCTCTGGGTGCCAGGAGGGCATCCACTGAGGCTCTAAGGCGTGGTTCCGGGCTCCTTTCCAGGGGAACTCTAGGCCCCTCCTGTGCTCATTCTCCCTCTCAAGTGGCTCCTGCATCTTCCACACTAACCGGTTTCACAAGTTTTTTTCTGAGCATTCTTCTCCCTCCTCCACAGCCAGTTTAAAGCTTTCTTGATCAAATCGCCTAACCTCCGGGCGAACACGTTCTTCCCTTTCCTCGGGCAGGGCACCCCATCCCAGCCAAGAAGCCACCATCCCACTACCTTCAGTCACACTCCCAGCTAGGTTACCCGTCTCACGTGGGCCTGTTTGTGGTCAGTTCTGCCTAGGGTTGGCAGATTTCGATTAAACCTCCCACTAGGTCCGCTCTCTTCTGAGATCTGGCCTTCCGGAAGGCACACTTGGGTCTTTGAACAGGAATGGAAGGAGATTAGGGCTGTTCCAGGGGTGGCAGAAGGGCTTGGGGCTACACCAGTGTGGGGCCAAAACAGCTCTAAGCGCCTGCCACTGCCCCATCACAGATCCAGGTTTGAGCAAGAAAGACTTCTGTGTCCTCCCTGCACTCCATCTCTGCTCTGCCCACAGAGACTGGACCTGGCTTGTCAGAAGATGCCTGAATTCTGGGCAAATCTGAAGATCACAGAAACAGTTAATTTTAGTAGACAATCAGAGATGCTAAGTTTAAAACTGAGGTAGATCTTGAATTTCCTTCTGGACCCTGCAACTGGGAGGACTTGCCTTCAAACGTGGTTGATTGGTGTTGGCCGGCACGGAGGAGGTTGGCAGCTCCAGGCTGTCTTCTGGGAGTCCGGCCGCCCAGCTCGTTCATCTACAATGTCCATGCTTTCCCATCCAGGAGGCTTCATTCTGATGTAAATTGGAGTGCAAACATGGCTCGGTTGTAGACCAAGCTCTGCTAATGAGAAGGCATTGCTAAATGAAAGCTGTCACAAAGAACCCAGACAAATGCAAGCGGCCCGACAGCCAAAATACAAAAATATCACACTGTTGACACTGCTTCTCTGATGAAGCAGGCCAGCTAAGCCAACAGAATAGCCCCGGTGTCATATATTTCAACCTCAACTCATCTTTTCTCCTGCCCCTTCCAGTTTTGGACTGCCATGGGAAGAGCTCTGGACTGGAGGCCAGGGTATCTGGGTCCTTGTTATTATCCTGTCCCTTACTGACAGGATTACACAAGCTGGTCATCAAACTTCTTTAGGTTTCACTTTTCTCATCTAAAATCATCAGATTTAAAAAGAAATGGAAGGACATTAAGTGAGAAAATGTATGTGGAAACTTACATTCAATACAGAAACAGTAAAATTTGAATTTTTTATGAAGCATACCTGACCTTTCATCTACTAATTGAAATGTCTCCTTTTTCTTTTCTTTTTTTTTTCTTTTTCTTTCTTTTTTTTTTTTTTTTGAGACAGGGTCTCACTCTGTTGCCCAGGCTGGAGTGTGGTGTTATGATCACGGCTCACTATAACCTTGAGCTCCTGGGCTCCAGTGATCTTCCCACCTCACCCTCCTGAGAAGCTGGGACTACAGGCATGCACCACCACACCTAGCTAATTTTTAAATTTTTCTTTTTTTTTATGGAGATGGGGTCCAGTTGTATTGCCCGGGGTGGTCTCAAACTCATAGCCTTGTGCAATCCTCCCACCTTGGCCTCCCAAAATGTTGGAGTTACAAGCATGAGCCACTGTGCCTGGCCTAAATGCCTTCTTTTAAACTAACACTTTCTATATATTTATTCAGCAAGTTGTTATCAACATAATAATAATAATGTAATAATCATGTAGAGGTATAATCTTATTAAATGGTTTTGTCTTTGTTTTCTCTGGTATTTTCTGCCACCCCCAGTGCAGTCAGACAGCAGCATGGGGCTCTATTTTGACTGTCCTCAAGGTCGAGAACTAAGAGCAGAAATGCAGAGAGAATGAAATAAAGCCACACTCAGGTTTAGATTTCAAAATAGGTTTTGAGTCGCACAGCAGAGATAAGAGTTTAAATGAAAAAGTTTGTCTCAAAAAACAAGGCCTTGAAGAATTTAGGACATACAGTTGGCATGATAAATGACATAGTTAGAAGAAGGAGTGATCAGATGAGAATGAGGGATTGCTCTCCAGTGAAGCAATCCAGATCATAGGGCAGGCAGGGAAGACGTTGCAGGGATGCAGGGTATGATGGAGCCCCTAGGTGGGTTAATGGACTGTAGAGGAGAGCTGTGCTTCTGTCTCCAGGAGCCTGGCTTGTTGGCAAAGCTGTATCATGCTTGTGGGGCACAGCAACAGGCAGGTGAGCATGCAGCTTGGCCAGTCCACACAAGGAAGGTCTGAGACAGCCCTGCCAAGTCTCCTGTGTCCTTAGTGTGGGGCATCCAAAAATTTACCATCTCTCATTCTCTAAAAAAGACAAGCAGATAACAGAGAGGGTCAGGCAACCTGTAAAGGAGGGCCAACTGCGACTGCCTGGCCCACTCCCAGAGACCAGAAGAAATGGGGCCATCTCAGCCAATGCCCAGGTGGGGTAGAGACCCAGTGGAAGAGGGAAGATGTTGGCAGATGTCAGCCTGGATATACGAAGACAACCAGGGACCTGATCCTTTGAACAGGCGGCACTATATTAGCACCCTAGAACTCAGATGCAACTACAGGGACATGAGTGGGGAGGGACACGTCTGAATCAACAGATAAAATCCTGCCTGGATTTACTCTGAAGTTACTAAGCAACAGAATGGGGGCTCAAGAAGCAAAATTAAATTCCGTTCTTTTAAAAATGAAGTTGTACAGTTTTTGCATTTCCGAGTTGTTTTGTAACCACCAAAGTATGTTACGTTTTATCACCTGTTGAGGCTTCAAAGCACGTTCACATGTCATTTATTTCAGGGCTGATCTGCTGACCCATATGAGGACAGCCATACCAGTACCTGTTCCAATTGGCTGATGATTGCACCACATAGGTTATTAAATATTTTGAAATCGCCCCTGAAATTGAATGCTTATGATGTGCACAGCCATTGTGTTTGGGTCACTGTGTCTCACTTAGATTGTAAACATCTTCATTCATTTATTCATTCGATAAATATTTAAATTCCAGGAACCATGCAAGCAACTTAATGGTGAAAAGAAAAGAAAAATCACAGTTTCTGCTGCCATGGGCCTTACGGTCTAGTGGTAGAGGTAGACAGAATTTAAGAATCACAAAAATGAATGGGAAATTATAATGATAATGCCTGGTACTCGGGCTTTGAGAGCCTATGACTGTAGCTGGGGAGGTCACTTGAGGAGGCGACAACCGGGCTGAATATAAAGAAAGATGAGGAGTTGAGCAGGTGAAGATGGAGGAAAGATGGTAAGTGGGAAAGAGGTCCTGTGCAAAGGTACTGTGGTCAGAGGCAGCATGGTACATTTGAAGGACTGAAAGGAGGCCCAAGTCACTGACATGCTGAGTGTAACAGGGAGTGTGGTCCAGGGCGAGGCTGGAGTGTAGCAGGACCTGGTAGGTCATGATGATTTAGATCTTTGTCCTCTGGGGGCAGAGGTGTGGATGGTTTAAGCGAGAGCATGGGTTATAAGGGATTGTGACCCCTCTGGGGTTAATTTTTAGTACAGGCATACAAACCATACCAGAAGGGATTATGGTATTGTAATAGAATAGACTAAAAAAAAATCCCCTCAGAATCCTGTTTCTGATTCATTTCAGCACCACCCCCTCATGGCCACCTTTTCCTTTTGCCTCTCCTGGAAAGTTGTGGCTTCATAACAGTTCACCCACACAGCTTGGATTTAGTGAGGGAATGTGCAAGCTATTTCTGTCTGTGGCAGTCCCTGAATGTCTCCTACATACAAGTCAGCCCAGTTGTGGGTACAAGCTGGGTCGGTGGACATCTCTTGCCACTGCCTGCCCCACATTCAATTCCCCTTTCTCCTGGCAACAGCTCCCTGATGGTCCTTTTGAGAATCACATCGTTGCAACTCTAGTTCTATCTGAGAATGGCTGGCCAACTGCACCCCACCTCTGCTTCCTCCTTCCCCAGCTCCAAGGCAGAGCATGCATGATCCACTCAGGCTAATGAACATACTCCATCCTATCATGACTAGCTCAAGGATCAACCTCATCCCAAGTCTCATTCCTAGAGCTTCTTCTGGAGTGACAGCGCTGCTCTGTTGTTCCTCTGGGGTTGCTGTGCTGAGGAATGGTCCTGAGACTGTCACAGGCCACTCTGCAGAGAGGATTGGCCTGACACTGAAGCCAGTGTATGAGGAACTAGAGCTGAGAGAAAGAGAGAGAGAGAGAAGCCAAGGCCTGATAGTATCTCTTGGAGCTTTCAGGAGCTGGCTGCTTGGCACTGCTCCAGCTAATTGGAGCTGGCTTCTCTTACTGGTGACCCAAAGAGGCCTGCATGACATGCCCGGCACTCAGGCTTTGCTAACGTGATGGGCATCCTTTCACCAGCACCACTGTGCTGCTCCTTCCAGCAGTTGGGTCCTCACTGATACCGCCCTCACCATCCCCCGAGCTGAACCTTGCTTTTACTCTGACAAAACTAGAGCTTTCTCTCAAATCCTCTGAACACCAAGGAGGCAAAGTCATTTCTGCCTGGTTCTCTTGTGCTCTTGACTGGCCATTCCCTCTTTTTCCAGCATAAAGTGCACATCCCTAGGTTATGCCGCCCAAGAATTCTTTCTCAGCTCTCCTCAACTGGACTAATTCTACAGGAACCAAGAGATGGGAAACTTCAGGATCCATCAGCACCGCTCTCCTTCTCACGTTCTCAAGCCGTAACCTGCATTTCATGACATTCTTTCCCTTCTTGGGGACAGTTCCTGTCTGGCTACCAAGACTGATGTCTTCCCTCCCTGCCCTGCAGTGGCTTTCCTCCATGTCGGCTTTTCCTCCTCACCTGTCATCACCTTAAGCTCCTCCACATTAGGGATTCCATCTTTTTTTTTCTTTTGAGACAGAGTCTCACTCTGTCACCCAGGCTGGAGTGCAGTGGTGCAGTTTCGGCTTACTGCAACCTCTGCCTCCTATGTTCTAGCGATTCTCGAGCCTCGGCCTCCCCGAGTAGCTGGGACTACAGGTGCCCGCCATCATGCCTGGCTAATTTTTGTATTTTTAGTAGACACAGGATTTCACCATGTTGGCCAGGCTGGTCTCAAACTCCTGATCTTCATCTACCTATGAGGCTGTGGGTCTCTCTCGCCATCTTTCTTGTCTCTCCTAAGTATTCTCATTGTCTTCAGAATCAGGGCTCTCTAACTCATGTTTCCAAGTACATGCCCTTGCCTTTTGATTTACAACAGAACACACTATACACACTGCTGAAAATTAGGAGAAGTGTTTTCAGAACCGGAAGTGATGGTAGACAGAGTGTATTCTGCCCTCTCACTTTATACGTAAGAAAATTGAAGACCAGATAGGTTGTAGTTTGTCCTAATTACACAGATGGTTACTTAACAATTGATTAATTGTCCAAGAAGATGACGGGGAAAGATCACCCAGCTACTCTTGTTGTTTGACTTTAATGAAATACTGAAACCAGTGCTTGCTAGTGAAACAATAACCAGTCCCCCCGCCCACTTCCATTGGTTGACTTGGCTGTCTGCATTGGGCAACTGGGAATGCCTTGACCAATTTAGATTTGGGAAAAAAGACAGAGTTGGGAGCTTTGAGTATTTGAGATTAAGTTGAAAGAGTAATATGAACAGTGGAAGGGACAAAACCCTTATTGGTTGCTGAAAACATCTGATTAATGCGTTTCTGCACGTCTGTACATAACTTCTTCGCTCCAATTGAAACGCTCATTCAATGGCTGCTTGATGTCCCTGGAACTACTAATTACCCTAAGAAGATAAAAGCTCAGATGAGCCCCAGGCTGACCTTGAGGCAGTCCTGGGGAGGACTGAGTCACAGGGCCCACTGCAGAGTCACAAAGCCAGGATTTGGATTCAGTTTTCCAAAGCTTCCTCAGCCCTACCCTCAAATGCACACATTTTCAACCTCTTCATTCTGTCCCAGGTAAAGGATCTAAACAGAAATAAGTCTGGGCGTGGTGGCTCATGCCTGTAATCCTAGCACTTTGGGAGGCCAAGGCAGGTGGATCACTTGAGCCCAGGAGTTCAAGACCAGCCAGGCTAACATGGTGAGACCTTGACTCTACAAATAATAAAAAATTTAGCCAGATGTGGTGATGTGTGCCTATGATCCCAGCTGTTTGGGAGGCTGAGGCAGGGGAATCGCTTAAACCAGGGAGGCAGAGGTTGCAGTGAGCCGAGATCGCACCATTGTGCTCCAGCCTGGTGACAGAGGGAGACTCCATTTAAAAAAAAAAAAAAAAAAAAAAGACAACTTCCTGGATTGAGTAATAACTCTGTGCTCAGCACTGTGGCTAAGAGGAATGTGGATAAATATATGGTTTATGAAGTTCAAAATTATGTAGTAAAGATTCTTCATGTTTTTTTTTTCTTTCTTTCTTTCTTTTTTTTCGTTGAGACAGAGTTTCACTCTTGCCCACGCTGGAGTGCAGTGGCACAATCTCAGCTCACTGCAACCTCTGCCTCCCAGGCTCAAGTGATATCCCACCTCAGCCCCCCAAGTAGCTGGGACTACAGACACACACCACTACGCCTGGCTAATTTTTTGTATTTTTGGTAGAGACCATGTTGCCAGGGCTGGTCTGGAACTCCTGAGCCCAAGCAGTCCGCTCGCCTCGACCTCTCGAAGTTCTGGGATTACAGGCGTGAGCCACCGTGCCCAGCCAGATTCTTTATGTTTTAAGAGACAATGTCAATAACGACAAAAAATCCTTGGTGGGGTAAAGAAGTGGTTTCTCATAGGCGCACGCACACACACACGCACACAATGTGTATATATTGTTTTGTGTACTAAAGTGAAGAACTTGTTTGGACAATTGGAGAGTGAGTTTGTGGCACTTCCTGAGGAAATATGCAAAACCTGACTGGGGGTGAGCGGAAATCTGGAGCCATTTCTCTTTAGTTATTTAGTGCAACCTTTGGAACAATTAAATTTGATTGCTTTTTAAAGACGGTAATAATGAGATCTCTTTCTCAGCAGAAGCCAGAATCGTGAGATTCTGCTCCTTTTTGTTAGTTACCTTTCTTTTAAAAAATTTATTTATTTTTTAGAGATAAACTCTTGCACTGATGCCCAGACTGCAGTGGTGCAATCATAGCTCACTGTGGCCTCAACCTCCTGGACTCAAATGATCCTCCCACCCCAGCCTCCTCTGAGTCACTGGGACTACAGGTGTGTGCCATGCCAGGCTAATTTTTTAATATTTTGTAGAGATGGGGGTCTCACTGTGTTGCCCAGGCTGGTCTTGAACTCCTGGCCCCAAGCAATCCTCCTGCCTTGGCCTCTCAAAGTGCTGGGAATACAGGTGTGAGCCACAATGCCTGGATGTTACCTTTCTATGTGCCTGTGTCTACATCCCCAGTAGAGTGCTAGCTCCTTTTCTTTGTCTTTGTGTACTTCACAGACCCTGCTGTGGGCCTTGGGTGCAGGTCTCAGTCAGTGCTGCTTGTTTGGTTAATTGTCAGCTGGAACTGCCAATTTCCTTCAAAACCAAGAGGATGGCTTGGCTTGGGAGCTTATACCTTGAGCATAAAAGACAAGCCAAAGACAAATTTAAAATGTGGTCTTGGTCTGGCTGTCTGAGCAGACCAGGATGGGACCAGATATGCTGGGCCTGGCCTGAGAGAGCCCAGCAGAGCGTTCAGACAGCCACAAGTGCTTGTCTCACCTTGGCTCACCCAGGCCTGGCCTCTGTCCCCTGGAAAGGAAGAGCAGAGCCTTGATCATGGCTTGGAATTTAGACATGATTTTTCAGCTGGATCAGTCACCTCTGAGTCCTGTGTCACTTGCTTCTCTCTGCGTCTCCATCTCTCTCTGTGTAGGTTGAATTTATTTGTGGCATGTAAAAAAGAGGAAATGGATCAGGTGTGGTGGCTCACGCCTGTAATCCCAGCACTCTGGGAGGCTGAGGCAGGCCTCTCATTTGAGGTCACGAGTTCAAGACTAGCCTGGGCAACATAGCGAAACCCCGTCATTACTAAAAATACAAAAATTAGCTGGGCAGTGGTGTGTACCTGCAGTCCCAGCTATTTGGGGGGCTGAGGCAAAAGGATCGCTTGAGCCTGGGAGGTTGAGGCTGCAGTGAGCTGTGTTTGTGCCAATGCGCCTCAGCCTAGGTGACAAAGTGAGGCCCTGTTTCAAAACAAAAAGGAGGAAAAGGTATGGCAGTTCCTATAACAATGCCCTTCACCTCCCATTTGAGCAGTTCTATTTCAAAAAGGAGTGATTCTTGTTTTTCAAGAAGAGTGATTTCTACCCATGAGGACCAGAAATGTCTCTTCTCCCACACCTCCAATTCTTATGGTGCTTCTTAATTCTGGGAATGCCACAGTTTGTAATCCATTCCTTTTTCCTCTATTAAACTATTAACACTCTTTAGGAGCTCATTCAAAACATGGTAGCAGCCATGCATACTTTATCAGGTACTGGGCTTTTCTTATTTCACTAGAAAAGAAGCAGATAAAAAGCATGGGTCCTGGGAAAGGGGTGCTAGAAAGAGAAGTGGCTTTAGGAGAGGAGGAGTTGGGGGGAAAACGAAGCCAAATGGTGAAGCTGAAGATCCCAAAGAGAAACTTTTCTTCTTCATCATTTTCCCCAATATCTGCCCTGCCCATCTGTCCCTGTGTTATACCTGTAGGCCATTCCTATGTGTCCCCTTAGGCATACCAACACCATTCCACCAATGCATGGTACTAACTGATCCTTTGAAATCGCTTCAACATTTGGCATTGAAACCATGGAGAATCTTCTGCATTTTCAGTTAAGTACTTTTCATTCATTTATGCAACAAATGTTGATTTAACACTATGCTAGGCATTGAAGATGTGACAGATAAGTTGGTTTCACTTGTATAGGGAAAAAAGTTGTGCCCATGTCTAATTAGACTGTGCTTTGTAAGAAAAAAATATATACCTGTTTCACTTAGTGGGAGAGAGAGAGAGTGCGTGTGTGTGTGCACGTGCGTGTGTGAGACATTGAAAGTACGAGGAAATTGGTGAGTTTTTGGGAGTTTTGTTACATCTATTTCTAACTATTTTGGATATTCCAATTATGTGAATGTCTTAATTTTTCATGCTGCAATTCAAGCCATTATCTCCTTATTTCTTGTGGTCATAAGGTTATAAATAAAGAACAAATTCCTGGAAAGCCATTTCATACCATCAAGCCACTAAAAATTAGTAACAAAAGGAAAAAAAGTAGACCACAAATATATGCTTCTGTATTTATTTATTAAGTACATAAAAGTAAACACTTTAAAGCAATCTTGCTAATATTGCTTTGGGGGGCTTTTCTGCAAAGGACGTGCCTTCTGGAATTCTTTAAAATGAGTCCATCCAAATCTAGGCTAAAGATGGCTTCTACTGTCAGCACAGTCACCCTCCACTGCCAGAAGCCCTCGACATGACACGAAACTGAAAAGGCATCCTTCTCAAGCATCCTTCTCATTGAATATGTACAAGTTGAAATTCCTCGAATGGTAGTAGTCAAAAATTTCTCTTTCGTTGCTCACGGGCAGCTGGGAGGTCAGTCTGTCACAAGTCCCAGGCTGTTCATCTGGCATGTGCAGACAAATTTCTAAATACCCCCATCCAGGACTGGCTAGATTATTTGTGGGACCCAGTGCAAAATGAAAATGGCAAGCCCCTGTTCAAAAATTAAGAATTTCAAAACGATGACAAGAGAGCATTGAACCAAGCATGGGCTCTTCTGAGCATGGGGCTCTGGGCAAATGTAGTGCATGATGCCGGCCTTGCGCTCCTCTGTATGGACAAACAGCTTTGAGACACTGGCCACACTGCCCTCCTAACCCACATCCAGAGCTCTGGGGCACTTCTTCAAGTGCAATTCTCCGCCTATCTTGAGCAATGTCCCTCTCTTGGCCCCACCCCACCGCTTCTCTCTTAAGTTCCCTTTCTTCCTACCTCCAAGCATTTTGACACATCTAGATATGACCTATTGGATCTCTGGATTCAAATGCAAGGCCTGTTCCAAAATCAGTACATGAAAGACCCATGTACATATGGGTCTTTCAACATTTCCTTGTTATCTCCACGATCTCCTCTTTGGGGTGTCCAAATGGATCTTAACTGCCAAGTCCTCAAGTGTCACACAGTTGTGACACAGTGGGCACATGGTAGGTGGGATGCCAGGGGTTAATCTGGGCCTACTCAGAGGGCCAAGAAAGAGTCAAAAGGAAATGATGTTTCCAACCATTTCCTTCACTTCACCTCTGTGTCATTGATTTTTTTTTATTCCACAATTTTCCACCTCGTGCCATTTCTCTTGGTCTTGTTCCTCTACCTTCTCTGTGGAGCCCTTGTCAAGGCCATCTTGGACCCACAGCTAGAGTGGGAAGCCAAGGATGAAGGGGCAGCAGAAGGCCCTGGAGCAAATGTTCAAGCACAGCGCCATGCACACTAGGCCACGAACTTCCCGTCACACATGCTCTGGAGGAAGAGGAAATGCTTGACACATCGCTCACATTGCCTTGGTGGAAACTGCTTTCGATGGTTCGCGTCTAGCAGTGTAACTCGATGACTCACAAAACAGCCTTTATTCATTGACGTGTTCTTCAGAGGACTCCATGAAATGACTCACACCTCTATTTACTAGGTTTTATTGGGAATGTGAGGTGAAATCCTTTCCCCTGGGAACAGGAAGTTTTCAGTGTTTCTTAGAGGAGGACGTGGGGACCTGATAGCAACACACATGTTGTTGATGGGCGGACTTTCTCTATCAGGGAGGCTCAGCTGGAGTCAACAGAGCAGCATTTCTGGAGGAGGGCATATCAATTTTCACACCTGTTTTCAGAATCATCCACAGAAGGTAAGGCTGGATGAAATGTTTCCTGTTGTGAATATTTAGAAGAGAGTCTGAAAATAAGAAAGTATTTTAGGGAGCATTGATGAAAGGTTCAACAACTGTGTCTTGTGATGGCAGTCATTGATTTTTTTCCTATTGGGAATATGAGGGTATCCGCAGTCAACGGGAAACGAGGGGAGGCCCAGTCAACCCCAGCACCCGGAGGATGATTACTTGCTCACGGGAACTGAGCAGACTATGAACTCAACAGCCATAGACTTTGGACTCCCAGACAGGCGCGACAAGCAACAGCTGGGCAGATGAGGGACTTTACACCAGAGGCCAGCAGATACCACAAAGCAGATGCCTTCATGCCTGCAGGAGCCCAGGGGCCCTCTCTTCCTCGACGGCCACAGAATGAAACAGCCACACACCCCATCCTCCAACATCAGATGCTATCTTAGGGAAAGAAGCCAGAGGGAGGCAAGGCCATCTGAGAGAGTGAGCGATTATACAAGAGAAGCAATTAGAATGATCAAGTGATTACACGAGTAAAAATCATCAAGTGATTTACACAAGTGGTTATAAAAGAGAAATAATTGAGGCCGGGCGTGGGGGCTCATGCCTGTGATCCCAGCACTTTGGGAGGCTGAGGCAGGCAGATCACCTGAGGTCAGGAGTTTGAGACCAGCCTGACCAACATGGTGAAACCTCGTCTCTACTAAAAATACAAAATTAGCCTGGCGCAGTGCTGCATGCCTGTAATCCCAGCTACTTGAAAGGCTGAGGCAGCAGAATCGCTTGAACCCAGGAGGCAGAGGTTGCAGTGAGTTGAGATTGCTCCATTGCACTCCAACCTGGGCAACAAGAGCAAAACTCCATCTCAATGAATAAATAAATAAATAAAAATAAAATAAAATAAAAGAGAAATAATTTAAATTATGGAGTGGGGTAAGCTTTAACCCAGATCAACCATTTCATGAAAATGTTCCCAGTAGCCAATGGATGGGGACAGAGAAAAATAAAAATGATCCAGTTATTTATAGACCGAATCAAATCATGGTGTGTTAATCTATATGTCAAATGGTACCTGCATGAATTGGCAACCCTGCTGCACAATTGGTTACGTAACCCTTGTTACACATCAGATCCTATCCCAGAAGTGGGGGACAAATTCCAGTTTAAGACAGAGGCAGCTGGGAAACAATTACTACAGCACTCTTGCTCAGCTCTGTGTTGGGGGAATGCCTCAGAAGCCCAGGGGCCCAGAAGAAGGTTATTTAATTCAGAATACAGGCTCAGAGAAGGCTTCCTGGGAGTTGGGACCTGAGCCGAATTTGGAAGGACAAGCAGGTGTTACCTATTTGGAAGGACAAGCAGGTGTTACCTAGAACTTAGATTCTAAATGAACAAAGGAAGCACTTCCAAGGCCAGAACAGCATTGGGGAGGCACAGAGGTGAGAAGCCCGTGATGAGGTCAGGGGAGGGAGAGGAGCCTACACACCTGGGTGTGTGGAAGAACCAAGAGATGAGGCCAGAGGGATAAGCGGGGGTCAATCAGGAAAAGACTTGGGAGGTGAGCTAAGTAAGATGTTTGAATTTTGTTTTGAAGCTTTGAAGAATTATTGAAAGTAGTGGGCACCTGTAATCCCAGCTACTCAGGAGGCTGAGACAGAAGAATCACTTAAGCCCAGGAGGTGGAGGTGACAGTGAGCCAAGATTGCGCCACTGCATTCCAGCCTGGGTGATGGAGACTCTGTCTCAAAAAAAAAAAAAAAAAAAAAAAGGAATTATCAAAGATTCTAACTAGGGGTAGCACAGAAGCAGATTCTCATCGGAAAAAGGTAGTTCAAGCGGGAGGGTGGAGGATGAGTGAAGAAGGGCAGGGGAAGGGGGACCAGTGAGGCAACGATGGTAGAAATGATGAGAAATGGTGAAGGTCTGAACCCAGATGGTGGTGTTGCAAGTAAGAAGCAGGATTTGGGTTGAAGACATAGCTGAGAGACAGAATCTACAGGATCTGATAACTAATCAGACGTGGGAGGTGAATGAGAGGGGCAGAGGGGGCTTCCAGAGTTCTGGCTGGATGGTAGTACCAGGGCAAGTGCCTTGCTCCAAGGGGAATACCAGGGCCACAGTGTTTGGGGGCAAAAAGGATGCATCGGGCTTGGGGTGCTATTGATGATGTGGCACCTGACAGCCAGTAATTCAGAATGTCTCCAAAAAGTAAAATGAAAACTTGGACTTCTCCTTGCACTTGCCGCTTGGGCAGTTATTGGAGACCTTCATAAGAGCAGGTTCAGCGGGGTGACAGGCATAAAAGCCAATTTGCAGTGAATGAGAAAGTGAAGTTACTCTCTTTTCCTGACGGCTTATTCTTCCTCGGGGGCCCCTGTCTTGCTGAAGGGGCCCCTTGGAAACCAGAGGGCATCACGGACTCCTCCCTCTTTCCACATGATGTATTTGGCCAGTTTTTGAGTCCTGTTGATCTCTTTCCCTTAGGATCTCTTGATGCCATTCCCTGTTCTCCACACTCCCTCCCACCTTAATCCAGTCTTTCCAAGATTTGCTGCCTCAACTTTAAACAAAACTGAGGAATCTGTTTTTAAAAACACAAATCAGGATGAAGTTTCACTTATAAAGCTCTTCATGACCAAGTCCCCAAGATTGCTCTCCACCCCGCAGTGCCTCCCGTCCTAGCTCTGCTCCCCGAAGCCCTCTGCTCTGCCTGGACTGAGACCCTAGGGTTCCCCACTCCCTTCAGCTCTCAGCTCCCTGTGCTCATCGCTAGCATGGTACCCCATGGTCAGCACTGCCACCTGTTCGTCATCGCTCTCCCCACCCCACCGCCAGCTCTTTGAAGATGGGGACCCCACTGTGTTCATCTTTTGTATCCACAGCAGCCAGTACAGTAGCCAGCATGGATATACAAACTCAATACATGTATGCTGAATAAAGAAATGAACAAGTTGTCAATTCTCCAAGAAACTTGATTATGAGGGGATTTATGATTCAAAGTGATGTCTTTTTTTGTTTTTTTTTGTTTTGTTTTTGTTTTTTTAAGATGAGAGAAACTGAGGTTTAGATGCTGAGAGGAGTGAGCCAGTAGAGACAGAGAGAGGTTGAAATACAGGAGAGAGGAGGATTAGGTGGAGCCGTGCCCCCGAGCATGTGGGGTGGGATGAGAAGGGGGTGGGAGCTGGAAGGCACAGGAAGCAGGGACCTGGGGGTGGGGAGATGCCACTTCCATGGGGGCAAAGGTGGGCTTAGAAGCAGAAATGTTCCCAGGTGCTTGAAAACAAAGTTGAGGGCTTTTTCTCCTGATGGCCTCTATCTGCTAAGCGATGAGGAGGCAAAGTGTGAGAGTGAATGGGATTGGGCTAGGACAGAGTGTTAGCAGAGAAGTGAAAGTTTGGAAGAACCACTAGGCGGGATGAGTTGGTCACGCTGTGGTGACAGTCAATGCCAAATCTCAGTGACATGACACACGACCCACACTCATTCTCACTCTACTTAGAAGTCCAGTGCAGCTGGACATCAATGATCTGCTTCTTAGAATTTCTCAAGGGCCCAGGCTGGCTTCATCATTTTTGGGAAAATGCAATGCCCCACCTTGCGGCTGGGATGCCAGTCTCCCTTCCCACAGGTTCTGCTGCACCCACCCATAGCCGATGGCCGGCCTCCGAGGGGCTGTCATCTCCACACTGGAATGCACTTGGTACCCAGATTGGGGTTGGCGTAAGGCCCTGTTTTAGCTTCCCACTGAGTGTGTCGGGGGTTTGACACCTGCTGCCTTGCTCTGCCCTGAGATGCTGCAAGCCGTATGCCCAACTGCTGTGGCTTGAGTGTTTTTGTCCCCTTCAAAATTCTTGTGTTGAAAACTTAATCCCCAATGCAACAGTGTAGGAGGTGAGGCCTTTTGGGAGGTGCTTTGGTCACTGGGGTTCTGCCCTCATGAATGGAATCTTGCTTACCATTGCAAAAAGGGCTTATGGGAGTGGGTTCGCTCTCTCTTGCCCTTTCGTCTTCTGCCTTCTGCCACATGTGGATGAAGTAAGAAGTCCTGCACCAGATGCCAGCACCTTGGATCATGGACTTCCCAGTCTCCAGGACTGTGAGAGAATCAATTTCTGTTCTTTATAAATGACCCTGTCTCAGGTATTCTGTTATGGCAGCACCCAACAGACTAAGACACCAGCCTGCCACATGTGTCCACCTGGGCCCCCACCAAGAATGGAGAGTGACGGTGGAACGTGGTCTCCTCACTTCATGTGACCCAGCTACCTCCCTGGGTAAAGGGCAGCATCTGTAGTAGGGTGGGGGCAGGGAGGGGAAACTGGGCAGGGCCAAGGCACCAGAGGAGAAGAACAGATGTCTGAGAAAACATCCTGGGGGTCAACAGGAGGCAGGAGCACGCATGCATGAGGCTCCACATTCCTGGCAGCCTCCATTGTCTCGTTACACTTCACTCAGAGAGCAGAGGTTCAAAGGTAAAATTCTGAAGAATTTCAAGAGAGCAATTATAGAGTGTTAAACCCTAATCTTCTGGGTGCTTGTCCTGTGCAACTACACTGGCCCCGCATGCCCATGGTACAGGCCCTACCTCTTCCCTCCTTCCTCTCCTTAACATCCTGCAGTGGCTCACATTCTTTTTCTTTTCCTTTTTTTTTTGCAAAAAAGAAATCCAACTGCTTTAACCTGGCTTTCAGTTTGAGGACTCCTAACATACTGTTCTCACTGCCTGAACATGTTTGTGCCCTCCTCAAATGTCCCTTGGCCTAAGTCTTATTCATCGTTGAGATCTCGATTTCAACACCACTTTCTCCAGGAAACATTCCGCGACTCTTTTGTTTAAATGCCTCACTTATTTGGTCCCACAGCACAAAGATCAAATGCAGAAGGAATTGCACATGGAAAGGCCAGCCACACACATCACAAAAAGAGGACTGAAGTCAGCACACAGCTTGAAAGCCGGACTACAGGCCTTTCTTCAAGAATGGCTGGAGTGACCCTGGGGACTTGGTAGGATATAGGTGGAAGCTTTTGTGATTGTGCTGTTATTAACACATCCAGGGGTATAATTGCCAATGGTCCACACTTCTGTTTACTTGCCATGTGAGCCATCTAAGTATCCTGGGATTTTATCCTCATTACCTTGGCACATGCTAAATACTCAGTTCATATTTGCTGCTGAATCAATGAATAAAATAATTATATTTAATTGTTATATGCTCAGGTTATTGTAGCACCCTAAGAATGTAAATTATCCATTCTAATATCAGGGTTTCCTCAAAAAATAGAATTATTCTCTGAAACAGAGGATCTTTACCAGAGTTTCCCAGGGACTCCTAAGGACTCCATGGATTGGTTTGGGGTGGAAGAACTACAAATCCCAAAGACTGAATACTAAATTTCATAGGTACATGTAGTTCGGGGAGGGAGTTGATCAAAGTTTTCCGTATTTTTGAGTGCATTTTGACTGGCCAAAGGTAATAATTTTTTTTTTTAGACAGAGTCTGGCCCTGACACCCAAGCTAGAGTGCAGTGGCACAATCTCTGCTCACTGTAACCTCCGCCTCCTGGGTTCAAGCGATTCCCCTGCCTCAGCCGCCTGAGTAGCTGGAATTATAGGCACCCCCCACCGTGCCTGGCTGATTTTTGTATTTTTAGTAGAGACGGGGTTTTGCCATGTTGGTCAGGCTGGTCTTGAACTCTTGACTTCAAGTGATCTGCCTGCCTTGGCCTCCCAAAGTGCTGGGATTACAGGCATGAGCCACCACACCCAACCAACAAATCCTTTTTTTGTTGTTTTTTTTACTTTTATTACAGGTCAAGGGGTGCATGCGCATGCAGGTTTGTTATATATGCAGATTGCGTGTCTCTGGGGTTTGGTGTACAGATTATTTCATCACCCAAGTGATAAGTGTAGTACCCAATAGGTAGTTTTTCAATCCTCACACTTCTCCCACCCTTTGTCCTCAAGTAGGCCCAGCGTTTATCGTTTCCTTCTTTGTGTCGATGTGTACTCAGTGTTTAGCTCCCACTTACAAATAAGAGCATTCAGTATTTGGTTTTCTGTTCTTGCATTTGTTTGCTTAGGATAATGGCCTCCAGCTGCATTCATGTTGCTGCAAAGAACAGTCTCTCATTCTTTTTTATGGCTGTGTGGTATTCTATGGTGTATATGTACTACGTTTTCTTTATCCAGTCTACCATTGATGGGCATCTAGGTTGATTCCATGTCTTTTCTTTTGTGAATAGGGCTGTGATGAACATATGCATGCATGTGTCTTTACAGTAGAACAATTTATATTCCTTAAGGCATATACCCAGTAATGAGATTGTAGGGTTGAATGGTAGTTCTAAGTTCTCTGAGAAATCACCAGACTGCTTTCCACAATAGCTGAACTAATTTACATTCCCACTGGCAGTGGATAAGGGTTCCCTTTTCTCCATAACCTTGTCAGCATGTTATTTTTTGATTTTTAAAAAATTTTTTGATAGTAGCCATTCTGACTGGTATGAGATGGCATCTCATTGTGGTTTTGATTTGCATTTATCTCATGATTAGTGACGTTGAGCATTTTTTTCATATGCTTGTTGGCTGCATGTATATCTTCTTTGGAAAAGTTGTCTGTTCATATCCTTTAAAACAACAAATCTTTATTCTGAAACAGTAGTTTTTAAAGTGTTCTCCCAGAGGAACAGCATCAATGTCATTTGAAGACTTTATCAGAAATACAAATTCTCGGGTCCTACCTCAGACCTGCTAAATCAGAAACTCTGGGCGAAGGGCCCAATGGTCTATGTGAAGTCTCCAGTCTTCTGTTGCACTTCCAAGTTTAAGGACCACTAAAGAATTAGAAATAGGCTGTTATGTTTCCAAATGTAGAGGTAAGAAGTGGGGATTAAAAAAAAAGGCAGAGAGAGAGAGAAAAGAAGACAAAGCATAGCAAATAGAAAGCAAAAATAAGGCAGTAGAAATAAGTCAAAAAAATCAGTACTCAAAATACTTGTGAACATACTAAGGTCACCAATCAAAAGACAGAGAGGTCTGGATTGGTTAAAAGTGGCCCAAAGTATCACATTGTGCCTGGTAAATATATTCCATTTTTATTTGTGGATTATACCTCAATAAACCTGGTGGGGGAGAAAGTTTACAGAAACAAAAACACAACAATGAGTAAGTCTAGAAAGGAAAACTTACTAACATTTTCAAAGAGCTCCCACTTCATCGTTGTGCAGCTACTAGAGTTTTACAGTTCTGCGAGGTTGTGAGGTCACGGGCTGGTCCAAGGTCATGAGCTGGTGGGGATCAGAGCAGGAGGAGGCCCTGGCTCCTTTCCCCCGCTCTGCCCTAAGCAGGATCAGGTCTCTTTCCACTGTGCGGTGTGTGCAGCTTGGTTCCAACCTGCGTGCCTGACTATCATCTCTTATCCTTATTTACTGCCCTAAAAGGAATTTTCATTTTTATGTATGGGTATATACGATCATCAAAGGCACTTGGTTTACTCTAGTAGGTTTTCATATGGCTTCAAACAGTAAGTCTTTTTTGTTTGTTGTTTGTTTCAGCTGCAAAAAGCAAGAGGATTGGGCAAAGGTCAAGAGGCCATTTGTCAAACAGCACAAGGCATGCAACAGGATATGCAAAGTGAGACATGGTCGGGGAGAGCCCCCATGGAGCCCAAGGGATGTATGACATCATAATCACAGTCCTACATCTTCCTCTGTTTCCCCAGCTACCCTGGCTATCTCTGCAGACAGGAAGAGAGCTGCCAAGTAAGGCTGGAAAGAGACACTCAGCAGGTAGATCTTGCCGTAACAAGGAGAAGAAAGTCATGGATTTGACCTAAGAGCAGAGAAGGGAACATTCCCAATAGACTTGGAGGTTCCATTTCTCAAGCGACCTGAAATTAGCAGGGATTTCTCCTGCGGCTTTGCCATGATGTGGGGAAAAGGGAAGTGGTTTTAATGCAAGGGGCAGAGGGAGTGTTGGTGGTGGCAGGGGGAGAGGGGGCGGCAGCTCACTTACAGGTTAAAACCACCCTGGAGAGGCCCAGCTCTCTGAAGTTCGACATCAGAATATACATTCAAGTAAGGGTGGTCAATTATTTAATTTTTTGAGACTCACTTTCCTTGTTTTTATACATGAGGATTAACAAAATTGTTAAGAAGGTGACAGAAAACAGCAGAGGAAAAAGCTGCAGTACAGTGGATACTCCGTAAATACTAGTTCCCTTGGCTATATTCGTCCCTCTTTTTCCCAAGTGTAGCGCAACATGGATTAAAATTTATTTTGTATTTCTAGATCTCCAGCAAATGTATTTAGAACTGTCCTATTAAATTTTCCTAGAAAATAAAGCATCTCTTGCATTGAGGCTAAGTAATCTACTTAACAGCATCTAAGTCTAGAAATTCAGAAATGTCTATATGTGCGCCTCTCTCTGTAATGTCCTGATTCTTTTTTTTTCTCATCCACTTGCCCATCAGTGGTTCAGATATTCTCTCCATATTTGTGTTTGCAAAGATCTATTCCTGAATGGAACTTTCTCCCAGGAATTCCAGACCAAGGCCATCTGCTCTGCAGGCAGAAAGTGAAGCGACCGCAGCCTGATGCAGCCAGGAAGGCAGAGGCTGAGCGGAGGGAGTGTGGCGTCAGAACAGAGCAGGCCGGGGCTCTGGCTTCCTACTCCGGGATCAAGGGAAATGTGGGAAGCACAGTGCAGAATCCGGGGCGGCTCATGCCCACTCACTTGCTGGGGAACAGATAAAACACGAGTGAGGGGGAGATTTTGTGGGCTGACACTCCCCAGAAATGCTGTGTGCACATGGGCATATGGTGATTGATACTTAGTGCTTTGAAGCAAACGCCGTGAGACTACTCAGCATGGGGAGAAGCTGTCCACGCAGATGCCCAGGAAGCAGCCCGGAGGACAGGGTGCCCCAGCAATACTGCAGAATCCCAACTACTGATGAGAATGAGTAAAAGAATGCACAGATTGGACATGTAAATAAACAGGTTTAATACCACGGCAGCTGTTGAAAATGAATCCCTTTTTCTGAGTCTGCTCAGAAACCTCTGTTCTCATGGTCACTTGGCAACTTGCTGCAGAGAAGAAGACTCGGCCTCAGGACAGCCATGCCCGGGTTCAATCCCAGTCCTGGCTCATGGCAGCTGGGTGACTGGGCATGATTCCTGGGCTTCAATCCTAATCTGTAAAACGTAGGGGCTGAAGGAGGAAGCGGGATGGAGTGGAGACCATTAGAATTAATGTATGAGGCCAGGTGCAGTGGCGCACACCTGTAATCCCAGCACTTTGGGAGGCCAAGGCAAGCAGATCAGGAGATCAGGAGATCGAGACCATCCTGGCTGACATGGTGAAACCCCATCTCTACTAAAAATACAAAAAATTAGCCAGGCGCGGTGGCAGGCACCTGTAGTCCCAGCTACTCGGGAGGCTGAGGCAGGAGAATTGTTTGAATAGGGAGGCCAAGGTTGCAGTGAGCCAAGATCGTGCCAGGGCACTCCAGCCTGGGTGACAGAGCGAGCCTCCATCTCAAAATAATAATAATAATAAATGTATAAAAAGTGAAGTCCCTGGTACCTGTTAAATGTTCAGTAGGTGTTTGTTGTTGTTATTGGGCAAAAAGTGAGTTTTGCCCTCTCTCTTGTCCTCTCCCTCTGCATGGAATCAATAGCCAAGTCCTTCCTAACCTCCATTCTCTTTGTTCCTCTCTCTCCCTTCCCTATTTCCTATTAGGCCTTTCTCACCATCCTCACAGGCAACACAGCAATATCAGCTGTGAGTCTCCTGTCTGCCCGAGAAGGTGCCCCCTCATCAGCAAGCCGGCTCTCCTCACACCAGCTGGCAGGGGCCTCTCCAACCCCTGAGCTCCAAGCACACATCACTTCCACATTCCTGTGACACCTGCCCCAGTCAGCCTGGCATTGCAGTGTCTGAGCACCTGTCGTTGCATCTGTGCTGAATCAGGCACTGTGAGTGCAAGGCCAGGCCCCATGGACTTGGGTTCCCACGGGCACGTGGCGGGTTGCCCTGCATTGGGAAGTGCTCGTTCCATCCTGAATGTGGACTTCAGGAAAGGGCACCCCAACATATGCTGCTTTGGTATGCTGCTTTCTTTGCACTTAGGGCACTTGGAGAACAGCAAAGGCAGCAGGAAGCTCCCTCTGAGGTCCCCTTATCTGCCTAAAGACAGAGCCTCCGAAAGAGCCTCACTCGGGGATTCTCACCAACCAGGGAAGATTAAACACGAATCACAGGAGAGGAGTCTGGAGGCCACACTACACCCAGACATAGACTTGTCACAGGCTGTCCCCTGTTCTTCTGAGGGCCCGTTCATCTTCCCCAAAATCATTTACTCTCCCCCAAGTTGCCTACATTGCCCCTCCACTCTCCCCTGTGGAGCAGGTGTCTAAACTCCTAGATCTCACTGGGCTTAGGGGTACTCACTTTTCCTTCCTGTGATTCCCGTGTGCACATAATACATTTGTATCTCTTTTTTCCTGATAATCTGTCTGCTGTCAGTTTATTTCACAGACTCAGATCCTCAACTCTCAAGAGTAGAGGGAAAGTTTTCCCTTTCTTACAAATGTAATGACAAAAACAGCATGTACTGAATGGGTTAACAAATGAATGAAAAAATTTTATCCTACACAGTTCCTCCTATGAAGCCACAAAGAGGTGGGTGAATAAAGGCTACCTAAGCCCATTTCCTATGGACCATATCCTCAAATAGCACATACCTATCGGTAAGTGTCCATGTCACCCTCTGTGCAGGACACCAAAACCACATTTTGTGATCTCTAGTTTTCTGGGATTTATAATATAAAAAGAAACCTGATGCCACATTCCAGGGCTATTACAAGTCAAATTCCAATGCTACAAACTTTTAGAGCTACAAACTCTAAAAGATCATAAAATACATCCTAACAAAGATTACTTCCAATAAAAGAGTCTGGCTGGCTAAGGTTTTAAAATCTCTTAGTTTGTCAAATAGACACTTTGTTATAATTTGATTTCACCTGTGACATTACTAGCAAACTTTGTAAATCCCAAGTATACTTTGGCAGGGTAGATGGATGGAATTGTTGGGAAAGCCGTAGGGTGGGAAACATTAACTAGAGCTTAAGAAAAAATGTACAAAGGAAATGAGGAAAGGATAGGCAAGATGGGGAATTCAGTGATGTTTTGATGGAATCGTGCTTGGTCCTGTGCCTGAGATCTTCTTCCTCTTGGTGTGTTTCTTTGCAGAACATTGACAACCTTCAAGATAACAGGGGCATCTGAGAAATGTAGGAAGCAAGGCAGGTTGCTTGGGGAAATATTTGTGGGCTGCCTTCTAAGGTTATTCATATTTTAAAGGACTTGAAAAAGTACTAAATATGGGTTAACATCACAAAAGAGTTTTCCTTTCCTCCCAATCTTTACTAATCTCAATCTCAATACCTACCATTAATTCCCTTCTTTCCAGTCTTTAGTAATGATTGGCACAGAGTAGTTGCTCAATAAAATACTTTCAAACTGATTAAAGTCATATAAGATTACTAATGGCTTCAGTGCTAATTCTTGCCACATAAATTTGTGTTTTATACATTTCAAAGTGAGATTAGTTTCACTTTCAAGATTGTGACACAAGGCAAAGGGCAGCTCTGTGGGATCTGACGTGATCATGTCAGGGGATCAGACAACCAGCTTTATGATGGATTTCCAACAGATCATTGTGAATCTCTTTCAGACAGTCTGGCACACAGCTGCTGAAAAAGAAATATGAGCTGACAAAGCATCCCTCATTTTACCTAAACAAGAAAAGAAAAGAGGCCACCATACACCAGGGCACAGGTGACAGACAAAAAAATAGCAAAGGTCAGTGAATTATGGGGATTGAGTTTTTATTGGGATGCAGATGGAAACATGGTCACACCCAGTAAACAGAGGCCTATGGTCTGGATTCTACAGGTAATTCTATAGGAAAGAAGATGAAACGGACCATAGGCAGTGAATCACTGTTGTGATTAAGAAAATGTAGATCTCCAGCCTGGGCAGCATAGAGAGACCCTGTCTCTACCAAAAAAAAAAAAAAATTAAGTTAGCCAGGCACCATGATGTGTGCTTGTATTCCCAGCTACTTGGGAGGCTGAGGTAGGAGGATCACGTGAGCCCAGGAATTGGAGGCTGCAGTGAGCAAAGATAGCAGCACTGCACTCCAGCCTGGGTGACAGAATGAGACCATGTCTCTAAAAAAACTAACTAAATGAAAGTAGATTAACTTCAAAGACTTGCTTTCTGGAGCTCAGTTAAAGCTTTGTAGGCACACATACACAAATCCTACGACACGCCTAAAACAGTGGTGTGCCCTAGGTATGTTAATAGAATAGTTAGGGTAAAGATTTAGGTCTGAATATTTGCACAAATTAACTTCGGCTTCTGTTTAAACATATTCTTATTAAAATTTTCATGTTGCGTACTTATGCTGCACCACATTCATAAAACATCAAGGATTCTGATTCAATGCTTCATGAAGGGCACTCTGTTTGGCACAAGACTCTGCCCCAAGGTGTTTTCACACAGCTGGAAACCGTGTTTCCTCAATGTACGAGGCTCCATATTGCTGAGGCTTTTGAAGCCACCAGGGTTTTTGCCACAGGGGAGCCCCTGCTGAGCACCTGGGGATTCCCTGGGTCAGTGAGAGCCCCAGGGAGCAGAAGACAATTAGAAACCGACTCAGCGTAATAATCACTCTTGGGGCCTTTGCTGTTTATTTTCTCACATTCCTCCTGCCAGCCACCTCATAACTCACCTTCCCCCCAATTCTCTGACACTCTTGACACAGAGCAGAACCAGCAGAACTGAATGGAAGGTTGCAAATGAAACAGGCTGGAGGGGTTTGGGAATGGGCCCTGGGCAAGGCGGAAAGATGGGATGGCTGAGAAGGGATTTAATGACAGTCCCAAGAACTCCAAATGGGGCAGGGGAGGTGGTGTTCACAGGGAAGCAAATGAGAGGAACAGGTTTACATTCCAAAAGGACTGGATCAAGGAACGGCTTGCCAGTCTTCTGGAAGTTTTTGACAGAAGATGGGTGACAGGGCCTGGTAGTCATGCTACACTGAGAGGCAGCCTCAGCTGTCTGAGGATATCCAAATACTCATTTGGAGATGGAAGGCATGTGACGTACTTCCTCCCTCCCTACACTAGATGTTCCTTCCTGCCAATCTCTCTCCACAGGGCTCGCCTCGTATTGTATTTCTGGCCCTTGTTTCTTCTTCTTCTTCTTTTTTTTTTTTTGAAACAGGGTCTTTGCTGTGTCACCCAGGCTAGGGTGCAGTGGCACGATCACAGCTCACTGTAGCCTCAAACTCAAGTGATCTTCCCATCTCAGCCTCCTGAGTAGCTGGGAGTAGCTGAGTAGCTACAGGTGCATGCTACCACACCTGGCTAATTTTTAAATTTTTAGTAGAGATGGAGTCTCACTATGTTGGCCAGGCTGATCTAAAACTCCTGGTCTCAAGAGATCCTCCCTCCTCAGCCTCCCAAAGTGCTGGGATTATAGGCGTGAGCCACCATGTCTGGCTGCATTACTGGCTCTATGAGACAGAAGGCAGAAGAAGACTGCCCTCTGGGAAAAAAAGTGAATAAAATACTTTTTAAAAATTTTTAAAGTTTTTAATGCCTGTTATTTTACCATTATAGCTTCATTTATTCCCATCTTTAAAAGTTCCTAATGTTTAAATACCCATAAGTCAGAGGCAGTGTCCACTAGTAAGAATAAATGGCAGTTGGTTGCCATAGAAATCTTTAGTTGAAATTATTTGAACACTTCAGATGCTCTAGCCTGGCCTTCTGTTGTTCAGGGCCGCAGACTGGCTAGGCTGGGACTTAGATTTCACTGAGAGGAACTTTCCCTTCTGGCTGGCTTAGCTTCCAGAACATGAGCCTGGCTAGGGATTTATATTGCCCTAGATCCAAAAACAAAATTAAAAGACAACAAACATATTGGGAAAATATTTGCAATCTGTGACAAAGGCAAATCACCTTAATATAAAAATAGCTTTTACAAATCAATAAAAGATGAATACCACAGAGAAAACCAACAATAACAATTAAAAAAAAAGCAAACAAAAACATAAAGAGATAATTTGCAAGAGAGGAAATAGAACATGATAAAATCGCAAATGAAGAAAAACACTCCACACTCACAAGTAACTAAAGAAAAGCAAAATAAAGCAACAATAAGATCCTTTTTCACTTATCAAATTAGCGAACATTTTGTTTCCTTTTTTTAGTGATGAAATTCAGTATTGGCAGGAGTTCAGAAAATGAATCTCTTTTATACATTGGTAGGAGCGTAAACTGGCAAAGCCTTTCTGGAGAGACATTCGGAATATTTATTAGTGGCTCTTCAAAGCAGTATTTCTCATGTGCACCACAGATAATTGGTTAGGTAAGCTAGGTACATCCACATGGTGCCATTAAAATGTTGCAGAAGAAAGATTCAGTGATATTGAGAAAAGTAGATTACAAGACCATATATTCAATATGAGTATAGTTTTTGCTTTTTTTTAAAAAAAGTATAGAAGGACCTGAAGAACCAGTTTCTTAGTCACATAAAATTACTGTTTGAAATTTACTTTGCTTCTATGAATGAACCTACTTAAAAATTTATTTATTTATTTTTTGAGACAGAGTTTCACTCTTGTTGCCCAGGCTGGAGTGCAATGGCACCATCTCGGCTCACCGCAACCTCCGCCTCCCAGGTTCAAGCGATTCTTCTGCCTCGGCCTCTGGAGTAGCTGGTATTAACGTGCATGAGCCACCACACCTGGCTAATTTTGTATTTTTAGTAGAGATGGGATTTATCCATGTTGGTCAGGCTGGTCTCAAACTCCCGACCTCAGGTGATCCGCCCACCTCTGCCTCCCGAAATGTGGGGATTACAGGCGTGAGCCACCTAGCTGGCTTAAAAATTTAATAGGAAGAATTTCCGTAGTGGTAATTTGTTCTATGAATTTTTTTTTTTGATGGAATTTCTCTAGTGGTAATTACTTTGTTCTATGAATTTTTTTTTTTTTTTTTTTTATGGAATCTCACTCTGTCGCCAGGCTGGAGTGCAGTGGCACGACCTTGGCTCACTGCAACCTCCGCCTCCCATGTTCAAGCGATTCTCTTGCCTCAGCCTCCCGAGTAACTGGGATCACAGGTGCTGGACCACGCCCAGCTAATTTCTTTTTTTATTATTTATTTATTTTTTTTGAGACAAAGTCTTGCTCTGTTGCCCACGCTGGAGTGCAGTGATGCGATCTCGGCTCACTGCAAGCTCCGCCTCCCGGGTTCACCCCATTCTCCTGCCTCAGCCTCTCAAGTAGCTGGGACTACAGGCGCCCGCCACCATGCCCGGCTTATTTCTTCTAGTAGAGATGGGGTTTCACCACGTTGGCCAGGCTGGTCTCAGTCTCTTGACCTCATGATCTGCCCGCCTCAGCCTCCCAAAGTGATGGGATTACAGGCGTGAGCCACCCGGCCCGGCTCTATGAATATTTATTAAACTCCTCCATAAGCCACGTGCCACTCTAGGTGAAAGAGACAGAAGTGAGTAAGGCAAACGTCTAGCTTTTATATCCCTTTTCGTAGGGAACACAGCAATAAATTAAGCAAAACCAACAGAAGTAAGAGGGTGATAGTTTCATGAAGAAAATACAATAAGTTACTGGGACAGAGATTGTAAGGAGGTCAGGGGGCAACATTAGGTACAATGATGGATCTGATGAAATGATATTTGAGTTGAGACCAGAGTGAGGAGAAGGATTCCAGGCAGAAGGGAAAACAGGGGCCAAAGCCCTGGGGTGGGAACAGCACTGAAATACTTATGGAACAGAAATAAGTTCGGTGTGGCGAGAGTCTGTGTGTGAAGACAGCAAGAGGGTAAGAAATGAAGTCAGAGTTAGGCAGGCCCCAAATCACCTACACTCTTAGGTCAAGGGAAGGCAACTGGAAGCCATTGGAGGACTTTGTTAAAATTTGATAAAACGCATTCTTAAGGATAAAACATAAAATCTAAACTTTCTATAATAATTTATGGTTAAAAGTTAACTTTAGGTATATAATCTTTAATAAAACAATTCTGTGGGACAGATCTGCTACCAAGGCTCAAAGAAGTTGAGTGGCCTGACCACAGTCACAGAGCTGATAAGTAGCAGGATTGGGACTAGAGCCTGGGGCTCCTGCACCCTAGGTCAGTTACTAGGAATGAATAGAAATACCACACTGCAACACTGAATGTTAGCCAACACAGCAGCTAAAATGCACACATTAGCATTACCAAATGAGTGAGCCGATTGAGCAAGTGAGTTCTCCTACTACCACCTCCCCTTAGCATTGGCTTTGAAGACGGTAACAGGGAAAACTCAGACTGGGTCGCCCCATGTTATTGCACCAGGACTGGAGACTCTGAGACGCTGGTTGCAACATTTGGCGTCTTCGCTTCGGATGCTCTGTAAGCCTTTTGAGAGATGAGCCTGAGTTTGCGGAGGCAGGCTCCCTTTTGAAAGAGCCAACCAGTCCGGCCTCCCCAGACACCTTCCTGGAGGAGGATTGAGCATTATCCCAAAAAAGAAAGGTGGCCTTGAGCTGTCCCATCAGGCCCCAGCAATACCCGGCTCCTCATCAGGATGGGTGCAAATGTTTGTTTTGGACTTTAACCTTCTCTTTCACCCTTTGCTCTTTGTTTCTAAGGCAAGGCCAATCAAGCTGAGCCCTCTCAGCAGAGCCTTTTCCAGCGGCTGCGGAAGCCTCCTCACAACAGCCACTGGCTGGTGCTTCTTCCTCTCTGTGTGGGATGTTGCCTCTTACTCCTCTCGCAGTCTACCTGGCTCTCCTCGGCTTAGGCAGCCGTGGGCTGGGGAAGGATCGCGTCCCCTCGGTGGTCAGTTTTATCTCTGAGTTCCCAAAATGCTGCTCTCGGTTAGCTGGACCTTTCCCAGTCTGGGCTTTGCAGCTTGCACTTACATTTTCTCTGGACAGTTCAACTGTTCTTTCACAGAGTCCTTCAAACACATGGCTCTTTGAGATTTGAGTTTGATTCTTATTTTTTCTTTAGAGATGGGGTTTTGCTCTGTCACCCAGGCTGATGTACAGTGGCACGGTCACAGCTCCCTGCAGCCTCCAACTCATGGATTCAAGCAATCCTCCCATTTCAACCTCCTGAGTAGCTGGGACTATAGACAGGTGCCATCTCACCATTTAAAAACTATTTTTTTGTAGAGATGAGATCTTGCTTTGTTGCCCAGGCTGGTCTCAAACTCCTGGCCTCAAGCAATCTCCTGCCTCAGCCTCCCAAAGTACTCGGATTACAGATATGAGCCACTGCAGTCGGCTTTCAGACTTCTCAAATAAGGAGGTAAGTTATGTGAGGTATCTGGAGTAGTCAAATGTATCAAGACAGAAAGTAGAATGGGGGGTTGTTAGGGGCTGAGGGGAAGGAGGAATGTGGAGTTGTTGTTTAATGGGTATAGAATTTCCGTTTTGCAAAGTGAAAAAAAGTTCTGGAGATCCATTGCACAATAAGGTGAATATACTTAATGAACACTACTGAATTGGGCACTTAAAAATAGTTAAACCAACCTGGCCAACATGGCGAAACCCCGTCTCTACTAAAAATACAAAAAAATTTAGCCGGGCACGGTGGCTCATGCCTGTAATCCCAGCTACTCGGGAGGCTGAGGTGGGAGAATCACTTGAACCCAGGAGGCAGAGGTCGCAATGAGCCAAGATGACACTACTGCACTCCAGCCTGGGTGACAGGGTGAGACCCTGTTCCCCCCCCCAAAAAAAGGTTAAGATGGCCAGTTTTCTGTTGTGTGTTTTTTAAACCATGGTTTTGAAAAAAAGCAGATAAAGAGTGGGCCTGATCTGCCCATAGTTTGCCGCCCTCCTCTCTGCCCGCCTGCCCACTTGAACACATGGAGCTCTCCTTCCCTGTGTGTAAGACTGATGTTTGGTAATGCAACACCTTGACCTGCCAACTGATGTCATAGGATAACTGAGAGCCCACTACCTTGAAGTCTCCATGAAGACACAGTCCATCTCCTCAACACACTCCACTGTTGCCTCCAACCCCACTGACCTTGGCAACCCTTCCTGTCAAAATCACAGATCACTTCCACTTTGCAAAATGCAACGGTCATTTTCTGGTCTTTCTCTCAACTTCTCTCTTGGACACAATTGACTTCCTTCTTGAAATAAACTCTTGTTTTGGTTTCAGGACCACCTCAATGTCCTGGTTTCTGCCTAACTTAATAAACGTTTGGATCCCTTCACTGGTTCCACCTCTTCTCAAATGACTAACTGTTGGTGTAGCCGAGGGCTCTGTCCTTGGCCTGCTTCTCTTTTCCCTCAGCATTTTCTCTCTAGAGCATCTCATCTATCCCTGAGATTTACAGATAAGTCAACAAGATAATTCCCAGATCTGTGCTTTCAGCCTGGACCTTCCCACTAAGTTCTAAATTATGCCTCCAACTGCTTTCTTGACCTCTGCACTTGGATGTCTGAATCAACCCATTAAGAATGTTCAATTCATTGGGGGTATAAACATGAAATCGGTTCATGTTTTTCCACAACTGCCCTGATTATGCTAGTCTCAATACTCAAGAATCTTGGGATAGTTCAGTCCAATTCCACAATGTCCAGATTATTATTATTATTATTATTTTTTAAGACGGAGTCTCGCTTAGCTGCCCAGGCTGGAGTGCAGTGGTGTGATCTTGACTCACTGTAACCACCGTCTCCCAGGTTCAAGCAATTCTCCTATCTCAGCTTCCCAAGTAGCTGGGATTACAGGCACCTGCCATCATGCCCAGCTAATTTTTGTATTTTAGTAGAGATGGGGTTTCACCATGTTGGCCAGGCTGGTCTTGAACTCCTGACCTCAGGTGATCTGCCCGCCTCAGCCTCCCAAAGTGTTAGGATTACAGGCGTGAGCCACTTTGCCCGGCCAATGTTGAGATTACTAAAGTAGTCTCATTCTAGATTTTAAAATCTCAATACTATTTATACTTAAATATTATCTCAATGGTCAATTCTTTGTCTAGGACAGGAAATTGTTAAATAGGCCTAAAACACCTTGAAATACCAGAAAGCAAGGAATCGATAAAAAAAAATCTTAGGGCCATGCCAAAAGAATCCAGGAGCCAGCATGAAGTCTCCCTCTGTCTAAAGATGGAAATGTTTGAACAATAAAAATAAAAACTGCAGTGGATTAAACACATTAAAATCCTTAAATGCATAAGTTCACAATGAAACTTCAAAAAACTCTCTCATTTGTCCTCTTTTAAGGATGACTAGGCAACCAACGCATTATTTTGAAAACTTGTAAATAAAAAGAAAAAATAAATGTTTCCAGCATAAAATGAGCCTCAGGACAACCCGGTAGTAAAAGAGGGAAATTTATCTTTACAGAAGTATTTCAGCTAATAAAGAAAGAAGGATTAAATTGGAATATCACATTTTTTGGAACCTCTGGTGAAATCATTGTTCTTGGCAATAATCACTAATAATGGCTAAAAAGACAACTGTAGAAAAAAGCACAAGGGAAAAGCTTCACAATACTGGATTTAGCAAGGATTTCCTCAGTATGATACCAAAAGAACAGTCAACAAAAGTAAAAATAGACAAATGGGACTACATCAAAATTAAAAGCTTCTGTGCATCAAAAGACACAATCGACAGAGTGAAAAAATAACCCACAGAATGGTAGAACATATTTGCAATTCATATAAGGGGTTATAAGGGGTTAGGATCCAGAATATATAAAGAATTCCAACAACTCAACAAAAACAAAAACAAAAAACTCAATTAAAAAAATGGGCAAAGGACTCAAACAGACATTTATCTAAATATGATATACATATGGCCAACAAGCATATGAAAGATGCTCAGTTTCACCATCGCTAATCATTAGGGAAATGCAAATCAAAACCACAATAAAATATAACCTCACACCTGTGAGGATGGCTAATCAAAAAACAAAAAAAGTAAGCAATTAAACAAAAATAAAACAAGGGTAGGAGCAGAGGCAGAGAAATTGGAATGCTTGTACATGGTTGGTGGAATTGTAAAATGGTGCAGCTGCTGTGGAAAACAGTTTGAAGTTTCTTCAAAATACTAAAAATAGAATTGCCTTAGGATCCAGTCATTTGATTTATAGGTATATACCCACAAGAATTAAACGAAGGATCTTGAAGCGTATTTGCACACCTATGTTTATAGCAGCATTATAGTCAAAAGGTGTAAATGGCCAAAGACTGGGCAGATTGATGGATGAATGGATAAACAAAATGAGGTACACACACATACAATGGAGATCCTGAAAGTGAAGGGAATTCTGACACATGCTACAACATGAAACCTGAGAACACTATGATAAGTGAAACAAACCTGTCACCAAAAGACAAATATTGTGTGATTCCGCTTATACAAGGTACCTAGAGTAGTCCAATTCATAGGGACAGAAAGTAGAACGGTGATTGCCAGGTGCTGGAATGGGGGCAATGAGGAGCTTTTGTTTAATGGGTGTGGAGTTTTAGTTCTGCAAGATGGAAAGATTCTGGAGAGGGATGGTGGTGATGGTTGCAATACAGTGTGAAGATACTAATGCTACTGAACCATACACTTAAAAATACTTAAGATTGTACATTTTAGGTATGTGGTTTCATTTTTTTCTTTTTGCCACAATAAAATGAAAAAGAGAGAGAAATAACCTGTGAAATAATCTAGCCAAAAAATCAAACCAATTTAAATCTGATCAAGCCTCTCCATCTAACTACCAATTTATAGAAAATGTGGGACAGAGCAACATGTTAACAAGGTCACTTGGAAGCAATCTGTAAAACCCAGACTGTGGGAAACTCTACAGGAAAAACAACCAGATTTCTTTAATAAATTGCAAGAAAATAAAGTAGAAAGCAGAAGAAACCACAGATTAAAGGATTCTTTTTTTTTTTTTTTTTTTTTTTTTTTGAGACAGTTTCACTCTTGTTTCCCAGGCTGGAGTAGAATGGCACGATCTCAGGTCACCGCAACCTCTGCCTTCCAGGTTCAAGCGATTCTTCCGCCTCAGCCTTCCGAGTAGCTGGGATTACAGGCATGCACCATCATGCCCAGCTAATTTTGTATTTTTAGTAGAGAAGGGGTTTCTCCATGTTGGTCAGGCTGATCTCAAACTCCCGACCTCAGGTGATCTGCCCGCCTCGGCCTCCCAAAGTGCTGGGATTACAGTAGTGAACCACCACACCCAGCCAAGGACTCTTTTTTTAAAAAATTTTATTATTATTATACTTTAAGTTTTAGGGTACATGTGCACAACGTGCAGGTTTGTTACATATGTATACATGTGCCATGTTGGTGTGCTGCACCCATTAACTTGTCATTCAGCATTAGGTATATCTCCTAATGCTATCCCTCCCCTCCTCCCCCCACCCCACAACAGTCCCCAGTGTGTGATGTTCCCCTTCCTGTGTCCACGTGCTCTCATTGTTCAATTCCTACCTATGAGTGAGAACATGCGGTGTTTGTTTTTTTGTCCTCACGATAGTTTGCTGAGAATGATGGTTTCCAGTTTCATCCATGTCCCTACAAAGGACATGAGCTCATCATTTTTTATGGCTACATAGTATTCCATGGTGCATATGTGCCACATTCTCTTAATCCAGTCTATCATTGTTGGACATTTGGGTTGGTTCCAAGTCTTTGCTATTGTGAATAGTGCTACAATAAACATACATGTGCATGTGTCTTTATAGCAGCATGATTTATAATCCTTTGGGTATATACCCAGTAATGGGATGGAGGACTCTTAAAAGATATAAACATCAAGTGCCATATGTAGAACTTAAGTGGATTCTTAATCAAACTATAAAAAATTATGGCACAATCTGGGAACATCTGATAATATTCAGGAATATAATGGCTATTTTAAGTCCTTATCTGTTGGCGATATATACTAAAATATTTATGGTAAAATAGTCTGACATCTGAGACTTGCTTAAAAATAATTGGGGTGGGGAAGTTGGAGGGTAGGTATGGATGAGCAAAACTGGCTGAGTTGGTCATTATTGAAGCTTGGTGGTGGGAGTCACAACACTATTCTTTCTGTTTTGTGAAATAGAAAGAACCCCTCTTTTGGCTGTCTCTCATATCTTTCTCCACATCTGGGCGGCATCAGCCAGTGTCTACAACTTTTAGACAGAAGACAATCAGAACTGGGGACGGGGTTGAGGTCTGGTTGGGCACACCCACTCTGCAGTTGCTTACCTTTGAGTCTGTCCTTTCATTTATTGGATGAATGAATAAATGATATTTTTTAAAGCTGTGCATTGTGTTTGAAATTCTCCATAATAAAAAGTTTTCCTTTTAAAATAGTAATCTTAGATTCTACTTGAAGTCAGTCTCCTCTTCCCCCAGCAGCTTGACATAGGAGACAAAGATATGGCGGGTACACACTTTTCCCCTCCAGCTCCCCTGGACCTATCCTCCTGGGTCGCAGCAGAAGGTGGAACAGAGCAGGGGGGACAGCTCCTTGCTGGGCTGCCCGGAGCGGGGAGGCAGTCTACTCTCCCTGGATGGCTGTAGCCTTGTGGGCTACAGACACAAACAGTCTGACTGTTTGTGAGGCAGGGGTCACATGCTGGATCTCTCCTGGAACCAATCTCTGGGTTTTCCAGATGCGCCTCAGATGCCCTTCCCTACTGCAGCTCCGCGGCATGAAGATCAGGTTCTGGCTGGCGTTAGAGCTCTCTCTGCCCACCTACGACCTTCACCACAGCTCCTCAGTTGGCCCTGCCTGAAGGACAGTGGCCTTGGGTGGAGTACCTAAGGTAGCTTAAGTCGAGCCACCTCTCAGCTGTCTAGAAAACCCACAGGAAATTCATGGGCCATTTCTGTGTCAAATGGAGGAAGTGCAGGCTGCCCAAGCAACACAATCTCTTTTGGCTGTCTCTCCTACACCTTTCTCCACAACTGGGCAGCATCAGACAATGTCCGTACAACTTTTAGACAGAAGACATTCAGAACTGGGGGCAGCGTTGAGGTCTGGTTGGGCACACCCACTCTGCAGTTGCTTATCTTGGAGTCTGTCCTTTCATTTATTGAATGAATGAATAAATGACATTTTTTAAAGCTGCATGTAAAATATGATCAAACTGAGCATACAATTAAGTTCTATTGGCCCAAGTATTCCAAAGAGGGAGAGTCAGGACTTCATGAGATACACAGAATTGGCAACTGCAATAAGCTTGTTTCTAATTTCTCTCTGTGTTCTCTTTTCTTTTCTTTTGTTTTCTTTTAAAGACAGGGTCTTGCCCCTTTGCCCAGGCTGGGGTGCAGCGGCAGTTATAGGTCACTGCAGCCTCGACTTCTTGGGCTCAAGTCATCCTCCCACCATAGCCTCCTGAGTAGATGGGACTACAGGCACACACCACCATGCCCGGCTAACTTTTTAAATTGTTTTTGGAGATTTGGTCTTGCTATGTTGCCCAGACTGGTCTGAAACTCCTGGGATCAAGCAATCCTCCTGCCTCGGCTTCCCAAATTGTTGTGATTACAGGCGTGAGCCATTGTGCCTGGCGTAATGTTATTTTTTAAATTACTCAGTGTTTTAATAAAGAATCTCTAATAATTGATATTTCAACTTCTTTTGGGTTTATTTTATAGATAGAAAGAACTATAATAGTTCCCAGGAGCATAAAGTTTACATGAGGCCATCAGTGTAATATTTTAATGAATCTTCCTACTATGAAAGTGTGTTTCCTAGCACAAAAAAAATGTGCTCCATGGAGGAGTCATAAAACACATATGACACAGTGCCACAAAGAAGATAACAGCAGGTCTTGCTGCCAGCACAAGTCTGTTGTATATATGATACATAACATAGATATAAGTCCCTTATATACATTACCACATGTAAGTCCCCTAACAATCCCACACGATTTGCATCTTTATCTCCACGTAGAGATGAGGAAAGCAAAGCTCAGAGAAATTACTTTAGGAAATGATGGAGTCAGGATTCAGCCCGACACTGTAGTGCTTAAATCTCAAATGATGCAACCATATTTAATAAGAGCACACCATGTACCAAGCAGTAAAGTAGGGCTTAGGGGAATTCCCCAGGGAATCATCACCAGTTATATTTTTTAAATACAGGATTTGTTTGAAGAAAATTTAGAAGTCTCCATGGACATGATGTTCAGTCAAATTCCTTATCTCCCTATATCTTACAATATTTAAAAATACATCTCTTTTGCATAACAAACCAGGGAATGATTTGTTGCTTTTGTTTGCTAGAGCAAAGTATACATCTGATGATGCTGGATATTTTTTGCACAAGATATAATGTTTTGCTATCCACTTATTTTTTAAATACTATTTATATTAAAGGCAAAACCTATTTCTCCTTAAGGGAAAAATAGATTTGATGTCTAAGATAAATAAATTTAATTTTTCTAGATAATCAGAATATCTCAGAAGTTAATTCAGACCTTCTATGTCTTGCCTAAATAAAGCTGGTAGGTAATTGTATTAGTTACTTGCTTCTGCATAACAAGTTATTCCAAAACTTAGTGCCTAAAATAATAATCAACATTTATTATCTCATGCTTTCTGTGAGTCAGGAATTTGGGAATGACTTAGCTGGTGGTTCTGGCTCAGTCTGTCACAGGGCTGCAGTCATCTGAAGGCTTGACTGAGGCTGGGGGATCTGCTTCTAAGATGGCACACTCATGTGTTAGGCAAGCCAGTATTGGCTGCTGGTAGGACACCTCAATTTCTCATCACATGGACCTCTCTATACAGCTGAGTGAGTGTTCTCATGACAGGTAGCTAATTTTCCCAAGGTAAGTGATCCAAACAAGTGAGGCAGAAGCTGCAAGGTCTTTTTACAACCTGACCTCTGAAGTCACACAGTCATTTCCTCAATATCTTATTAGCTACATGGATCACCAGGTGGTGAGAATCATTGGGGACCATCTTAGAGGCTGGTTATCACAGTAATCAATGTGCATTAAGAACTAATTTGTTGCTAGTTTCTAAGGATCATGTCTGCAAGTCAGGATTCCCAATCCAAAGACATTGGCCCTGATGGGATGGAGCCCAAAGGTGTCATCGAGAGTAACTGGAATGAGATTGTTGACAGCTTTGACAACATGAACCTCTTAGAGTCCCTTCTCCGTGGCATCTATGCCTATGGTTTTGAGAAGCCCTCTGCCATCCAGCAGCGAGCCATTCTACCTTGTATCAAGGGTTATGTTGTGATCGTTCAAGCCCAATCTGGCACTGGGAAAATGGCCACATTTTCCATATCAGTTCTGCAGCAGATTGAATTAGATCTAAAAGCCACCCAGGCCTTGGTCCTAGCACCCACTTGAGAATTGGCTCAGCAGATACAGAAGGTGTTCATGGCACTAGGAGACTACATGGGTGCCTCCTGTCACACCTGTATTGGGGGCACCAACGTTCATGCTGAGGTACAGAAACTGCAGATGGAAGCTCCCCATATAATTGTGGGTATCCCTGGCCGTGTGTTTGATATGCTTAACCGGAGATACCTGTCTCCCAAATACATCAAGATGTTTGTACTGGACAAAGCTGATGAAATGTTAAGCCATGGATTCAAGGACCAGATCTACGACATATTCCAAAAGCTCAACAGCAACACCCAGGTAGTTTTGCCATCAGCTACAGTGCCTTCTGATGTGCTTGAGGTGACCAAGAAGTTCATGAGGGACTCCACTTGGATTCTTGTCAAGAAGGAAGAGTTGACCCTGGAGGGTATCTGCCAATTCTACATCAACATGGAACGAGAAGAGTGGAAGCTGGACACACTGCATGACTTGTATGAAACCCTGACCATCATCCAGGCAGTCATCTTCCTCAACACCCGAAAGAAGGTGGACTGGCTTACCGAGAAGATGCACGCTCAAGATTCCACTGTCTCTGCCATGCATGGAGATATGGACCAAAAGGAAAGAGACGTGATCGTGAGGGAGTTTCGTTCTGGCTGTAGCAGAGTTTTGATTATCACTGACCTGCTGGCCAGAGGCATTGATGTGCAGCAGGTTTCTTTAGTCATCAACTATGACCTTCCCACCAACAGGGAAAACTATATCCACAGAAACGGTCGAGGTGGACAGTTTGGCCGTAAAAGTGTGGCTATTAACATGGTGACAGAAGAAGACAAAAGGACTCTTCGAGACATGGAGACCTTCTACAACACCTTCGTTGAGGAAATGCCCCTCAATGTTGCTGACCTCATCTGAGGGGCTGTCCTGCTTCCTAGTCCCAGCCAGAGTTCAATCTTGGGGGGCTGAGGAGCAGCAGGGCTGCGGGAGGGAAGGGAGCCAAGGGATGGGCATCTTGTCATTTTTTTTCTGTGAATAAATGTCACTTTTTGAGGCAAAAAAAAAAAAAGAACGAATTTTTCCAAAAGAAAAAGTTGCTCATATGGAGAGCATAAAACACACTGTAGCATATATTCTATAAAATATGGTATGGTAGATTGTTACAGTGATGGTCCTCAATACATCACATCTCCCTGAACTCATGTCCTTGCATAGTTCCCTCTCACATTGATGCTAGGTTTGGCGGTGTGACTTGCTTCAATCAATGGGATATTAGCAACAATGACGCAAGCAGAGGCTTGTAAAGCAAATTTACAGTGGGACCTACTCTCTCTAGCTGGTGGGGATTCTTCCTTCAATACGCAAATAGCCCAAGCTAACCTCCTAGAAGGCAAAAGAACACATGGAGAGAGACTCAGCCAGCCCAGCCTTTCTAGCCAATAAGACCTGGCCACGTGATTGAGCACCGCCAACACCACTCAGAGCACAGATTAGCTGTCCTAGCTTAGCACAGTCCAAATTACTAACCCATAAATTAGTGAGCAAATGATTAGTTGTTTTAAGCCGCTGTGTTTTGAGATCAGGGGTAGGTAAATGGCATTACTGTTGTTTTCGTTTCCCTCTCCATGACCCTCACCCTCACTGCTGCCTGCCAGGCCAGGTAGTGGTTGTGAGGGAGGAGGATCTGGGAGAAGACCTGACCGATGACAGAAATAGCCTCATTGGGAATCAACTGCACTCCATCTGCACGTCCCGATGGTCCTATCAGTTGCTAATAATCAAAAGCCCAAAGCCTTTCACTGTGAACTTAATGGAATCTTCTCTAAAACCCTTTCCACATACCTGAACACTACCTGGGTCACTGCTGTAGGCTGTAAAAGAACTTTACGAGCCCAGCTATGTGCAGAGAAAGGGATCCTTTAAATATTTTTTAGTCCATACATGCTGGCCTGTTATCTTTCCTCAAAGCAATCCATTCTGACCAACATATAGGAAAGAACTGAGTCCCGAATTCATTCTTATGACCATATAATTTTTCTCTATGAAAATATTACTCGGCTCCTTCATGGGGGTGGGGGAGGGGAATGGGATGTCTCTTCCCATTTCGTTGCACTTGCTGTCATTCTTGATAGATGAGTCCCTAAATGAAAGTACTCACCTATTATCAATAGGGCACATGTATTGAGCTAATGGTCTAGTAGAAGAGATGGACTTTTGCTGCTATCCTCTCTGCTTTGTGATCAACACATGTATGTAGAGAAAGCTCTGAGGCTCTTTATTCTAAGCAAGTGTGGTGAACAGTAACACCTGCCACTTGGGCTCAGGGAGGCATCAAGAAACCGAAAATCAGAGAGACATGATTTGCATAATGGTTCCAGAATTTAGGGTTTGATTTTGGGCAAGCTACTTAACCTCTCTGAGTCTCATCTAGAAAATAAGGATGAAGCTATGTTCCTCAGTGGCTTCAGGTAAGAATCCCTAAGGTGCTATGTTTAAATCAGGGTCCATGATAAATGGTCTTAGTATCTGTTGGGCTCACTCCACTTTCCCTTCTTTCCCTTTAGTCACCATATGCATTGTGGGAGCTAAAGGCAGCACTTCAGTTCTGATGCTTTGTGTGACCACAGGCCAGAACCCAAGAAAAAATAGAACATGATTATTGGTGGCTATAATCAAGAATGAAAGGATCCCTTATTCTAGAAGTTTGCAGTGTCAGATGGAACTCACTGATTCAGACTGACAGCTACAACTGGGCAAACCAGCCTGAGACAAATAACAAATGTATTAATTAGTGAAATGTAATGAATAAAGAAATGGTGCAAGAGTTTTTGGTGTGGTTGTGTGACGAATGACCCGTGCATGGCAGGTCTAGACAGGATGGGTTTTGGGGGTGGGGAGAGGAGAGAACCATCATCCTGGTCCAGCTAACTGGGAAAGGCTCTGTGAGAGAAGCGTGATTTTAGAATTATTTGAATATTGGTAGGAGGGGGCTTTTGGAGTGAAGCGGGTGTTCAAGGTAGAGGGTGTGGCCCGAGACACATTTCAAGGGACAGTCAGAGTAGAAGGAAGCAAACGCCCATCCACACACGATATTATTCAAAATCACTAGTGAAGGAGCAAATCACAGATGGGGTCTGTGATTTTCTGAAAAGTTGGCAAATTGAGTCTTTCAGAAATGCACAAATATGTTTCCTCTAACATGGGTATCAGTTCAGTTTAGGGCCCAGACTTAGAGTGAGGTGCAGGGGGCTTGGAGCCCTTCCAAAGGGGACCAGCAGTTGAGGCCTCCATGAGGAAAAGACAAAAGGATGGGGCTAGTTTACTGGGGACAGCACATGGTACAGGAGAGACCTGGCACCTTCTCATTTTCTTAATGATGTATCTGGAAAACATGTAGTTGCTGCTTCTACTCCTGTGAATGGCAGAGTGGAAGAAAGGACTTCAGCTTCAGCAGAAGAATATAGAAGAGACAAGGAAAAATCAACGTCTCATATGACATGCAACAAAAGCACAGTTTAATCAGAGGCCCACGAAATTTCAATCCTAGTTCTTTCCAGACAGGAGAACCTCGCTCTGTCTTCATGCCTCATTTGTTCATAATCCCTCAGTTTATGACATTCAATAAATGGACATTTACAAGATCCAAATTCATAATATAGACTATAACCTTAGCATACTCAACACCCAAGGATTTGCCATGATATATTGTTCGGGTCCCCTTGAGCTTAAAGTTTCAGGAAACCAGCTCCCTCCCCCTGGAATTTTCTACTGGATTTCCCATAGACTCTGCTGCAGTTCTGCTCTCTGTTCCACTCAGACAGATCTTTGCCTTTCTTCAAACCAGCAACTGCCTTCCAAGGGGGCTCACACAAACTGCAACTGAGCTGCTGGAGAGATAGTCCCCTGTCACAGAATGTGGAGGAGGGAGATTGGAGGTGGAGGGTTTCTGCAGCAGCTAGGAGCAAACATATTCACACTCATAATTTTTGGGGGTCAATTCTTAAAATAGATTATATAGATGTTACGGCAAAGACTGCTGTATGTTCACCAAATCCTGTCTCTTCTTCCTCCCAGCATACAGTGAGTCGACATTTTTCAGTTTATCTTGCAGCCAGTTGGAGCTATATGATGAATCCTGGGAAATTAGGAATGATGTGTGCTGCTTCCAAGCCTGGCCCTTAAAAAAACTCCTGCAAGATCCTCCATGTTCTCTCTCTTTCTTCCTTTGACTACTGGCCAGATCCAGAAGATCTAGTGAAGGACAATAAGCCCTTGGGGACAGCAGACCCGACCATCTGGGTCTGGTCAGCAGCTAAGGGAAAAAAGAGGACTATAAAGCCCTAGGCGACAGAAGAGCCTCTTGCTGGAAGGAGACGGAGTCCTGAGTATGTGCATGGAACATCCCTTCCTCCACCAATTCACACGGGACTACGATAAGAGAAAAATAAACTTCGAATGTGTTGGGCCACTGAGATGCAGGAGGCTGTTTGTTACAGTACTTGGTCTACCCCGGCTAATGCACATGGAGATTAGAGAGCGCCTCCTGTCTGGGCTCTATACACCAGTGTGTGTTAAAATGGGTGCCTCAGGGGAAGGCCTGGCCAAGCAGCCTGAGCTATGAGGCCCGAAATGATTAATGGAAATAAATAGATGTTTAAAGAAATTAGGGGTAGCATCAGGTGAAAAAGTAAGGTAACACTTCAAAATCTATTCCATGCCAAGAGAATTCAATATGGAAATAATATTATTTTCAACAAATGGTGCTAGGACAACTGAATGTCCACATGCAAAAGAATAAAGTTGGATCTTTCCCTTACACTGTACACAAAAATTCCTCCAAATATATCATAGACTTAAATTTAAGAGCTAAAGCTACAAAACTCCTAGAAGAAAACAGGAGTAAGTCTTTGTGGACTTGGGTTAGGCAAAACCTTCTTAGATATATAATACCAAAAGCACGACAACCACAAAAATAAATTGGACTTCCATCAAAATTAGAAACCTTTGTGATTCAAAGGACACTAATTGAGAAAGTGAAGAAAAGCCACACAATGGGAGAAAAAAATTACAAATCATATATTTCATAAGCAACTTGAATCCAGAAGTGTTACAACTCAACAATAAAAAAGACAACTCGATATAAAAATGAGCAAATAATTGGAATGAAAATTTCTCCCAAGAAGATATACAAATGGCCAATAAGCCCACGAAAAGATGCTCAACATTACTAGTCATTAAGAAAATACAAATCGAAACCACAGTGAGATACCATCTCACACCCACTAGGATGCCTAAAATAAAGAAATCAGATAACAAGTGTTGGTGAGGGTGTAGAGAGACTGGAACCCTTGTACACTGCTGGTGGAAATGTAAAATGGTACGGCCTCTTTGGAAAATATTTTGCAGTTCTTCAAATAGTTAAACACAGAGTTAGCATATTACCCCCACAATTTCACTCCTAGGTAGGTGAATACTCAACATAAATGAAAACTTATGCCCACATAAAATCTTGTACATGAATATTCATAGCAGCATTTATTCATAATAGTCAAAAAGTGGAAACAATCCAAATATCCATCAACTGATGAAAGGATAAAAAAAGGTAACATATCCAACCAAGGGAATATTATGCAGCAATAAAAAGGAATGAAGAACATACTGACAAATGCTGCAACTTGGATGAACCTTGAAAACATTATGTTATGTGTAAGAAGTGGGTCAGAAAAGCCATCTATTGTATGGTGCCATTTACATGAAATGTCCAGATAGACAAATCTCTGGAGACCAAAAGAAGACTAGTGGTTGCCTCATTCTTGGAGGGAGAGGAGAGGGAAGACTAGGGGGAAATGGAGAGTGACTGCTAATGGGCACAGGGTTTCTTTTTTTCTTTTTTTCTTTTTCTTTTCTTTTTTTTTTTTGAGACGGAGTCTCACTCTGTTGCCCAGGCTGGAGTGCAATGGCACGATCTCGGCTCACTGCAACCTCTGCCTCCCGGGTTCAAGCGATTCTCCTGCTTCAGCCTCCCAAGTAGCTGGGATTACAGGCATGCACTACCACTCCTGGCTAATTTTTGTATTTTTAGTAGAAACAGTGTTTCACCATGTTGGCCAGGCTGGTCTTGAACTCCTGACCTCAGGCGATCCGACTGCTTCAGCCTCCCAAAGTGCTGGGATTACAGGCGTGAGCCACTGTGCCCAGCCCCAGCGTTTCTTTTTAGGGTGTTGAGCGTGTTCTAAAATTGATTGTGGTGTCAGCTGCACAACTTTGTGAATATACTAAAAATCATTGTACACTTTAAATGAGTGAATTATATGGTCTGTGAATTATATATTAAAAAGCTGTTAACACTCTCTTCTGAATTATTTTCTATTTCATTACATAATGAAATATTTCCAACTACAGAATGTCATAATGCCCCAATACACAACAATTGTGCTGCAAATGAAGGGCCAATATTATGGTCCAGCACACATTGCTCAGGATAGCTGTCCTCAGAGGCCACCAAACTGGACTGCCCACAGCACCCCAAGGCCCATGGAAACTTAAGCAAATCTATTCCTAAGAAACTTCTGAGGGTCTTTTGCAGTGATGTGCTAGTAAATGTTTAATAGCTGACTCTGGTGGGGGTGGAGAAACATGAGGCCACTAAGCATAGGGTTGAGGAAGAGACGGGTGGTAACATTCCACCTATAACATTTCCACCATACAGATTTAACAGATATAAATAACCTCAAAAGTATACCAAATAGTAAAACATGTAATGATTATGAGTTTTGAGCATTTAACACTTTTATTTTTAATATAATTTATTTAATTGTAAGTTTGTATAATTTTTAGTAATGGATGTGTTTACCAGCCGCTTGGTAAATTTCCTGAAAACTTAATGTTTGGCTCTCGTGAGCTGCTCTCCAGCGACCACTGGGTTTCTAAGTTTATTTCAGTCTGTGGCTGGTTACAGGAACAGAAAGAACAAACAAGCAAAGTTTCTCTCTCTTCTTACACTCCCATGTCAAGCATGCCTTTCCCTTGAATCAACAGAACTCCCCTGCCTCCCTAATCCAGAATCAGGCAATTCCCAGAAGACTGTAAATTGACTGGGAGTTTCCTTTTTCTTCTTAGTTAAAAGAAATTTCTGGCTTTATGGTTCTACTCACCATATTCACCTTCATCCCCTAATATTCTGCCCCATCCCAGGTCCATGCCCAAGTAAAAATAACAAGTGAACAAGAAGAGGGCAGGCAGGGGCTCCAGCTCATTTAATACCTTCTGTATATTCTTCAGAAGGATGATGCTCAGGTCCCTTCAGTTCACAATCAATGAATTTTGAAGTTACAAGTAATTTGGCTTGAATCTATCACCTCCCCACCAAGAGTCAAGTGAACCATGAGTGGCAATTCCATGCAAAAGGTCTGCAGACATTTTCAGGTTGTTGACCCTAGAAGCTTGAGGTAATATGTTTAGAACAAAATTCAGGCTTGTTTTGTTTGTCTCTTTGGTTTGTCAAAACAAATTGAACCTTTAAGTACAGAGCGAGGGCTGCTCACGGCCTCCTAGGAAGGCAAGGGTACAGAGGCCTCTCCCTTCTTCTCCTAGTGAGCTGGTGCCCATCCCGGACCCCCCTAGGGAGGATGAAGCAGTCCTACCTCGATGTCCCCACAGCTCTTTGTTTATTTTTCCATTACTGCACTCAGTCAATAAATACTTACTGAGAACCCAGTATGTGCTAGGTAGCTAGATACACAGTCATGAAATGAACAAGTGTCTGTCCCCAGGGGCCCTAGAAGTCTATTGGGAGAGCTCATCACTTTGACTCTGGCTCCTCATGTACCTCACCTACAGGTTTACGTCTGCTACATCAGGAGTCCGTACCACACACCATGATGGGTTTCTAGAGTATTGTGGGTACTCAGAAAAGTTTGTTGAATGAATGAAATGGATCTACAGAGGAGGCTATTCCATGGGCCTACGTCTCTGAAAGCTCTTAATGAAAGATCTACCCTAAAGGCACCTGAAAGTCTTTAATCTCCCAGAATCCAGACAGAAATATCCCAACTGAAATCTTCCCCATGACTTACTCACGTATCCTTAAGCCACAGATGGACTTCATAGCCACAGATCCGTGAATGAATACGTAAATCAGTAACTTAAGAGCAGCTTAAATTTCTGGGTCAGAGACATCCTGAAGAGAGAGCAAAATGATTGTTTAAAAGACATTTTAAGATTCCTGGAGGCTGCAGGAAGAAGGAGACTTCTGGGAGGAGATCTATTTTCAACCAGCTATTGCATAAGAACTTAAGAAAAGGGTTTTTTTTTGTTGTTGTTGTTTTTGTTGTTGTTAATTGAAAGAAAAAATGGGAACCAAAGAACAGATGAGTATTTTCCAAACCCTTTCAGCAATGCCCATATATCATCCGCATCGCTGTAAATATATGGGACACAAAATCAAACACCCGTGAAGAGATGCGTAAACACTCAGAGCCCGTGTACACACTTACACATGTGCAGTCACCAGTGACCTGGAGGACCACGGGGGTCTTTTGATTCTAACAAATGAGCTCTGGAAAAGAGAAAAGTATTTCATAGGCAACACTGAATAGCAATTTTACAGGCATAGTTAGTATAAACCCACTGGACTTTTATTAATTAGGTGCATTCTCTTGTAATATTTAAAATGATCTCCCTGATGTCTGATTTTGCACAAATCAAATGGGACCTGCCTATTTTGGAGCACAGGTTATCTGATGTAGTGAATGCCTTCTTTTGTCTATAGAGAAATATTCTGGAAAGGTCGTTGTATATGTCCTGTCCAAAGTGTTTTAAATCAAATAGGAAAAACAATTAGAAAACAAAAATCTATCCACATAATGCATCACATGACTCTACAAACCACTAGACGTCTATAGCAATAGTAACTGCTTCACTTGTACAAGGAAGTACTATCTTCATGGTCATTCAAGAGATGGAGCTTTAGGTACTGCAGCTCTGTGTCCATGGGATCACAGAATGAGTTAGAAGGCATCTTACAGGTCTCTTTTAGAGATAGGAGGGCTTAGAATTAGAGGAGAGTTGAATATAGGGGACACTTCACAAAGTAAGCAAGGAAACTGAGTATTGTATAGGCACGGAAACTGAGGCCTGCAAAGATTTTGACACTGATATGGGGTCCATCAGCATCCTTAATTAAATTAAATTAAATTAAATAGGTGTTTGCCTTTGCAAATCTACTCTCCATCTTTCTTCTGCTGTTTGTTCTAGGAGGCTGATCTGCATGGGCTACGTCAGTGGTTCTCAAAGTGTGGTCCCCACTTGTTAACTTGTTAAAAATGCAAATTCTCAGGCCTCACCAGAACCTACTGAATCAGAAACGTTGGGGTGGGGTCCAGCAATCTGTGTTGTACCAGGCCTTCCAGGGAGTGCTGATGTTAGAGAGCCCTGGACGACATCAGACAGGCCGCTTAGCCACGGGTTTCCCTTTCAGCCTTGGCAGGTGAGGAACACTGGCAGGAGGTCCCAGATAGGAGTGAGTTCAGGCTTGTTTTTTTCCGAGGTTCGTTCCCTGTGGGATCGTCTAGGACTGGCTGCAGCCGGGCACCAATGTCACTGTACTTCCGAAGGCAGCCACTGAGCAATGTGGCCCCTTCCTTCCAGAGCCAGTACCCACTCCCTCTCCTCACCCTGTAGGTCAGGGGTTGGTAACAGTCCCAGTTACTTGCTCCACAACACTGCTCTCTTCCTCATGGTTCCCCTACGCTCCACTCACATCTTTGTAAAGTGTCCCTATATTTGGCCCTCCTCTAATTCTGATTTAGATGTGCCATCTGAGATATTCACCTGGTTCACATCCAGATAGAAAGTTGCTTGTCTGGGTCATGGGAATGGAGCATGGTGTGGCCCCACAAGACTTTTCTCAGATGGGATAAGAATCTATCTTATCCCAAATGGCACTGGGATATTCCTAAATACCATATTTATAGCAAAAACTCATAAAACGTACTGATAACAAATATGACCATGACATTTATTGGGTCATTTCCAAGACAAAATGTATTTCTCCCCATAGATGGCCTATCTTGAGTTTATTTTTTTCTTCCTCTCCCCTCTCATTGGTAGGTACCATGTGGCAAAAAACTTGGCTTGCCCTGGCTCAAGACCCTCTCCAAGAGCCCTGATTGGTCTTTATCTCCTAAACCCTTGGCTCACAAACTCTTTTCTCTTAAATCTACCCTGCTTCTTCTTGTTTGTTTTTGTATTGTGATAAAATACACATAATCTAAAATTTACTACCTTGATTATCTTCAAGTGTACAGCTCAGTGGCATTAAGTATATTCACACTGTGGTGTTATCATCCACCACCATCCACCCACAGAACCCTTTTCCTCTTGTAAAACTGAAACTCTGTATCCATTAAATAACTCCTCACTTCCCCTCCCTAATCCCAGGCCCTGGGAACCACCATTCTACTTTCTGTCTCTATAAATTTGATGACTAAGTACCTCGATATGAGTGGAATCTACTGTATTTATCTTTTGGTAACTGGCTAATTTCACTTAGCATCATATTCTCAAGGTTCATCCATGTTGTAGCACGTGTCAGAATTTCCTTGTAAGGTTAAATAATGTTTCATTGCATGTATGTATCGCATTTTGTTTATCCATTCACTGTTAATGGGCACTTGGGTTGGTTGCTTCCACATTTTAGCTATTATGAATAATGCTACTATGAACATGAGTGTACAAATATCTCCTTGAGATTCTGCTTTCAATTCTTTGGGGTATATACCTAGAAGTGGAATTGCTGGATCATATGGTAGCTCTATTTTCAATTTTTCAAGGAACTGTCATACTGTTTCCTATAGTGGCTGCATCATTTTACATTCCCACCAACAGTGCACACGAGTTCCAACTGCTCCACATCCTCACCAACACATGTTAATTATTTTTTATAGTAGCCATCTAATGAGTGTGAAATGGTATCTCACTGTGGTTCTGTTTTTAGAAATCTGCCAGGTTGTAATGCTATTTCCTCCACCTAGAATGTAATCCCTCTATGCCTATTAAATATCTTGCCAGTTGAAATCAATCTCCTCCAGCTTCCTGTTATCTTAACATGTTGTACTTTTATTTTAACACCTACCACCCCCTCCCTTATGCTGTCAGTGGTTTTCTTTTCTTTTTTTTTTTCTTTCATTTGCCTGTCGGCTCAATTTGGATGCAAGTTTGAGGACAGATGTCTTGGATTGTTCATCTTTATATCTGCCAGTGTGTTTAGCCCAAGGCATTACAAACTGCAGGCTCTAAAATCCCAACTGACTTGAAATACTGAAGGCCATCCACTTAGTGGAAAACCCAAAACCAGAGCCAGGTTTTGGGCCTCACTCTTAGTTCAGTACTCTTTCTGCTGGTGAGGGACATTAGAACCACATTAACAATAAACATGTGTCATGTCTGAAAAAGAGATGTGACTTCCTGACATTGATTACTCACTTTCAATTTCTTCCTTAACATATTCACACGCACACAAAAACACCAACATTGTGCTTTCAAGCCCACAAACTTCATGCTGTGGTCCACAAAGATCAGAGTAACGGGCTTTCTGGCAATCAGCTCTAAATTGGTGCCACATCCTGCACTAATGGCCCTGCCTTTAGACCAGATGGAGGCAGATGTTTTGTAGTTTTCCTCACTGTCGCTTGCCCTGGTGTGTTTTGTTTTCATCCTGATGTGTTTCAGTGCGCTTCCCCTCCTTTGAGGAATTAATGTGCATATATTGTCTATCCTGATAAAGATATCTGTGTTCTCACAGAAAATTCAGAAGCTAAATTAAAGGGCAGGAAGTCGATCTAGCCTGGTGTTAAAGCCTTTGGTGATACTGTAAGGAACTGGCCCAAGCATCTTCCATTCATCCCCCATTTTCCTTTAATCTGGGGAATGGGTTCATTCACTGTTTTGCATTCATATCAACTCTTCACGGTTTTACCCACAGGGCTTTCCCAGAGATTAGGATTCAGCCTCTGATCCAGCGGCCAACATCCTGCTGACAAGACTGCCATAAGCACCAAGGACCACTCAGATCTTCAAGAAAGCAGCTCTTATCACATCAGGGAAGAGGCCTCTGTTTGGCACTAAAGCACCAAGTGGGATGTGGTGAGATCACAGGATAAAGCCTACTTCCTGTCTTCAGTCTCTTTGATTTCTTTAAAGACTCTCCAGAGGGAAGTAGATAGAGATGGGAAAGCCCACATTCTTCCTTTTAAAGGACTTCTCAGGGAACTCACCACTCTTAGCCGCTGTCCGGGTTTGAGTTAGTCATCTTACTGTTAGTTCCATACACCCTTTGAATAGGCCTGTGATTGTGTTAGAGGTCACACGGACAACCTAAAGAACTTGCATTCAACCGTTTCCTTCCTAATTGACATTGCTGGGCCTCAGTGGCAGGGCCATGTGTCAACAGCCAAAACATCTCCATTGTGTTTTTACTTGTAAGTTAATGAATCAATGGCTGTTGATTTTGGAGGCATACCTCGATCCTTTAGGTGGGTGCTCCTGCCCTCCCAGCCACCCTAAATTCCTGTCAGTGCTTGTCTCAGTGGGAATACCACGCATCTCACCTCATCTGTGTCTTGGAGAGATAGGGCATGACAGGGATTTTCCAGGACTGTGCTGCCATTTTCCATGAAAACATCCAGGCGTTCCCTTGTTAGGCATTACTTCCTTTTATCACCGGGCTCCCTCCTAGTCAGGGGTACTTTTCTCAGTCAATTTCAAGCCTCAAGGTCATAGATTCCTTGATAAAGACGTCCCTCTCATTGTAGCTTCTTCTTGCCCTCATTTCTGAGGACTAGACCCCAAGCCAGAAGACAAACATTGGGGGTGGTTGCCATCATTTGATTCAAAAATACACTAAAGTGGGACTCCAATCTGAGATTTAAGGTTTATTCTCTGTACCTTCATTCACTGGCGTGTCCATGCCATGATAATAAGACCATCCCACCACCATGGGACAAGAAGAGGAGGGAGGCAATTATGGAACAGGGTTTAATGTTAAAGACTTCAGAATCGCACTGCCCAGGCTCCTTACTTGTCTCTGCCATTGTTTGTGTGACCTCAGGCAAGTCTAAAAGTCAGTTTGTTCATCTGTAAAATGGAGATATCCCATTTAATCTCCACAACAACCATGTAAAGCTAATTCCACTAAAACATTTAGTGAAGTATTAGGCACAGAGTAAGTAGAGGATGTTGTTTTTATCTCATATTAAGTCATTAGTCATCTGAAAGGGTGCATATATATAACCTGGTATGGTTATAAGAAATCATTTCCAGAGCCTTCTTCCATAGTCAGCTTTGATCACTGGAGCATCAAGCAGTACCCGTCAGGTTTATTCTCAACCCCCCAAGTGTTTGCTATTCTTGTTTTATAAATCCAGTTCCTCTGTGGCCCAAATCTACCTTTGTCCAGAGGCTCACTGTCTACCCCATTCAGAATCTGATGGATGAAACTACATCAGTGGGGAAGCTATTGTAAGATGTGAATTAATTCAGTTAGAGCATATGCTGACCCCAGTGTGAGACATTAGGGGCAAAACCTTGAGCCAGGCAGACATGGTCTCTGACCTCAAGGAGCTTACAGTTTGGATTAGAGAGTAATATAGTTCCCTCTGCTTCAGCCACAACAGCTTCTTTACCATCTCCTGAATATGTCAAGCACATTTCTGCCCCAGAGTCTTTGCAATGGCTGCTTCCACACTTGAACATTACCCTCCCAGACACCTTCACGACGTGTTCCCTCCATTCCTTCAAATCTCTAATCAAATATTCTCTTGTTGTCATTTGTGGGATCTCCATGTGATGAGCCCCCTGGTCAGCTGCAACAGTGTTCTGGCTAAGTCACCTCTGAGGCTACACCTGTGTCTGCACCATCCTTCCTCCCCCATACTTCACGAATGTCTCCTTGGCCATTGAAACCACCTCCACAATCTTCCCGTCTTCCCTGGAATCTCTTCAGCAAGAAAGGTGATTTCCTTGTGACCCCACCCTGACTAAGTATGTTCCACCCACGATGCATTCCCTCAAATACACCTTCCTTGTAGCTGGCACCAAGTGAATTGTCTGCTGTTTGTCCATGGTTCCTCCGCATGTCTGTGGGCTGATTTATCAGTATGCTTCCAGAGGTCAAGAACTATCTGTTTATTTATGCAAGTATCATTACCAGGTAAATGCATAAATAAGCCAAACGAGAAAACACAGATAAACTTAGCGCTTATCCCAGAGAAGCGACAATGGAGAGTAGTTACTGGTATTAAAGGACAGATTGTTTTCAATGATGCAGTTTTTGTTTGAGAAGTAGTGTGTGAATGTGGTATTCAAGGTGAATCCTCTCCCCAGCCACGTGTATCCCCATTTGCAGGTGGCCACTGTTGCCTGTTGCATGTGCTTTTTTTTTTTTTTTTCCAGAGGTTTTATAACGAGCTTAAGTAGGGGTTTCACTATGGAAGACAAATTACTACAATCCGCTTCATAGTCACACTTGGAAATGACTCTCTTTCCTTCTCTCCTCATCCCAGCCAATGCCTTTCTTCACTTTCCCACTGAGTTACTTCAATCCAAAGGAAAAAATAAATCAACGTAACAAAAAGAGTTTAAATGAATGTACACTCCCTACTGTAGACAACTTTATAAGGAATTGCACTTAGCTGAGAGCAGCAGTGTCCTCCTAGCTGCTGAGCTGTTAGCCTGAAGCCAATTCCTCTATGATTTAATTTCTTCACTAATAAAAAGGTATATGGAATTATAATATTGGATATAATTAGGTATTTTAAAGTGTATTATAGGCTGGGCAGGGTGGCTCACATCTGTAATCCTAGCACTTTGGGAGGCCGAGGTGGGTGGATCACCAAAGGTCAGGAGTTCGAGACCAGCCAGGCCAACACGGCAAAAGCCCATCTCTACCAAAAAATACAAAAATTAGCTGGGCATGGTGAGTGCCTGTAATCCCAGTTACTTGAGAGGCTGAGGCAGGAGAATCGCTTGAACTCGAGAGGCAGAGGTTGCAGTGAGCCGAGATGCCGCCCCTGCACTCCAGCCTGGGCGACAAAGCGAGAGACCCTGTCTCAAAAATCAATCAATCAATAAATAAAGTCTGTTATAGAAAAAAATCGATCTACACTAGACACCAGTAAAAATGTATATATATAAAATATACAAATATATGTATACTTATATATAAAGTATATGTATATTTTAAGGTGGTAGGACTATAATTTCTTTTTGGGAGTGGGGATGGAGTCTCACTCTGTTGCCCAGGCTGGAGTGCAGTGGTGCAGTCTCAGCTCACTGCAACCTCCACCTCCCGGGTTCAAGCGATTCTCCCACCTCAGCCTCCCAAGTAGCTGGGACTACAGGCACGTGCCACCAAACCCAGCTAATTTTTGTATTTTTAGTAGAGGTGGGGTTGGCCAGGCTGGTCTCAAACTCCTGACCTCAGGTGATCTGCCCACCTTGGCCTCCCAAAGTGCTGGGATTACAGGCATGAGCCACTGCGCCCAGCCTAATTTTTATATTTAAATTTTATTTTTTGTATTTTTATAATGAAAAATATAGAATATACTTTACAATTTATAATATTTTGTTTGATTTAATTTATCTGGTTCTCATTCTGCATGTGTATTTAAATATTAATTATACTGCATTGAGAAAAGAAAAGTAATAAACTCTTGGATTCAAATATATTCAGCAAATGAAATCCATTCCCTTCCTGTCTATATGTTTATTTCTTGGGAGCACAGAGAGTACCATACAATGTGATGATTCTCTTGCTTGCCTGAATACTGGGATCACCTGGAGAACTTTAGAAAAAGACTAATGTTTAAGTCCCAAGAGCAGAGATTCTGATGTAGTTACTCTGCAGTGTGGCCTGGTTTGGGATTTTTTAAAGCCTCCCAAGTAATTGTAATTTGCATTGAAGGTCGAAAACCTCTGATTTAAAAAAGAAAACAGGAATGAACACCACTGAGAATTCATCAGAATAAAGCATCTAAGAGAGTATCTTTATAGAATACAACCCACCTTGTTTTGCAGTTCAAGAATGAAAAATGCTCCAGAATTTAAATAACTTATTAAAAATAATAATCACCCCCACTACTTAATACGTGCCTGGCAATTTTACATCAGTCATCTCTAATCATCATAAGGACACTGAAAGGTAAATAGCATGAGTCCCATCTTTTAAAATTAAATAGTTACATATTTATTTATTTATTTCCTTCCAACTTTTATTTTAGGTTTGGGGGTACCTATGTGCAGATTTGTTACATGGGTGAATTGCATGTTGCTGGGTTTTGCTGTGCAAATTATTTCATCACCCAGATAGTGATCATAGTACCTGATTAGGTAGTTTTTCAATCCTCACCCTCCTCCCACCCTCTAACTTCAAGTAGGCCCCAGTGCCTATGGTTCCCTTCTTCATGTCCATATGTACTCAGTGTCTAGCTCCCACTTGTGAATGAGAACATGCAGTATTTGGTTTTCTGTTCCTGCATTAATTTGCTTAGGATAATGGACTCCAGCTGCAACCACGTTGCAGCAAAGAACATGATCTTGTTCTTTTTTATGGTTGTGTAGTATTCCATGGTGTACATGTACCCCATTTTCTTTATCCAGTCCACTGTTGATGGGCATCTAGGTTGATTTCCTGTCTTCGCTATTGTGAACAGTGCTGCAATGAACACATGCGTGCATGTATCTTTATGATGAGTGATTTTTTTTTTTTTTTTTTGAGACAGTCTCACTCTGTCACCCAGGCTGGAGTGCAGGGGCGCGATCTCGGCTCACTGCAACCTCTGCCTCCCAGGTTCACGCCATTCTCCTGCCTCAGCCTCCTGAGTAGCTGGGATTACAGGCACCCGCCACCACGCCCGGCTAATTTTTGTATTTTTAGTAGAAACGGGGTTTCACCATGTTGGTCAGGCTGGTCTGGAACTCCTGACCTCATGAGTGATGAGTGATTTATATTCCTTTAAGTATATACCCTGTAATGGGATTGCTGGGTCAAATGGTAGTTCTGTTTTAATTCTTTGAGAAATCTCCAAACTGCTTTCCACAGTCGCTGAACTAATTTACATTCCCACCAGCAATATAAGTGCTCTCTTTTCTCTGTAATCTCTGCTATTTTTGGAGTTTTTAATAGTAGCCATTCTGACTGGTGTGAGATGGTATCTCACCATGGTTTTGATTTGCATTTTTCTAATAATCAGTCATGTGGAGCAGTTTTTCATATGCTTGTTGCCCATGCGTGTGTCTTCTCGCATGAGACCCATTTTAAAGATGAGACTTAAAGAAGTTAAGTAATTAGCCCAGAGACATGCAGCTCTACTAGGAGGGGTTGGAGACTTAAACACAGCTCAGATGCCAAAGCCTGCACTTAGCCACTACCCCACATCGCTTTCATCTTAAAAAAAAAGATGTAACTGTCATGCAGAACAATGCATAAGGTATGACTTAACTTTTGTGAAAACAAACAGCCTTCAGTGTACAGGCATCAAAAAAAAAGTCTGAATGGATGTTTACCAAACAGCCGACACCCTTCTCGGGGGACCGGCCTACCACTTTTTACTTTAAATACTTACAATATTTCTGTTGTGTGAGTTTTTTTTTACAATGAACATGAATTTTATTTGTAATTTATCATTTATAAAAAGTATACATTGCACTAATTACCAATGATTACTAAATTGGAATATTGGTAAGAAGCCAATTATTTGTAATAATAATTGGTAATAATTGCCAATTATTACCAATTGGAGATAACCATCACTACTAGTTACCAATACTAGTTCCCTCCATTACCAATATGGAGATAACTATCACTACTAGTGTGGTGATTAAGGGCAAACATCTAGAGCCAGGCCAAGCGGGCAGCATTCCTATTTCCCTTTGCTGTCACTTCCCTAAACCTGTGAGCCCTTTTCTTGTCAGCCAGGGACAATCATAGTACTCACCTCAGAAATTTTGTGAGGAATAGATATCCTCACAAAGGGGATATTACTTATATTATATTACTTACAATCATTGCAGTAATAATTGATGTAGTTCTTTTCACTGAAATATCTTTAAATTTCTTATTTAAACATGGCAGCCACCCTATGGTAACTCCCATTTTTGCCGATAGGAAACCAAGGTCTAAATCATCCAATATATGAATGGCTATTAAACACAGCTCAGAAGATTCTTAATTCCAAACCTTTCCTTGCACCAGCCAGTCCTGCACCAACTCTCTGGGTTCTCAGGAGGTTCTTGATTTGGACAATGACTATGTCCTTTTTTTTTTTTTAGAAAGTCTCACTCTGTCACCCAGGCTAGAGTGCAGGGGCACCATCTCGGCTCACTGCAACCTCTGCCTCCTGGGTTCAAGCGATTCTCCTGCCTCAGCCTCCCGACTAACTGGGATTACAGGTGCCTGCAACCATGCCGCCTAGTTTTTGTATTTTTGATAGAGACGGGCTTTCGCCATGTTGGCCAGGCTGGTCTCCAACTCCTAGCCTCAGGGGTTTGCTGCAGGGGGACCCAGCCCCGGTTTTGATGAAACCTCATTTATAAAACCCCCCTCAGCCACCCTCATCATTTCACCAGAAGTGACCGCAGGAGACCAATAATCCACCTTGTGATTTCTAAACGTGAGGGCAGGCCTGGGCCAAAAGCAGGGACATGCTTTTGTTTTGAGCATGAGACAGAACAAACAAGCTTTGCAGACGGGTTGGCCCTGGACGGTAAGGATGGGGAAGCCACGGAGACACGTGTTAGGTTAGCAGGAGCTGATGATGTGAGCCAGATGTGATTGTACGGGCAAGACCCAGGGGAAAGTGCCTGGTTGCAGCACTCCTTAAAACCCTGCAACTTCTCATGTAAAAGACCCGATATGTAACCGCTACTTTCTGACGTGTCCTGAGGAACGCCCGCTTCCTGGAGGAAGTCGGTTGCAAATTAAAGGAGGAAGGAGAAATTGATCTTCCTCCGCAGGAAGCAAGGAGATCCTCGAAGTCTCCACGGCCCTTTCATTTGAACACGTAGCTGTGGAAACCGGGGTTTAGGTCGAGTTAATTAGGAGCATCTATGTAGGAGAAAGTTCCCAAGCAGGATGCCGAAGTGGAAGGCGCAGCTGGCCCAGCGCACGTAGGGGTGCAGCTGGCTGAGCGCACGTAGGGGCTCAGCTGTCCTGCTGGGCCTCGAGGGCAAGTGGGATCCAGGATCCAGATTACAACGTGGTGCCAGTATCCCAGGCAGAAAAACAGACACGTTCGAGAAAACACGTGCCTTCTCTCTCACACACACAGGGGATGGGAACACAAAACACAAGACCCTGCCCTATAGACCAGATACCTTAATGATAAGAAAAAGATACGCGTCCTTGTAAGAGTGAGATCAGAGAACATTGAAAAGTTAGCAGCCCTCTTACATCCATTTAGGGCATTTGGGACAAACATAAAATTGAAGCGCCAGTCCATTTTTTATTTTAATAAAGAGAGAAACATAGTTAAGGGAGTGTGTAAAGGAAGATGAAATCTTTGTGAGCATGAAGGACGTTATCAGAGATTCTGTGAGCATAGGAGTGTCTGTGAATGAAAGAGCTCATCAAGGAAAGAGGTCAAGGCCTAGGAGCAGGTTCCTGGGATGAGAAAGAATGAAGCAAGAATCAGCAACAGGGGCGATGACAGAGAGGGTGACACAGGGAAGACGTGAGAGGCGGCAGTTGGCATTTAGAGTGGAGCTCATGTGGACCAGGTGACCTTCAGCTATGTCCTCTCTCTTCCCCCCCGAACCTGGGGTAGCTTCTTAAATTCTCTCTAAGGATCCGGAATTCTTTTTTTTTTCTTTTCTCTTTTAATTTCACTTTAGATTCGGGGGTACATGCGCAGATTTGTTACGTGAGTATATTGCATGACGCTGAGGTTTAGGCTTCTAATGATCCCATTACCCAAGTGATGAACATAGTACCCAATAGGTAGTTTTTCAACCCTTAATCCCCTCTCTCCCTCCCCTGTTTGGGAATCCCCAGTGTCTCTTGATCTCATCTTTGTGTCTGTGTGTACCCAATGTTTACCTCCCACTTACAAGTGAGAAGATGCGATTTTTGGTTTACTGTTTCTGCATTAGTTCACTTAGGATAATGGCCTCCAGCTCCATCCATGTTGCTGCAAAGGACGTGATCTTGTTCTTTTTTTTTATGGCTGCATGGATGCAGAATTCTGAAGAACTCAGCAAGGTTGAGTAACATGAGTAGCTTGCACAGTCATTAGAGGGGATAGAGATGGAATTCCAACTCAGTTTTGCCTGATGGCAAAGCCCCACCGCCATGTTGTTAACCAAGGCGGAGAGGAAGCCTGAGACAGCTTAAGTAAATAGCCTAAGAAAGTTAAGAGCAATGTGCAAGTATTAAGTCAGCCTGTGATTGACCCTGTCAATGACCCTGACATTTTAAGAGGGACTGGCTTGTGTTAGGCCATGCGTGTTCTACGTGACACAGTGGCTGGGTAGGATATTTTAATGTTTTGGCATATCGTCTTTCTGGGTGTGGTGCACTATTGTTACACACGCCGCACACCCAGACAACATTGTGTGAGGGTTGCTGCTTACCTGGAAACTCCGGGCACCAGGATTTGAAGTGCAATCATGAAGGGGTCCACCCTGCACAGGTATCTTGCTACAATAATAGCTGGAGGCTGTCCTTAACCCAGGACTTTATGAAGATAACAAAAGGAGGTATCAAGAGGGTTTGAACCCATGCTATAAAATAAGACCAATCCAGTTCATTTCCTGTTAACTTCTAATTTTATGCAACAAACCACACATGGTATAGAAAGGCATTTTGGCATAAACCACAAAAATCTTCTCACTAAAGAATGAGAAAAACTCAGCGTGGAATGGCTAAGGAAATGTTCTCTGTTCCAGTCTTGGCTGAATTCTTCTTCATCTTGGATTTCCAAGTTCTAGCGATTCTCCTAAGCATATTCCACAATTATCTGGTTCTATCTCTCTAGTAAGGCCTCTGTCTCTACACTGGAACTTGTTCAAATTTCACTTTGAGCATCAAATATTTAGCAATCATATTCCTAAGGAGGTTTGTTTCTCCTTCCCTTGGGGTTAACCAAAATGCTTGTTGTTTGTGACGTCTACTTTTTGCAAAAAGCTTCTCCATATTTTTGAGGCCTATCATATCTGAGAACCCAAAATTCTGGCTAGTTGTATTTGATTTCTTCCTAATTTGTGTGGTCAGGAGGGAATATGTTCAGCTTCTTTTGACAAGAAGAGTGACCTTTTTAAATGGGACCCCTCTCCCATCAAAAACAGGAATGCAGAACCAGGCGTGGTGGCATGTACCTGTAGTCCCTGACTCCTGGGAGCCTGGGGCTTGAGCCAAGGAGTTTGAGGCCAGCTGCAACATGGTGAGACCCTGTCTTGGAAACAACAACAACAACAAAAGAAATGCTGGTTCACTTCTTGTGTAGCCCTATTAGAAATCCTTTGGGTGTAGCAGCTCAGGGTATTACTGTTAACCATTTTATCCTCAGTATTGTGTGGGCTGCACTGAGACACACTGCTATTTCTTAAAAGGGTCTGGGTTCTTAAAAGGGAACCATTTAGGTTTTGAGGATAGCGGAATTAAATGTAGCACATTTAATTGAACTAAAATGCAAACACCTTTTATGCGCTGATGGTACGTTCGAGGCTTCACATACATGCTTTCATTTCATCCTCAGAATATCTTTATGAGTGGGTATTCTACACCCATCTTACAGATGAAGAAACTGAGACTCCAAGAAATTAGGTGACTTGGCCGGGCGCGGTGGCTCACGCTTGTAATCCCAGCACTTTGGGAGACCGAGGCAGGCAGATCACGAGGTCAGGAGATTGAGACCACGGTGAAACCCCGTCTCTACTAAAAATACAAAAAAAAAATTAGCCGGGCGTGGTGGCGGGCGCCTGTAGTCCCAGCTACTCGGAGAGGCTGAGGCAGGAGAATGGCATGAACCCGGGAGGCGGAGCTTGCAGTGAGCTGAGATCGCGCCACTGCACTCCAGCCTGGGCGACAGAGCGAGACTCCGTCTCAAAAAAAAAAAAAAAAAAAGAAATTAGGTGACTTGTGCAAAGTCAAGGCCACACAGTTACTAGGACTAGATCTTGGATTTTTTTTTTTAATTGAGGTAGAATCGTCTAACATAAAATGTACCATCTTAACTGTTTTCAAGGGTACAATACAGCAGTGTTAACTACATGCATATTGTGCAACAATTGCCAGAACTTTTTCGTCTTGCAAAATTGAAACTGTACCATTAAACCACAACTCCTCCTTCCCTTTTTTCCCAGTTCCTGGCAACCACCATTCTACTTTATGTTTCTACGAATTGGATTGCCCTAGGTACCTCATCTGAGTGCAATCATGCAGCATTTGTCTTTCTGTGACTGGCTTATCTCACTTAGCATAACATCCACAAGATCCTTCCATGTTATAGCACATGTCAGAATTTCCTGGGTTTTCTTAAGGCTGAATTACACTCCATTGTATGGATAGCCCGCATTTTCTTTCCAGATCTAGGATTTTAATCCAAGTTTGTGAGTCTCCAAATCCCAAACTCTTTTCAGGTGAGTAAACCGTGCTACTTTGTCAGTGCTTTAAAGATAATTTAAATATAATTTAAGGGTATATATAAAGATAATTTAAAGATAAAGATAATTTAAAGGCAAATGTCACATTATACATAAAACAAATGTGAGCCGAGACAGTGGTGTCCCAGCTCTGTGTTCTTAACTTTCCAAGCTCAGAGATGGAGGGACAGGGGACTGACAAGGTCCTTTGCTGACTTACACATTGCTAAGGGGAGCGCTCGTCTTTCTTGTTGGATAGAGAACAGCTCAGGGCTCCTCCATGCACCCTGCGTGGCCTAGAACTGCCTCCCACCACCCTCCTAGCCCAAGACACATCCCGGCCTTCCTTCTTCTGTAAGTCACGTACCAAGGGCTCCAGCACATTGCCAACCAAATACAAATAGGCCTGAGACCTCAAACTCCCCACCCTTCCCTCACCCAGCCTTGCCTGTTGCCCAACTTCTCTGTCCTGGTGAGCTTTGCCAGTCCCCATCGCTTCCGCAAGCCTGCAGCCTCGGTAATCCATGCCGCCTCTCTAGTTTTCATCACACCCCGTCAGCTGCCAAGGACAGCAGCTTCCTTCTCTGCAGCCTGCCTGACAGCTGAGCATATCCTTCCCTTCCCCAGAATCCCATCCACATCTCATGACCAGGCCTCTATGGCTTTGCAGTTTGCAACATTGTTCTTTATATCCACCCCCAATCTCCACTACAGGCTGGTGCTGAATGAGCTGCAGCCATGTCTCCTGCTTGACCATGTTACTCCACTCTGCTGGGAACCTTTGGAATCATCTTATCAAATCAAAGTCAGTGCTGTCCTGCTTGGATTTTTCTTCTGGCTGCTAACCCACTGCCTCCCTCTTCACCTACACCCTCTTTGGGCAGCTTGGTTCTGATCAAGAGTGCTCACTAGGCCTGGTGCAGTGGCTCACACCCATAATCCTAACACTTTGGGAGACGGAGGTGGGAGCATCACTTGAGCTCAGGAGTTCAAGACCAGCCTGGGCAACATACACAGACCACCTCCCCTACTGCAAACGAAAGAAAGGAAAGAAAGAAAGAGAGAGAGAGAGAGAAAGGAAGAAAGAAAGGAAAGAAAAAGAAAGAAAGAAAGAATGAAAGAAAGAAGGAAGGAAAAGAAAGAAAGAAAAAGAAAGAAAAGAAAGAAAGAAAAAGAAAGGAAAGAAAGAAGAAAGAAAGAAGAAAGAAAGACAGAAAGAAAGAAAGAAAGAAAGAAAGAAAGAAAGAAAGGAAGAAAGAAAGAAATTAGCCAAGCATGGTGGCATGTACCTGTGGTCCCAGCTACTCAGGAGGCTGAGGTGGAAGGATCACTTAAATCTGGGAGGTCAAAGCAGCAGGGAGCCATGACAGTGTCACTGTACTCCAGCCTGGCTGACAAGGTGTGACTCTGTCTCAAAAAAAAAAAAAAAAAAAGATTGTTCAGTGCCTCCCACCCCGTTCTACAGTCTCAAATCCACATGCTTTGCTTTGAACTTGCAGCAACCCCTGGACATTCACCAAAACCCACTTGTAGACCTGGGACTCCTTTCTCTTCCACTGCTGGTATGAATCTCTCCTTTCCTCTCCTCCCTCCATCTGGATTGCAATTTGCAACCCAGATTAATTCTGCCCATTGTCTCATTTGTATCTCTGAGCACTTGGATTTCAATGTAACTAATATTTCTTTGTAAATATCTCCATAAACTGTATATATATTCATCTTTCTTTTTATGTAAATTCTTTGGAGAATGAACTAGGCCTACCTATTCCCAAATGGGCCCGTCACCCTCATTGCTTATATTATTCCATAAATAAATTACTCTGTAAGTGAATCAGGAGGGAGAGGATTATTTTTTCTTTTTCATAATTTTTTTAAAAATAGAAGGTCTCACTATGTTGCCCAGGCTGGTCTTGCACTCCTGGCCTCAAGCATTCCTTCAGCCTCAGCCTTCCAAAATGCTGGGATTACAAGTGTGAGCCACCTCGCCTGGACAGGGGGGATTCAGGATAACATAACAGCTGCTTTCTAGCCAAGCTGAGTTGAATGGGGCCAGTAACGGAGAACAGGAGAATTGAAGGATATGGGGATAGCGTCCAGATGCCGTGAGCCCCTGAGAAAGGTGCAGCGTCTTTGAAGAAAAGGCCTTAATACAGATCCCAGATGAGTCTGGAAGACGTCACGTTGATACCGAAGGGAAGTGCTGGGAAGGGAAGAGCGTGGTCCCTTTAAATGATACGGAAGAGGGGAAGGGAAGTGCTGGGTAAAGGAGGGCGTGGTCCCTGGCTAGGGCTCCACCCCCACGGACCTAGGTGAGGACAGGCATTTCCTGCCCAAGTGTTGCATTTCCCAAGACCACCCTGGCCTGCCACACCCCCATCCTGTGCCTATGAAAACCCCCTGGAGACCCTAGCAGGCAGACACAGACGCCTCCTGACATGGAGAGAAGCACCTCAGTGGAGGAACACACAGGTGGCTGGACATGGAGAGGAACGCATGGACAGGCACCAGCAGGCCACCAACTGGCAGAACGATGGGGAGTTTGGCTGGGGCAGTTGGAGGAGAGCCCAGGCTGCTGAATGGCCCCACTCCAGGGGAAAACCATCTCCCTTCTGGCTCCCCCATCTGTTGAGAGCTACTTCCACTCAATAAAACCTTGCACGCATTCTCAAACACCAAGGCAGGAACACTGGCATACAGAAAGCCCTCTGTCGTTGCGATAAGGCAGGGGTCTAATTGAGCTGACTAACACAAGCCGCCTACGGACAGCTAAACTAAAAGAGCACCCTGCAACACACGCCCACTGGGTCTGTAAACATTCATCCCTAGACACTGCTATGGGGTTGGAGCCTCCACAGCCTGCCCGTCTGTATGCTCACCTAGAGGTTAGAGCAACAGGGCACTGAAGAAGCAAGCCACTCCCCCATTGCACACCTTGTGAGGGGGACAAGGGAACTTTGCTCATTTCAACATCTGACATCTACCTTCAGGTTCGGCACCTGAATAGGAGGGAGGACTCACAGCGGAAGGCCTCAGGGCACCGTAATTGGGCCTGCATGTCAGCGTGATTCCAAGGGAGGCTTCTGCGGTGTCCCGGCACCACCTGCCTCTACCCAGGATGCATGTAAGTGGCTGAGAGGCCAGCCACGGGGATGCCACTTGCAAGACACTACAACCAGGGGGAAGCCTGGCCATCAGCAGGGATTGCGATGGCAGCACACAGAGCCTGGGACGTGAGGTCCAGCTCTTTGAAGACAACAGCAACCACAGAACAGAAACAGCCTTGCCCCCACATTGTCAGCCCTGAGCCCACCTGGAAGAAGGAGAAAGGGAGGGGCCTGGATTGACTAGGGGCTGCTCCAAAACAGCAGAATTCAAACTGGAAGGGACTAAGTTGCTTGTATTGGCAGGTTTCTACCTTGGAGAGGCAATGGAGCCTGGGAGCTGGGCTGACTTAGATACAAAATCTGTGGAATTCCTCCTCTCCTACAAACTATGCACCCAGCAAATAGCCACAGGCCTGGATGACTTGTGAATTTGGCCCTTTGGCAGGGGCTTTAGAGGTGACCTAGGTGGAGCCCATCACCTTTAGTGGCAAGGACCCAAGCCCCAAGGAGGAGCGGGGAAGCGGCCACGGAGCCCACTCCCCTGCCCTGCAGCCAGTGCCTCCCATCATCTTCACAGCTGCGAGGCTCTGTTCTCTTCTGAGGCCACTGGAAGGAGAAAGGGGGAAGATTAACCTGGTCTAATATGACAGCATACGTTTCAATGAAGGGACTCAGTAATTCCAAATATTATAGTCTCTGTGTATGTTAAGAGGGCTAAGGTGATATGAGATGAGAGAAGGAAGATAATCCATTGTTTATTTTTACAACAAAATCAAGGTGCGACTGAATGGGACAGAGATGTGGAAAGCTTTGCGTCCTTGCTAGGCTTAGGTCCAGGTGACTTGGAGGTGAAGGTGGGACACCCTGGGGCCCCTGCCCTGACAGCTATGAAATAGTGGGATCCTTGCTGAGCATTTCTAGAGGGTTAAAAACTTCAATCATTGGCTGGGCACAGTGGCTCATGCCTGTAATCCCAGCACTTTGGGAGGCCAAGGCAGGTAGATCACCTGAGGTCAGGAGTTCAAGACCAGCCTGACTAACATGGTGAAACCCCGTCTCTACTAAAAATACAAAAATTAGTTAGGTGTGGTGGAGTGTGCCTGTAATCCCAGCTACTTGGGAGGTTGAGGCAGGAGAATCACTTGAACCCGGGAGGCGGAGGTTGCAGTGAGCTGAGATCACGCCACCACACTTCAGCCTGCATGACAGAGCGAGACTCCGTTGCAAAAAACAAAAAACAAAAAAACCTTCAGTCATTCTTTACTCTAAAAACATTTGCTTTGCCTTTTGTACAAAGGGTGCTTGCAAAAAGTTTACACCCATTTGCACCCTTATCTAACACCTTCTCACAGTAACAGAGAAGAAGCAATCCCAGCTTGTTCTTAACTTGTCTGAGAGTACAGCCCTAGCCAAACTCCTTCGCAGCTCCTGAGCCAAGAATAAAATATTTTCACGTTGAATTTAGGAGTCACGGATCATCATTCTGCAGTGGTTAAGAATTCACCTTCCATATGTTAATGCTTCATTTCCCCCATAGAATCAACTATGTTTGGCGCAGAAGCAGAGAAACACATTTAAATGCTTATGATGAATAATCTCATAAGCTTATTATGCGTATGTTTATGCCAAGTGATAAGTGAAAGCCAATACCTCTTTATACAGTGTCTGCATAGGTACCCATGATGTTTAAGGAGCACTTACTGAAAAAAAAGCGTCTCAGTGATTATAGCCAAATGTCTCTATCAATTCCATTGCATATAATAATTTGGGGACCATTATGCTAATCACATCTGCCTTGATACTTGGAGTATTGCTGCTCTTAACATTACGAGATGATACTTTCCCAGTTTGTGCATGCGCCCAGTCAAACTATTCCTTGATGGCCTTTTAGGGGTGGGATTGTGGGTGGGAGAGAAGGGAGGGTTGTGGAGACCTGGGGCCTCTGGCTGTGGGGTGATCATGTTCTTGTGCTTATGTCCATCCTAAACAGTCAAAAATGTGTCCTGCCACAGGTCAGGCCTGGAGCTAGGAAGGGGTATGTGCTCAGTGGTTTTATGTGTGCACGGGGCTGGGGATGAGGGAGTGAAGGTGAAGGCTCATAGCTTTCTGCTCACAATCCTCCAGGCCATGTGACATCCACGCAGATGAGGGCATTCAGCACCATTTCCTTGCATTGAATATTAAAGTATAGCTAATCATTCCCTAAGATCGTTTTGAAGGTAACAGCAATCATAATGTCCTTGTGAATGTCGTGTTATGCCCTGCACTTCACACACACTTTCTCATTCAGTGCTTCCGCACACCATAGGAGGAGGTATGAAAAGCCCCCTTTTACAGATTAGGAGTGTCTGTGGGCAGTGTATAAAAATGTAAGTGGAGACTTACCCCTTACATACATGCATGTTTGCTGTCTTTATAACATGAACATCATGCTGTTATATGCCAGGAACTCTTCAGTGCTTAATGCATGCTAATTTGTTTACTCTTCATCATGGCCCTGAGACTGGTTACTTGCCCAGGACTGTGGCCCTTTAGTGACCGGTGCCTGTCTGTGCCAAACCCTCATTCTACCCCCACCATGCTATGCTGCATCTCTGCGGGTTAGCCATGCCAGATCACATTCAGCAGCATGTCCCTCTCCTCCATAGCCATAACCACCTGAAAAGTAGGTAATTACTGGTCCACTCCTTCTCCAGCCATGTACTCCACAACAGCAAAGACCAGACCTGCCACTTACTACAGTCTCCAGGACTCAACACAACACCTGACAGATGGCAGGCCCTCAAAAATGAAAGATTGCATTTTGGGAGGCCGAGGCAGGAGGATCACTTGAAGCCAGGAGTTCGAAACCAACCTGAGCAACAAAATGAGATCCTGTCTGTATAAAAAAAATAGAAATATTAGCCCGGCGTGGTAACATGAACCGGTAGTCCCAGCTACTCAGGAGGCTGAGGTGGGAGGATAGTTTGAGCCCAGGAGTTCAAGGCTGCAGTGAGTGGTGCCACTGCACTCCAGTCTGGGCTGCAGAATGAGACCCTGTCCCTATTAAAAAACAAACAAACTAAATGGTTGAATTCAACAATCTGCTTTAGTCATCTGTAATATGTGTAGAACTGAGCTGACTAAATGCACAGTTTTATAACTAATCTTAGTTGTTTTAAATTAATACATGCTAAGTATGAGACATTGCAAAGATCTGAAATAATCTAAAACTATAATTTTGTGAAATAGCAATTGAGATGACATCTAGTCAACTGAGAGCAATTGAGATAACATTTTTATTCAATTCCCTGAGTTTTTCTCATTTAATTCTTGTAACAGCTCTATGAAGTAGGTATAATCTTGCCAATTTCACCTTTTTCCCTCAACTTCAGATGCAACAGCTTTGGGTTCATCATAATCCTGGGTTCAGGACACACTATCATTGTTCCAATCATGGTCCTCTCTCATTCCTCTTTTATTCATTTATTCATATTTTAAATAATAAAATGAACCGACTGCCCAACCCAAAAACTAGAACATGAACCATAACCTGCATCCGCACACGGGCTCCTCCCACTCCACTCCCTTCCTCTTCCCAAGTGCAACCACTATACAGAATTGTGTATTTCCTCATTTTTTTCTACTGTATGCCTAAATACTTTATTGTTTTAGTTATTTTGGACTTACTTATTTATCTGTTGACTCGGCATTGTATTCCTTACACCCATCTATTTGTCACATGTAGCTGAAGTTCATTGATTTCCTCTGCTATGAAATCTTTCCATACCGTCTGTTGATGGGGGTTTTAGTTGCTTTGCATCCTTTGATATTGTGAAAAACTGTTCGTCTTTTACCGAGGAAGAAACAGAGGCACAGAGAAGTTAAGTAAGTCACGTAAGATCTCACAGCCCACGAGTGGCTGAACCAGGGTTTCAGCCTTGACTTCTCTAGCTCTAAAAACATGACTCTTTCACTACCATACAACCCATATCAGTCCTGCTGTGATGAGAAGATCGTAGAAAGTAAAGAGCACATTTTCCCTCTTCATTTTACTGGTTCATTTTACTGGAAAGTTACTCCACCCAATCTTTGTCTACTAGAGAAGAAAAACTTGTAAGTCGAGTTAATTAGCCTTTCAAAGAAAACTAGTTATCCCCTTGGATGCATTTACTCTCCACTCCTCCCCATTTTAAAAAGTAGCATTGCTGAGTACAATACTTTATCTCCAAAACCATATGTCTAGTTTGGCTTTACACCTAGATTATGTTTAGGTTTTGGTTTTGTGCTTAAATTCTCTTTGCAATAGAACTAGCTGTGTGTGCATGTATTTCCTTTTTAGTCAAAAGTCCTAAAGAGGAAAATGATGGAACAATAAAGTGATATGTTAGCTTCTACAGCCTGTTACAATGTTCCAAGAGGCAGGAGAACTAAACTCTCCTCTTCAGATTATAAATAGGCTTTATGTGGAAAATAGATCAGTAAAATAAAAGAAGCTCTGATCATAGAAAACCACAGATCATAATTTTACAACAGAAATTATTTCACTTACATGCAAAGGAATTTTCCAGAGGAAATGCTTAGGTATTTGGAGTTTAGGAAAAAATCGGAAGGAATGCATCATATCTTTGCATTTATACAGTTTGTGCTGAAAAAAAAATAGGTATTTCTGTACTTCAGGGTACTAAACAATGTAAACTTTGGATTTATGTGGATTTTAGATGTAGACCAGATTGAGGTCTGGTTTCTACAAGGTTATGTCCCCTACTCCTGCCTGGCTCCAGAAACTTCACTGTCCCTCTTCTTCCTGCCCCCCGTCGCTTCCTTGTAACAGACTATTCTGGGATAGCCCATTTCTTCCACAGCTATTTCTCATTTCTCTTTCCAGTCTCCTGTGCATGTGGATTTGGAATGTAGATTCTTTTATTGTTTTCTTAAAAATATCAATCAGGCTGGTCCAAGTGCAGTGGTGTTTACCAGTTCAGATTTCTTTTTTTTTTTTTTTTTTTTTTTTGAGACGGAGTCTCACTCTGTCGCCCGGCTGGAGTGCAGTGGCGCAATCTCGGCTCACTGCAAGCTCCGCCTCCCGTTCACGCCATTCTCTGCCTCAGCCTCTCCGAGCTGGACTACAGGCGCCCCCCACCCCGCTAATTTTTTGTATTTTTAGTAGAGACGGGTTCACGTGTCTCGATCTCCTGACCTCGTGATCCGCCCCTCGGCCTCCCAAAGTGCTGGGATTACAAGCGTGAGCCACCGCGCCCGGCCACCAGTTCAGATTTCTATGTTCCTTTTCCACTCCCACTGCTTCACCTTCACCTGACTAGCCTAATTTTTTCTTTTTTTTTGAGACGGAGTTTCGTTCTTGTTGCCCACGCTGGAATGCAGTGGCATCATCTCGGCTCACTGCAACCTCTGCCTCCCAGGTTCAAGCAATTCTTCTGTCTCAGCCTCCCTAGTAGCTGGGATTACAGGCGCATGCCACCATGCCTGGCTAATTTTTGTATTTTTAGTAGAGACGGGGTTTCATCATATTGGTCAGGCTGGTCTCAAACTCCTGACCTCAGGTGATCCACCTGCCTCGGCCTCCCAAAGTGCTGGGATTGCAAGTGTGAGCCACTGCGCCCAGCCTAAATTTTTTTTAATAAAGAAATAAAGATAGAAAACAACAAATATTTTAAAACCACCTAACAACTTTAGGACATTTATGAAATAGGGGAATCTTACATACTCTCACTGTCCTCCTTCAACTCCCACAATTGTTCCTTCCTTCCCACCTTAGCCTGTGTGGAAATGCATCGTCTACACAGCAGCAGCAGCAGCAGACAGAGATATACCCACATTCCCTATCCTGCCATTGAAGCTGAGATTTTTCCAGATGCAGATCCCACGAAAAGGATTCATGAGAGGATTATTGATTTGGGAAGTTCAGGTAGCAGTGTTAGGGTAGTGGGGAAGCAAAACACAGAAGGAAAGGCAACCAATAAAGAGGCACTTAAGGCTGGGCGCAGTGGCTCATGCCTGTAATCCCAGCACTTTGGGAGACAGAGGCGGGCAGATCACCTGAGGTCAGGAGTTTGAGACCAGCCTGGCCAACATGGTGAAACCCCGTCTCTACTAAAAATACAAAAATTAGCTGGGCGTGGTGGCAGGCACCTGTAATCCCAGCTACTCAGGAAGCTGAGGCAGGAGAATTGCTTGAACCCAGGAGACGGAGGTTGCAGTGAGCCGACACAGTGCCACTGCACTCCAGCCTGGGCGACAGAGTGAGACTCTACCTCAAAAATAAAAAAAAAAATTTAAAAAGAGGCACTTAAGTGATGGAAGCTTACTCCCCAAGGAAATTCGAGGACATGGTGCTAAACCTGCACCTTCAAATATCCTACTCTAGGAGTGATGGAGCTGGGGTATCTATGCATTAACTGCCCACGGTGATTGCTTGAGGCCTGTTCATGGGGAGGAAAGGGGGAGCCAGTGCCTGAGTTGTGTGGGTGTCCACAGCTGGAGGTGGTTAGCTGGAGCTTGGCTGGAACACCCTGAGAGCCCTAAGAGACATGGGCGGTCCCAGAGTGTCTGCTATCCTGCTTTATTCACTTAACGTTAATTACAACACGAACACTTCCGTGTTGCTACACAGTCTTTATACTTAGGAGATTAATTTCTGCGCAATATTTCATAATGGAATCATAATTTAATTAATTATAATATTGGATATTTAGGTCGTTTCAAAATGGAATGAGTGAGTTGGCAAGAAATAGCTAACTCCTTTCAATCCAAACTCTAAAAGCAGGAGCTGTATACCAGGGACTGGAAATGTCATATGTTTTTAAAGATATTGGAAGTCGTCCAGTCCTACGAGCCAAGCAGAACACTACAGGTGAGTGAGAATCATGCACCCTGAGAATTCAGAGCAAGTGGCCTATGCAACATGTGCTCTGTTATTTAGGATGACACTTTAATTGCTGGTCTGTGATCATGCAATAGCTGTACTTTACTCTTCAGAATTTTTAAGGTCTATAAATTTTGTATATCAAAACTTTGCATCAGGGCCATGATGGTTGAGAAGCACATAGCTAGCTATCCAATCATTTTGTGCTGAGAAGTAATAATGAAGCAAGAGCTGGGGATTTTGCTATGGTTAACCACTAAGCAGCTGTGTCATCTGGAGGAGGCTTCCGTGTGTCTCTGTGCCCCACCTATAAATCAAGGTATGTAGCAGACCAGTCTGCAGCTTCTTCTACAACCATTTCCACCCTTCCCCTTCTTCCTTGCTGACACAAATTTGGTGCAGGTGCCAGGTGGAGAGTCCCTGTTCCCAGGGAATCAGGTCTGAGAAATTAAAGGGGATGCTGGGCTTGAGTCACTTGCTGTCATTCCATTCTTCTGTGCCACGTACTCATGTTCCCAGCCTCCTTCGTAGGCCAAATTCAAAAATAATAATTCTTACACAACATAACAGTTTCCATGGGCCATGCTTTAAGTACTTTATGTATTAACTCGTATCATTCTCACAACAACCCCAAGAGCTAAGTGTATTATTATCATCCTGTTTGACTGAGAAGGAAGCCCTGGAACAGAGGTTCTCAAGGTCACATGGCTAGTAGATGTTGGAACAAGGACTCTTATCCAGGCTGGTCTGGCTCCAAGATCCTTGCTCCTGTGTTATAGTTAGACTCTGCAGACTTGTCTTCATGTAACCTGAAGCACATCTAAGCATTATCCCTGCATTAGCAAAGGCTGGCCTTGGGAGACGTTGGCTTTTTCACATAGCCTTACTCATGAGCAGCAGGAATGACCTCCTGGCGTTGGATGATCAAAATTAATAGTTTCCCCTTAAGGGCCTCATCGTTCATTCTAAACATTAGTCAAAATCACACTACTGAAAAGGTAGCAGGTAAGAATGGTTGTTTCTTTCTTTTTTTTTTTTTTTTTTTTGAGACAGAGTTTCACTCTTATTGCCCAGGCTGGAGTGCAATGGCACGATCTCGGCTCACTACAACCTCCACCACCTGGGTTCAAGCGATTATCCTGCCTCAGCCTTGTGAGCAGCTGGGACTACAGGCGCCCACCACCATGCCTGGCTAATTTTTTGTATTTTTAGTAGAGACGGGGTTTCATCATGTGGGCCAGGCTGGTCTCGAACTCCTGACCTCAGGTGATCCACCTGCCTTGGCCTCCCAAGTGCTGGGATTATAGGCGTGAGCCATCACGCCCGGCCTTTCCTCCTCTTTTAAGGCTAGATTGTATAGTGTTAGATTACGTGCAAATTGCTTTCCCTCCGGTTCCACTCTGTGTTGCACACGCACACACGCATATGCCCCCCATACACCCTGCACCCTCCACCAGGTGCCCCATATTAAATGGTGTTCCAAGACAGGTTTTCCTCCCACGTACTCAGTCCCCAGCTTCTTACCTGGAGAAACATTTCCTCAAACCTCACCCCAACCTGCTCCCAACTCTTCAAGTCACTGACTTTGATTTCTTTAGTCTTTACCTCTGATCCTCATTTATGGGCCTAACACTCACTGTAAACTTCCAGGCTAGAAATATGGGTTCTCTTGACAGAGCATTTTTCTTTTCTGTTTTAGCGATCAGCTCACCCCTTTCCCAATTCCACGGGACCTTTAGCTGTCACATACTTTGGCCTCAACTCTCAAAGCAGCGTCCTTAACTGGAGCATCAGAGATTCCAGGCAACGACTCCCTAACTCTGTTATTTTTATTTATGTATTTATTAGAGACTGGGTTGTTAGGTTCCTCACACTTGGCCTTGACCTCCTGGCCTCAGGGGATCCTCCTGTCTCAGCCTCCTGAGTAGCTGGGATTATATAGGCACGAGCCACCACGCCCTTTTTGTTATTAGGGAGACAGTCCTCCCCAGCCAGCACCACTACCACAGAGTAAGTAGCTTGTAAATAAACAAGTAAATAAACAAACAATATATATATTTCATATATATGTGTTTATATAAATATATCCATATATTTATATATACATTTATATAAATATATCCATATATTTATATATACATTTATATAAATATATCCATATATTTATATATACATTTATATAAATATATCCATATATTTATATATACATTTATATAAATATATCCATATATTTATATATACATTTATATAAATATATCCATATATTTATATATACATTTATATAAATATATCCATATATTTATATATACATTTATATAAATATATCCATATATTTATATATACATTTATATAAATATATCCATATATTTATATATACATTTATATAAATATAATATATTATATATACATTTATATAAATATATCCATATATATACATTTATATAAATATATCCATATATATACATTTATATAAATATATCCATATATATACATTTATATAAATATATCCATATATATATACATTTATATAAATATATCCATATATATACATTTATATAAATATATCCATATATATACATTTATATAAATATATATATATAATACATTTATATAAATATATCCATATATATATACATTTATATACATATATCCATATATTTATATATACATTTATATACATATATCCATATATTTATATATACATTTATATACATATATCCATATATTTATATATACATTTATATACATATATCCATATATTTATATATACATTTATATACATATATCCATATATTTATATATACATTTATATACATATATCCATATATTTATATATACATTTATATAAATATATACATATATTTATATATACATTTATATAAATATATACATATATTTATATATACATTTATATAAATATATACATATATTTATATATACATTTATATAAATATATACATATATTTATATATACATTTATATAAATATATACATATATTTTTATATATACATTTATATATAAATACATATTTCATATATATAGTTTCACCTGAGGCCCTAGTAACCCCAACTATAGTACTCGGAACAAATTCCCTGAGGATTTACTCGAGAAAGCATCCTCAGTTCTCTTTGAGAAATCATACAGGATGACAGTTTCCAGAACACTGCTTATAGGAAAACATTGTCCCAGGTTTCAAATGGGAGAGGGCTGTATTACAGAAACTATAAACTCTTCAGCTCAACCCCTCCTGGACATGACTATGGACGTTCAGAAAAGAAATCCAAGAAGACTGAAGAGTCAATGTGAATTCACGAAGCGCAAGTCAGACCAGGCTGACCTTGTTTCCATTTTGGGATGGGTTGGTAAGTTAGAGAAGCAAATCTTACCCTCAGCTCTCAATACCCTGGTGTGTAACAATCAGTGGGAAAGGAGGAAGGAGGGGTTATAACCAGTCTCCAGAAAATTATACATATATTCAACCTATATTAATCTGTTTCGTCCCTTTAAAATGTAAAAGAGAAAGCTCCAAACTGAGCAATTGTTATATTCAAATACTCTTTAGAGGGCTTTGTATAGAAGAAGGATTAGATTTCAGAGGGCAGAGCCAGGATAAGTTGTGCGAATTACAGGGAGGCAGTATTGTACCCCAAATAGGGGAAAAACTGTCTAACGCTTAGGACAGTGTTTCTTAAACCTGAGTCGTGTACAGACTCCCTAATAGAAAAAATTCTCGCAAATTTCCAGGGTTTACAAATTGTTTTTCTATGACAGTTCTTAATTATGGACAAACATACAACTAGGTATAAAGTTCTTATGCTTACAGTTATACACATTTACAAATTGTTTGTAAACCGAATGTATACATTAAAGACAAGCAAAGCTATAATGTCAACAATATTTAAATAAACAACCTTCTTTTAATGGGAGAGATGATGTTTTGCTGAAGCAAAATCGTCATTCAGAGCATGAATATGGTATCGATGGCTTTTGCCTTGGGCAGGTGTAGACCGCTGTGTGTATTGTGATAACCCAAACTAAACACATTTCTTTTTCTGAACCATAGAGAAATCTTCATTTATGAAGTATGCTGTGAGGTTATTTTCCTTCACTAAAATTGACATCATGGTTACCTATTAGGACCAATTCTGTTCTTTTTTAATTCACTCCCAATTAAAGTGGATCTACTCTCCTAACACATAAACAAAAATGAGCACTTTAAGATACCTTCTGGTAGCCCTCAGATAAAAAGTGGCTACTACATTCACCAAAGCTCATAGAAAATAACAATCAGGGTGAACCCTAATGGGAAGGCTGGACTTTAGTTAATAATGATGTATCAATTTTGGCTCACCAATTGTGACAAATGTACAACACTAATGTCAGATGTTAAAAATAGAAGAAATTGGAAGCCAGGCATAGTAGCGTGCACCTGTAGTCCTAGCTACTCAGGAGGCTGAGGCAGGAGGTTTGCTTAAGCCCAGGAATTTGAGGCTGGAGTGTGAACTGCCACTGCACTCCAGCCTAGGCAACGTGTTAAGACCTCATGTCTAAAAAGGAAAAAAAGTGGGGGCGGGGGAGAGGAAATTAGGGATGGAGGGCCAGGGGGTATATGAGAATTCTCTGTGCTTTTTGTTCAATTTCTCTGTAAACCTAAAACCACTCAGGAAAAGAAAAAGTCTACTGATTTTTAAGAAAGTGGTCACCGTAAAGTTCTTATGTATTAGTTTTTTTTAGATTATTGTCCATATGAAAAGACAACTATTTCTAGATCTTGTATGGAACTCTTGTACCTCCAAGAATAATTCTATATATCTCAGGGTCTGTACCATAGTTTTTAAAAATGCTGAAATTGAGAGTTCAAGAATGGAACGAGGTATTCTAAAAAGTCGTTAGAACTTCTTTACTCAAAGTGTTCCAGAAAATGCCTAGAAGGTCATCTTTTAGAGAAGTTCTTCTAGGGATTTTTGCTTTTGGAAAGAGGTCAGAGCACATGATCTCTAATTCCAAGATTATACAATTCCACTTGTTTTTTTTTTTTTTTTAAGATTTAGCTTTGAATTCATTTGCTTTTACTCTGCTATTTTTCACAGACTGTGCAATGGCCCAATGTCAGAACCATGATGTGATGAAATTTGTAGCTTTCTAAGGTTTTTCTTATTCCCATAATCCTGTTCAAATAGCAACAATTTCATTTAGGCCAAACCAATTGCTAATTTTTGGTCCTGGGAAAGGATAACTAATAAACCTCACATCATTCTAGTGAACCCAGATTGCATTCCTTTCTGATGGCTTATCACATTGCACTCTGGATTAAATGCCATAGTTATAGCTCCATTTACATCTTTGGGTAATCCATTTTCTAACTATTCTCTTAAAGAAAACCTAGAAAACGTTTCTATTTCTTTATTCCCTTGGGAAAATATTTCCTTGCAGGAATCGAAGGCTAGAATTGAATCTGTAAAAGGACGCTGTAATTCTATACTTTTTAAAACCACTGTTTGAATTTGGTTGAATTCACATATGTACATCTTCATTTAGTTTTAGCAGACAACACTGTCATGATAGGAGTTGTAACGTCATAGGCACTGAGTAGGTCAAATCTTTTGGCGTTGGGTCTAAAGATTTGATTCCTCCCATTGGGGTGGCATTGCTGAATTGCGGTAGAACTGTTTTCCATTAGAAAGTAAAGAAGCTGGGTCCTCGTCATAAATGTGGGTAGCTGAGGGAGGAGTACAGTCCATGTTTTCTGATTTCCAGCCCGTCTTTCTCTGCTAGGCAGCATTCTCCCCCTGTCCCATTACATCAGACCACTCACGATTCTGACCTGGAACTTCCAGAAAGAATGGCTGGCTTGGAGGCATGGCTTCTTATCACCACCCACTGTCTGCTCCAAGAACTGCATGAGCATTTCAAACCCACCAGGGCAGGTGACTCTCTTAACCGCAGAATGAGGAAATGTATTAGAATAGAAAAAAAGAATAAAACGGAAGAACAAATGAGCATCTGAGGAATACACCTGAAAAATGAATCACCAAGGGAAACCCATTTCTATCTTTATTTTGTTGTTTCCAAAAGGAAACCCTTATTTATAAAAGATCACAACCAAAGTCCAATAGTCTGAAATGAGATGATATTTTCAATATAAAAACAGGATCTACTCATTTTTCTCAAATCATATTAAAAACAGTAGCTTGATAGCATTCCTATGGAGCCATGTAAATTTATTTAGTTTTTCTAATTGTTATCCCAGTGTGTTCCTGTTTGAAAGCTATTACAAAATTAGGCCAGGCACGGTGGCTCACGCCTGTAATCCCAACACTTTGGGAGGCTGAGGCAGGAGAATCGCTTGAGCCCAGGGGTTCAAGACCAGCCTCGGCAACATGGCAAAACCCTGTCTTTACAAAAAAAAAAAAAAAATGGGCCGGGTGTGGTGGCACATACCTACATTCCCAGCTACTTGGGAGGCTGAGGCGGGAGGATCACTTGAGCCTAGGAATTTGAGGTTGCAGTAAGCCATGATCGTACCACTGCACTACAGCTTGGACAACAGAGTGAGACCTTGTCTCAAAATTAATTAATTAATTAATCCATTAATTGATTAATTAATCCATTAATTAATTAAGCTATGACAAGTTAGCATCAATATATTTTTGAAAATAGTAGCAGTCTGAATACAGACAAAACATGCCTCCTTGATGTGTTGAGATTCTGCTACTTTTTTCACTTTACTGTTAATTCCTTTTTTTTTCATACTTTCACCAGTTTGAGGAAAGGGTGGGTTAGAGTCAGGGGCTTCCTGAAGCTTTTCAGAACAAGAATTCTAATGAAGCAGTGTGTTCAGAGGGGGTCCCCTGAGAATCATGTTTTGGAACATACCGAGCTCATGTGGTATTATCTTTGCTACATTTTGCAGTTTCGTGTGAAACTTATTTTTGGTCTTTAACAAAGCATGTCCATGTTTATCTTAAATGCTGAAAAAGTTTAATAGTTTAAAACAAAACTTTTTAAAATAATTAAATATACAATGAATGCTGAAACATAAAAGTCAGACAGAATGTTACCTTAACAAGAAAGGGCTTCCTAAAGATCAAAAGATTGTTGTTTGTTTTATTTGCTAAAGACAAATAGCAAATACTTTCACTTTAGGGGATTCAGATTGCTATTGAAGGAGCCCAGGCATTTTTATTGCCCCACCCCCACCTAGATAAAGGCTTCCTCTGCCTCATTCATAGAGTGGGAAATTGCTTATTGATACTAAAAACATTGACTGCGCATTTAGAAAAATGGAATGCTGACATTTGATGAAAGATAGTATAGGATTCAAGCCATGGCATTTCTGAGCATGTTTTTCAATCTTACTTAAAATTAGAGGGGAAATAGACACTACCTTGGGCTTTGCCTTATTCTGTGTATGGGTAGTAAGTAATTAGTGCAGCACTGAGCGGGAATGAATTATACTGAATGCCAGTACTACCAAGTTCCACCCCCCCTCATGTTGAGTGGGATTTGTTTGTTTTAATTTTTCGTAGAGAGAGGGTCTCCTTATGTTGATCAGGCTGGTCTCAAACTCCTGGCCTCAAGCAGTCCCCCTGCCTTGACCTCCCAAAGTGCTGGAATTACAGGCATGAGCCACCACACCCAGGCTTAAGCTGATTTTAATGCTACCTTTAATAAAGAAGAGAAGAAACAGCCTTTTCAAGAATAAAAGCCCTCTTTCCCTCTAAATATTTCCAGATTTGGCTTTTTTTTTTTAAGTCAGTGATATTAATTAAGTCAATGATGGACTGCTATGTCAGAATAGGACAAGATGAAAATGTACCCTCAGTTCAATCTGCAGTGGCCTATAAGAGATGGGTTTGTATAATGGTGGTCCCTTTCTTTATGGGGCTGTTTGCATAAAGCAAAGCAACTTTGGATGATATAATATCTGGTCATTTCCATCTACAGCTATCATATGGGCCCTATATAGTCCCGCAAAGAAAAATAACAGTTCTTGTCTTGTGTTACCTCGAAATAGCTTCAAAATGTTTGCTGTTTTTTATAAAAATTTCAACAAATATTTATTTTGCACATGGCTAGATCATGATTTCTGGTTTTTGTTTTGTTTTCACCTCATTGTTTGTGGGTTCTCTACCCAGGCAGTATAGTAAAGTTTTTAAGAGCTTGAGCTCTAGAATCAGATAAACTGACTCTCACTTACTTATGTGATCTGAGCAGATTAATGAAGCTTTGTAAGCCTAATTTGCTCATTTGCAAAATGGCAAATATTAGTAGTCCTTCACTTGAAAGGTTGTTGTGAGGACTGAACACGTGTAAGGAGCTCAGCACAGGGCCCGGGACTCAGATAGAATCCATCAAATAATAACTGTTGTTATAATAAACAAGGACATGTGTCCAAGTCCTTAAATGAATCACAAGGAACCTAAAAGACTTTCTGCAGCAGTTGAGGGAAATCAAACACCACTTCTTTTTTCAACTCGCTTCCTTTCTGTTATCAGTTCATGGGATTACATGGCCGTTCTCACCAGCATGCATGTTTGTAAGCAGTCTACAGCTCATGTTGTGAGGGCAAAAGACGGAAGAAGGTCATGAAACAGACAGAGTGACCCTAATCCATACAGAAATGACAAAATATGCATGCAGAACCTATCATTCTTTAAGACTCTAATGAAATCCGGCTGAAGGAAATTACAGTGTGTGATAAATGATATTCCATGATTTCAGGAAATCTTACCAGAAAAACCCAAAAACCTCTCATGGTTGGGTAATGCAAAGATTCTAAAATACCAGATACTCCCCAGATCCCCAGATCATGGCTTTGGATTGTATTGAATCAGCAAATTATTTTGTTTTGCTTAATTTACTTTAATGGGAGGCAGTATGGCAGAGTGGTGACATGAGGTAGATCAATTGTTATTGTTGTTTTAAAAATTGTTTCATAATTTTGCTATCAATAATTGCTTGTGCTTGTTGAGTAGCATTCCATAATTACATGCTCATAAGAATGGTGGGAAAGGTTGTGCATGTGTATTTGAGATAATAGAAGATTTTAAAGTATCAGAGGGCTGGAGGCGGTGGCTCATACCTGTAATCCCAGCACTTTGGGAGGCTGAGATGGGTGAATCACTTGAGGTCAGGAGTTTGAAACCAGACTGGCCAATATGCGAAACCCTGTCTCTACTAAAAATACAAAAATTAGCTGGTGTGGTAGCGCTTGCCTGTAGTCCCAGCTACTCGAGAGGCTGAGGCAGAAGAATGGCTTGAGCCTGGAGGTGGAGGTTGCAGTGAGCTGAGATCGCACCATTGCACTCCAGCCTGGGTGACAGCGAGACTCCGTCTCAAAAAAAAAAAAAAGATCACAGTAGGAGATCACTACTTTCTAAGATAGGAGCCAGAAAATAGGAATAGTTAGTTATTTAGACTAATTCCATTATGTCAGACTTCTAAAAGAATTTAGTTTGAAGAAAGATTTGGGTTTCTATGAGAAAGAGAATGTGTGAAAGCTCTAATTTATTATCTATTCAATACATTTTATCTACAGATTTTCATTGAACTGAAAAGATAATTTCAGAAAATCCTTCATTTCCTCCACGGCATGGTTAACATTAATATTTAGACTGAGTTTATGAGTGTTTTCCCAGCATTGATTTCATAGTTCCTTGTCAGTTCTGGACATAAAGGACAAGCTTTGATCTGAAGTGCGGCTGATTCAGTATGAGGGCAGATTGTGCTACGGAGATGGTTTTATGATATCTCTGTTGGGATGTTCTTTATAGTTACATCCTGACCTGCTGAATTATTAGTAAGTAAACAGTCATAGCTCCAATCCCATAACTTGACCACGAAAATAGAATTCTAGCTTCTTTTAATATGAACGTTATCTAGATACAACTATATCTAGGTCTTTCCTGACAAGTTATATGATTTAGTGCTTTGTTTCTATGAACTAAAGTTAGAAACTCGGAGTGACTCACTTTTCTTTTTTGTACGCATCTAAGTGTACAAGGAAATCAGACTGCTTCTGGTGTTGCTTTCTTTAAAAGAAAAAAAAAAGACATGCTCGTGGTTGAGTATCCTTTTTAGGTCAGCAATTCTTAAGCGCAGGACTTATTGGTATCCGAGCGGAAAGGCCTGAAGCTCTGATTTATCACAACTCCCTGTGAGTGGAGTTCTTCCATGGCTGGAGAAAGGAAAACATTTGTTGTACTAATACTGAATGTGCTTCCTGTGTAAAATAACCTTTAACTCTGTGGAGATCCCCCATTTTAATGACCAGAGACGTAGTGGAAGAAGAAGGAAATCCAAATTCCCCACAGGCAGCCTCTCTCCTCAACAGCAGGACAAGCTGCAGCCCTCCTCACGACACAAATGCCTACTGAGGTAATGCTCCGCTAGGCTCTCTTTCGCCTGTTTGAAGACACGACTCCATGAATTGTCTTCAAATGTGTGTGACATTTTGACCTATGAAGAACACTGGGCGACAGCAGTCAGGTATTGTGAGGGAGCTGCACCAGGGCGAAGAGGGCTGTCCTCTCACGCCAGCTTCAGTTATGGGCCCTGCCGGGAACCTGGCCAATGGCAGAACCAGCCCTCAAACCCCAACCCAGACGTCAAGTTTCTAAAGCACCATATCTTTACTGTAGAAACACTGTGAAGCCTGCAGTGACCGTCCTGGCCATGAGAATGCCTCTTTCTTTGCGAAACTTGAAGGGTATTCCCTACACTGGAGGGGAAAACCCAGCAGTGGTCAACATGGTTAACAAACCTTTCAAGTCTCTTTGGATTTTTGTTTGTTTTTTGAGACAGGGCCTTGCTCTGTTGTCCAGGCTGGAATGCAGTGGTGCAATCATAGCTCATTGCAACGTCAGCCTCCTGGGCTCAAGCAATCCTATCACCTCAGCCTTCCAAGTAGCTGGGACTACAGGCATGCACCACTATGCTCAGCTAATTTTTTAATTTTTTGTAGAGGCAAGATCTATGTTGCCCAGGCTGGTCTCAAACTCCTGGACTCAAGCAATCCTCCCACCTCGGCCTCCCAAAGTACTGGAATTATGGGTGTGAGCCACTGTGCCCGGCCTCTTTGGGTTTTTGAAAGCCTCTATAGTAGCCCAGCTCTCTGAGTTCTGTGGAAAGTGCATCCATGAGATGGGGAAAGAGGAGAGTTGGCACATGCTTTCAGAGCTTCCCTAGCACACTGGCACTACAGTGTCTTAGCGAGGGACATGATCACGTTCTATCTCAACACCTTTATGGTGATCCTGTATTTCCAGCTGCAGTTAGCTGCAGACAGACACAAGAGCTTTCCACAGGCAATCAATGGTACACCTACCCCCAAGCTCACTTGCAGATGGCTTCTTTTCAAAAGACATACCTACTTTTAAAAGACAACTGAGCTGCTTGAGAGAGAAGGAGGAAAGTAAAGGGAACTGGCTATTTTTATAGCCATTCTGTCTCTCTCCTCGCCTTCCTCCCTCTCTGCACTTACATCTGCAACTCCCTCAAGCCAGATCTCCCAATTCATCTTGATTTTCATGTCTTGCCTCTTCCTAAGAATGAATGATCTGTCTCAGTGAGTGCATACAAAACTTAACAATACAAGAATCTTGTATTTCACATGTCTTAGACTGTATCAGTGGGTCATGAAACTCCAGTTAAGTCTGACATGGCTGTGGCATGGTAGAAGGCACACTACCTGGTACCTCAGCAGGTATTTGAGAAACACTGATTTATCAACCTGTGTTTGATATTTGATGTTTGTTGATAAAAGTGGAACACTGGTTAGGAATCATGAAACTCAGGCTCTGTCAAGATCCTACTGCTGATTTGATGGGCAATTTTTGTCAGTCTCTTAGCCTCCCTGGTTTACGATTTCCTGGCTCCTAAAAAGAATTGTACTTTCCTGATTCTTAAAATGGAGTATTTATACCCATACCTAGAAGAATTCAGGATCGTGTCAGGGGATGTATATAGCCAGAAGATAAATATCTTTTTAGAGTATCAATTTCATTTGAGGGTAAATAACCTTAAAGTTTTGTTTTCTTTTCTGTTTTTTTTTATTGTTGCTGTTGTTGTTGCTGCTGTTGTTTTTTGAGACAGAGTTTCATTCTTGTTGCCCAGGCTGGAGTGCAATGGCGTGATCTCAGCTCACCGCAACCTCCGCCTCCCGGGTCCCGGTTCAAGCAGTTCTCCTGCCTCAGCCTCCTGAGTAGCTGGGATTACAGGCACGTGCCACCACACCCAGCTAATTTTTCTATTTTTAGTAGAGACGGGGTTTCACCATGTTGGCCAGGCTGGTCTCGAACTCCTGACCTCGTGATCCTCCCGCCTCGGCCTCCCAAAGTGCTGGGATTACAGGCGTGAGTCACCACGCCTGGCTGAAGTTTTGTTTTCTGTTGTTGATGAAACAAAACAAGGATCTATTAGGCATTCCTGAAATGTAAAGTATGTGTAAATTTTGTGCTAGCAGTCAACAGTTTTGAATCATGCCCAACTACTGCCCCTCCTTCCTCGTCCTCTGTTAATATCCACCTTCTTCTGTTTTTAGGGATTTTTTCCAGTGGAGAACTCTGAAGTGCTGCTCAGTGATAGCTACTTTCCTTTTAGCTCCTTCCTGTTTCTTTCCTATTCTTAAAGTATCTTTTTCTTTGCGGGAACGTCCCCATGCCCAAGGCTTTGGTTAATGCCTCTATGCTGATGTCTCATTTATGTATCTCCTCCAGGAACCAAGCCTGTCTTTCAGCAGTCTACTTAAGATTTCCTTTGGAATATCTCAAAGGTGCAAACTCAACATGTCTAAAGTAAGAACTCATATTGACTCCCCCAAACCTGGTACCTTTCCAGTGTTCCATATCTAAGGAAATGCCACTACACCCATTAATGCACAAATTAGAAACTTCAGTCATCCTTGGCCGTGTGTGGTGGCTCACACCTGTAATCCCAGCACTTTGAGAGGCCAAGGCAAGAGGATTGCTTGAGGCCAGGAGCTCAAGACCAGCCTGAGCAACATAGCAAGACCTCATCTCTACAAAAAAAAAAAAAAATTAAAAATTAGCTGGACACGATACCAGCTACTTGGGAAGCTGAGGCAGGAGGATCACTTGAGCCCAGGAGTTCGAAGTTAAAGTGAGCCATGATTGCACCACTGCATTCCAGCCTAGGCAACAGAACAAGACCCTGTTTCTAAAAAAAAAAAACCAAGGCCAGGCGTGGTGGCTCACGCCTGTAATCCCAGCACTTTGGGAGGCTGAGGCGGGCAGATCACAAGGTCAGGAGATCGAGACCATCCTGGCTAAGACGGTGAAACCCCATCTCTACTAAAAATACAAAAAATTAGCCAGGCGTGGTGGCGGGCGCCTGTAGTCCCAGCTACTGGGGAAGCTGAGGCAGGAGAATGGCGTGAACCCGGGAGGCAGAGCTTGCAGTGAGCCGAGATCACACCACTGTACTCCAGCCTGGGAGACAGCGAGACTCCGTCTCAAAAAAAAAAAAAAAAAAAAAAAAAAAAACCAAAAAGTAAAAGAGTCATCCTTGACATCATTCTCATATTCCCTATGGCCACTTCATCACCAAATCTTGTCATTGACTTCTGAGTTGCTCTCAAATCCCCATCCTCAAGCTACTCTCCTCTGTTGTAGCCTCCTCACTGTTCTTCTGGCCCCTCTACCTGCAAGACCCTGCATGTTCAGGACAGTTGCCAACCTCAAACAGCCTTGCTTTTCTGATGCAGCCACATTGGCTTTCTTCTAGTCCCACATAGTCACCAGGCACCATCACAGGACCTTTGCCTGTATCGATTCTCACTCCCTTCTTCACTCAGTTAACTTCTACTCATCAGACCAGAGAAGCCTTCTGACCTCACTGGCTCCTCTATGAGGACCATTTATTTCTCTTCTGTGGCACCTGCAAAGCTGCAGTTTTATTTCAGTTTATTTTATCATTTGATTAAGGTGTGCTCCTCCAAGGCCAAAACTCCACAAGGACGGGAACCATGTCTGGCAAGCATTGTGCTCCAAGAAGCTAACACAGTAAACACTTTAGTTTGTAAATATTTGCTGAACCAATGAATAAAGTAGTTATTCACTACCAAAAAAAAAAAAAAAAAAAAAAAAAAAAAAAAAAAAAAAGGGAACTATTGACAAATGCAAGAAAAAATAATGAGTTAAAACACATGAAAGCATTTTGTGAATCTAAACTGCTGTTCAACACCAGGCACAATGGCTCACGCCTGTAATCCCAGCACTTTCAGAGGCCAAGGTGGGAGGATCACTTGAGGACAGGAGTTCAAGACCAGCCTGGGCAACACGGCGAAACCTGTCTCTACAAAAAATAAAAACTTAGCCTGTTGTGGTGGCATGCGCCTGTAGTCCCACTTACTCAAGAGGCTGAGGTGGAAGGATCACTGGAGCTTGGGAAGTCAAGGCTACAGTGAGCTACAATAGAGCAACTGCACTCCAGTCTGGGTGACAGAGTGAGACTCTGTCTCAAAAAAAAAGCCCAGTGTGGTGGCACATGCCTATAGTCCTAAGTCCTAGCTACTCAGGAGGCTGAGGTGGGAGGATCACTTGAGCTTGGGAGGTCGAGGTTACAGTGAGCTAAAATCAAGCAACTGCACTCCAGTCGGGGTGACAGAGTGAGACTCTGTCTCACACACACACACACAAAAGCCCAGTGTGGTGGCATGCACCTATAGTCCTAGCTACTCAGGAGGCTGGGGCGGGAGGATAGCTTGAGACAGGAATTCAAGGTTACAGTGAGCTATGACTGCACCACTGTACTCTAGCCTGGGTGACAGGGCAAGACTCTGTCTCAAAACAAACAAACAAACAAAATGCTATTCAAGTATTAGGTTCTGTTTGAAGTGACTAGTTAGGATGTTATTTTTCAAATATCAAGTGTAGACTACTTGAAAACAGTGTCCAGATTTATGAAGACAAAATGCAAATGAGCATTTGGAGTCAAGCTCTCCTCCAGAGTCTTTAACAGAACTGCTGACCTTTTAATGGCTGCCATACCCAGGCATTCAAACAAAAGAGGCATTTGTATACATGCACATAAACTCTCCGTATCTGTTAACTACTAGAATTAGTTTCCTGCATTTGCATGACTTTTGTCCTAACAAAATAAATACATTTTTCACAGTATCTCCCTCCAAAAACAAATCTTCCAGAGAATTAATGGCATGGCACTGGGATTGCCAGCAATAAAATTAACAAAAGGGTGACACTCTTTTACTTTTACTTTTAGGATGGAAGACTTTTGTTGACAATATGAGTAACACATTAAGTTTAAAAAGAAATTCCAAGAAATATGGTTTTCCAAATAAATTTTCAGTTGAAGGGGAGATCTTATAAAGTTGTCTTTAATCAGTGATTAATCTCTTCCTGCTGGTCATTAATTTAAACCTATGCTTAAAGACAAAAAACAGATTTCTCCATGTACCTGATACAAAATGATCAGTAGTCATTTGAAAAACATGACTGAACACTTACTCCGTTACAATGTTCTGGCGCATTTTACATGGGAAATAAAGTATTGTGTTTTGATTAACACCACGTTTGGATGCAACAGACTACCTGACCAAAGAGTATAAGTTAAACAAAAAAGGCATTTATGTTTCTTCTTATAGAAATCCAGGTGCCTAACTCTAGACTCCTCAGTGAGGTTATCAAGGACATAGGTTCTTCCTCTCTCATTTCTCAATTTTTGTGTTTGTTACCTGATAATTTCAAGATGGTTCTCACAGCTCCAGATCTCATAACTACAATCAAAGATAGTGGTGGTGATGGAGTAGGAGGAACAGGCAAGTATAAAATGTGAATTTATTTTAGAGTGGCTCCCTTATTTTATCATGGAAGTTTTAGTAAGGCTCCCAAAATTCAAGGCAGGATAAATAAAAGGCATTCACATCAAGACATGCTGTAGTAAAACGCAGACAAACAGACAATCTTAAAGCAGCCAGAGGGAAAAAATACAGTTCACCTATAAGGGAACAATAGACTTTTGGCACACTTATCAATGGCAACAGTAATAGCCAGAAGGCAATGGAATAATATCTTCAAAATGCAGAGAGAAAATAACTGAAAACCTAGATTTCTATACCCAGAAAAACTACTTTCAAGAAGGTAGGCAAAATGAAAACATTCTCTGGCCAGGTGCAGTGGCTCACGCCTGTAATCCCAGCACTCTGGGAGGGGAGGCCGAGGTGGGCGGATCATGAGGTCAGGAGTTCGAGACCAGCCTGGCCAACATAGTGAAACCCCATCTCTACTAAAAATACAAAAAATTAGCCAGGCATGGTGGCAGGCACCTGTAATCCCAGCTACTCAGGAGGCTGAGGCAGGAGAATCACTTGAACCCGGGAGGCAGAGGTTGCAATGAGCTGAGATCACACCATTGCACTCCAGCCCAGGTGACAGTGCAAGACTCCATCTCAAAAACAAGAAAAACAACAACAACAACAAAACCCAACCATTCTCCTACAAACACAAAGTCAGCATTTACTATCACTCATTAGAACTTCAAAAGGATGTACTTCAAGATGAAGAAAGCCAGTTCCAAAAAGCAGGTCTGAGATCCAAAAAAGATAGTTAGCAAAGAAAATGACAAAGATATGGGTAAATCCAAATAATCATTTACTACGTTAAGCAACAATAATAATGTCATAATTATGAGGTTAAAAAATAATATAGAACTAAATGCTGGTAAAAATGGCATATAAGTTGGAAAAGGTGATCAGGAATAAGGCATTCAAAAGTATGTGTTTTGGCCAGGTGTGGTTGTTCATGCCTGTAATCCCAGCACTTTGGGAGGCTGAGGTGAGAAGACTGCTTGAGCCCAGGAGTTTGAAACTAGCCTGGACAATATGAGAAACCCTGTCTCCATTAAATTAAAAAATAAAAAACAAAAAACCAAAGGTATGTGTTTTGTTCAGGAGGGTAAATCACTGATTAAGACTTTATTAAATTACATACTTTATTAAAGTACACACATATAAACATGTATATATATATGTACATGTGTGTGAGTATATATATATGTATGTGTGTGTATGAATATATATATATATATATGCTATAAATTCTAGGACCCCCCTGTAAAATATAAAAAATAAAGGTATAAGTTCTAAACTAGTAAAAGGAAAAAACAGAATAAGAAAAAACAAAACATGCAATGTAATCCAAAAAAAAAAGTCAAGAAGGAATATAAAAGAATATAGAAAAGGCAGAACAATAGAATGTATAAAATAAGATGGTAGAAATGGAATCCAAATATATTAAAATAACAATAAGGGTAAGTAGACTAAACTTTTCATCAGGCTAGGTAAAAATCTTTTTGCTTTTTACAAGAAACACATGTAAAACAAGTAAATTCATGGAGGAGTTGAAAGTAGAAAGAGGGAAAAACATTTAATAAATATTAACCAAAAGAAAGTTTGTGTGGTTACATTATTATCAGATGAAGAAAAAATAAAGCAAAAAGTATTACTAGAGACAGAGGTGCATTAACATATTGATGAAAGTCCAATTCGTTAGTAAGATGTAAACAATTCTAAATTTGCATATTTCTAATATCAAAGTTTCAAAAATATTAAGCAAAAAATGACAGAACAAGAAAACAAAATTGACAAATACACTATGATGAGGTAGATTTTAATCACATCTTTGTCAGAAATTTACAAAACAAAAATATCAGAAAAAAATATGGGTGATATGACCATTCCAATAAACAAGCCAGGTCTAATGAACATATATAGCGTCCTGTATCATGTGACGGGAGCTATGCCTTCTGTTCCCAGGAGCAATTATAAAAATTGACAATATATTAGCTCACAGAGCAAGTCTTAACTGTATCAAAGAATCACTATCATCTAGACCACATTATCTGACCATAATGCAATTAATAACAAAAACATAATAAAATACTTTGACTTTTTAAAGTATAATTCTAGATCAGGCGCAGTGGCTCATGCCTGTAATCTCAGCATTTTGGAAGGGCAGGGTGGTGGTAGAGGGGGATCATTTGAGGTCAGGAGTTCGAGACCAGTCTGGCCAACAGGTGAAACATCCATCTCTACTAAAAATGAAAAAGTTAGCCGGGTGTGGAGGTACACACTTTTATCCCAGCTACTCAGGAGGCTGAGGCACCAGAATCATCTGAGCATGGGAGGCAGAGGTTGCAGTGAGCAGAGATTGCACCACTGCTCTCCAGCCTGGGTGACAGAGTGAGACTCCATCTGAAAAACAAAAACAAAAACAAAACAAATTGTAATTCTAAATAGTTCCTTGGTCAAAAAAGAAAGCATAAGGGAAATAAAACCTGAATAGAATAGAATAAAGGACATAAAAATTTTAAGAGCATAAATTAATTAAACAAAACACAACATTTAGTAGAAAGGATCAACAAAATAAAAAGCTGGTTCCTTGAAAAAAAATAAAACTGACAGATCTTTAGCAAACTGATGAAGTAAGCAAGCAGCTACAAAAGAATGGAAAATGAAACATTGCAAATACAACAGCAATTACACAGATACAAATAGCATGAACAATAAATAAATTTTAAAATTTAAGGAAATTAAATTCCTGGAAAATTCCTGGAAACATATAATTTACCAAACTAACTTAAGAAGAAAATTAAAATCTGAAATTGAAAATATGAGGGTTGATATTTAGCCTGTATGCAACTATACAGTCGTACTGTTTGCTTAGGACCAGGGTCTATTCTGATTAACTGGTGTAACCATTCGAATTGGTTGTTAAATAGTTTATCACCAAGCCTATAATCATTAATGAAATATAGTCAGTAGTCGATTCCCACAAAGAAAACGGGCTGGGCGAGGTGGCTCACGCCTGTAATTCCAACACTTTGGGAGGCCGAGGCAGGCAGATCACCTGCAGTCAGGAGTTGGAGACAAGCCTGGCCAACATGGTGAAACCCATCTTAACTAAAAACAGAAAGATTAGTCAGGCATGGTGGCAGGCGCCTGTAAACCCAGCTACTCAAGAGGCCGAGGCAGGAGAATCCTTTGAACCTGGGAGGCGGAGGTTGCAGTGAGCTGAGATGACACCACTGTACTCCAGCCCGGGCGAAAAGAGCGAGACTCAGAAACAAACCGACAACAACAACAACAAAAAACAAAACACCAGGTCCAGGTCCAAGTAGTTTTATAGGCAGATAATTCCAATCCTAAACTCTTTCAGGGAGTATAAAAGAAGGAACATCTCCTAACTCATTTTATGAGACTAATATAACTTCATACAAAAACCACAGAAGAAAAAAATTACAATCTAACTCCACTCTTGATTACGGATAAAAATCTTAAACAAAATATTAGCAACCATATCCACATAATGATCAATAGGGTTTATTCCAGGAATGTAAGGTTACTGCACCATTAGACAATTTATTAATGTAATTGACCACATCAACAGATTAAAATAGAAAAATCATATAGTCATTTCAAAAGAGGCAGAAAAAACATTCAATAAATTTTAACAAGCCACTTACAATTAAAACAAATAAACAAACAACTCTTATCCAAAAAGGGTAGAAAAGAACGTCCTTAGCCTACCTAATAAAGAGTATCTGCAAAAATAAATCTCTGGCAAATGTAATTCTCCACAGTAAAAAAAAAAAAAAAAAAAAAAAAGTTAAAAGCATTCCGTTTAAAAGGATGTAAGACAATGAGATAAATTAGCATCATTCCTAAAACTTTGTGTTGGAGTTCTAGCCATTGCAGAATATCAAAAACACTGAAAACAATAACAACAAAACACAAAGAAGACTCAGAAAGGAAAAAATCAAATTGTCATAATTTATAAATTCAATAATTCTCTACGTGGGTAACTCAAAGAGTCTGCTACAAATTGTAAGAAAATGAAACATTTTGCAGGATTGCTAGACATAAAATCAACAGGCAAAAGTCAATTGCATTTCTATTAACACAAGACAGATGCAAAACCTAATTTTAAGGGGATACAATAACACAAAATGTAAAATATCTAGAAATAAATCCAACAAAAATATTTTTTAGAGATGGGGTTGTGCTATGTTGCCCAGTCTGGTCTTTAACTTTTGGACTCAAGTGATCCTTCTGCCTCAGCTTCCCAAATAGCTGGGATTACAGACTAAGCCACTACACCTGGTTCAATGTTTTTAAAATCAAATCATTCTAGACCACAGAAAAAGACAGAAAGCTCCACATTTAATTGTATAAAGCCAGCAAAATATTAATCTGAATATCTGATTAAAAAAATAGTACAAAAAAGGAAAATACAGAATGACCTCACTTAAGACTATAACTGCAAAATTTCTGGATACAATTTTAAGGAACAATATTTCAGAATAAAAAATATAAACAAGTAGGATTAGTCTAGGAATACAGTTACGGTTTCAATATTAAGAAACCTGTCGACATAATTCATCATGCCAGCAAATTAGTGGGGGAAAAATAGTGATTATATAAATAGATGATTAAAAGGCATTTGAAAAAGTTGAGCAGTCATCCCAGTGAAAAACTCTCTATAACATCTGACGAGAAGATGTTTTAGTCAGCAGAAGCTAACTTGTCTTACAAAGAGCCCCAAACTTTATTGGCTTGACACAGTAAGTTATTTTCCCTCATGTCATAATCCAGCGTGGGACAACAATGGAGCTCTCCTACCCACCGTCATTCAAAGACCTGGGCTCTTTCCATCAGTAGTTCTTCCATATTCTAGAAAGATGTCCCAAGTCCTCTGCATCTGACTGGTAGAGAAAGGAAGGCAGTGTGGAGAGTGTGGGAGGCTCAGGGTTAGTACTAGAAACATAATCTTTCTTTTCCACCCACATTCTTCTGATCAAAATTCAGTTAGGTTGGGTCTACATAACCATAAGCAAGACTGGAAAATGTAGTTGATCTGTGTTCTCAGGAGAAAAGGAAAATGTATGGGTGAGCATCTAGCCAGTCTCTGCCACAGAAAGTTACCACCTAAAATATTAAAGACCTTACCAAAAAACTAATAACATATATCATCCCAAAGAGTGAAACACTAAATATACTTACACTGAAATCAGGAAAAAGACTCGGACATTCACTATCACCATTATTTATTCAACATTATTTTGGAGGTTGTAGCAGGTACAGTAAGATAAGGAAAGAAAATAATATAAATTTGGGAAAGAAGAGATTAAATTATCTTTTTGCTGATAATATGCCAACATATTTAGAAGCTCTAAGACATGCTTAGAAAGAACATATCTGTTTAATTGAGTAACATGGCTGGACACAATACACAAAGATACATAAATATGTGAATATACATACGTGTGTAATTGTTCTCCGTATGTTCTCTTCGTTTGCTTCTATCTAAATAACTCTTGGGGTTTACACAAGCTCTCAATGTCATCTGTGAAACCTACAGACTATTGCTTATGGCAGAAAAAATGCACTCACCTTGTGAGCTACTCTCTTACATAACCATGTACTCCACTTTTACCAGATGAGTTGTTTGTTTACCAATTTCTAGTTGTGCTTGCTCCTAAACATTTTTATGACAGTTGTACTGTTATTATAAACCAAGTAACTTGAACAAATACTACTGAAGCCAATACATAATAATGTGACAAGAATGAATTTTTGTTTTCATGGAAGCTCAGTTGTCTGTTTTAGAAAGATTCAATAAGGACAGGTTGCAAAAAAATGCTGTTGGTTTGGGCATAACAATTGTAAAGCATGAGGAGAAAATTTTAAGATTTTGTATTTGCATTTTTCTACAAGTCTTATTAAGTTATTGAACCACATTAGAGAAATCCAAACTGAAGACTGTATATGATGCATTATCGATGTAGTTTATGCAAGAAAGATATCATGGTACTCCAAATCAGTAGACCCATACTTAAGAGATGGACCTTGTCCTACATCGCATTATGGATAAATGAATATATATATATACACACACACACATACGTTTTATGTTAAAATATTTTAAATATGTATTACCACTACACCATAACCTAGCCTATCCTGATTAAAGCTAGGCTAGGTTATATTACAGTAATAAAAAAGTAAAACCAAAAAAACCCTTAAGTCTCAGTGACTTAAAACCACAGACTCTTTATGTGGATGACATCCAGAACCACTGTCTTCTATATGATGACATTCTAGCTACTTTACCCTTTTGGTACTTCTACGCAGCATATACTTCTATTATCACTATGGCAGGGAAGATATGGAGAATCATGCTTCAACTTCTCAATGCTTCTGTGCAGGAATGAAACACACACACCACTTCTACTCACATTTTCATTGGCCAGGATTAGTCAGATGGTTATATCTAATTTTTTTTTTTTTTTTTTGGAGATAGAGTCTGGAGTGCAGTGGCGAGATCTCGGTTCACTGCAACTTCCGCCTCCCGGGTTCAAGCGATTCTCATGCCTCAACCTCCCTAGTAGCTAGGATTACAGGCATCTGCCACCATGCCAGGCTAATTTTGTTTTGTATTTTTTAGTAGAGACAGGGTTTTGCCATGTTGGCCAGGCTGGTCTCAAACTCCTGACTTCAGGTGATCCACCTGCCTTGGCCTCCCAAAGTATTGGGATTACAGGCGTGACCCACTGCACCTGGCTGGCTGTATTTAAGAGACAAGAAAAAGCATCATCTTCTTGCATACTTGAAAGTAAGAGAGAAACCAATTATTGTTGAATGGAGATAAACGTCTATTGCATAGGTATCATTTTCTAGGATTTCTCAATCTCGCCAACTTAACAATGACATATTGTGATACATGGTATTAGTGATGACAATATTTGCTGCCCTTCAAGTTAAGAGTATTGATCCTATCTCACTGGTTATTTCTTAGGTGTCAGGCTTGGCATTGTGACTTGAAGGGCCCTTCCTTGTGGAGAACATATGCATCCCGGATGCTTCAGTGTCGGATATGGGCACTTCTTGCTTTAGCTTATAAAGTGTGGGGGAAGTGATGTGTGACACTTCCTGGCAGGAGCTTTAAGAACCAGTAGATGCTATACTTTGACTCCTCTCTACTACAAGACTGCAATGTGCCCGACAGCAATGGCTTCATTAGCCTGGGCCCCAGAGTGAGGGTGATGTGAAGCAGAGCTGCAGCCAGCTTGGGATGGGCATGCAGTATGAGCAGGAAATTTTTTGTTGTTATAAGCCACTGAGATTTTCAGGTTGCTTGTTATTGCAGTGTAATTTAGACAAAGCTGACTAATACACATACCATCCTTACTGCATCTGTAGGAATGGTTACAGCAGTAACCAAAAAGAAGTGAGAATGGAAAAACACAGTCATATGCCACATGATGATATTTCAGTCAACAACGGACTGCACATATGATGGTGGTCCCTTAAGATTATAATGAAACACCTTATTTTTACTGTTCCTTTTCCATGTTTAGATATATTTAAATAAGCAAACACCACTGTATTACAGTGGCCTACAGGATTCCATACAGTAACATACCATGCAGGTTTGTAACCTAGGAGCAATAGGCTAGACCAGACAGCCTAGGTGTTAGTAGGCTATCCCACCTAGGTTTGTGTAACGACGCTGACATTTTTCACAACGACAAAATCACCTAATGCTGCATTTCTCGGAACGTATCCCTATCACTAAGAGACGTATGACTATATTCTTTCTGTAATAGTGATAAAAGTACAGAATGCTTAAGGCTAAATTTGACAAGACAGGCTTAAGACATATGAAGAAAATAAAACATTATTGAAAGACATAAAGCATGTCAATTCTCCAAAAATCCATATATAAATTTCATGTAATTCTAATCATAATTCCAATGGTTTCTTTTTAATTTGATAAAGGCATTTTAAAGTTCATGTGGAACAGAATTTACCCACAATGATGCTGCCAGGATTAAATGAAGTAAAGTATGTAAAGCACTAGGACAGGATTTGACATCTATAGTATATGCACTGATATGTGTTGGCTAGTATTACTCAGAAAAATAAATAGATCTTTAAAATGGGGAGTGCCAAAATGCATCTTAGTATACATGGGATTTTAACATAGCCATCTAGAGGAAAAAAAACTAGACCCCTATTTAATGCATATCCAAAGTTAAATCCCATATGGATTAAAAACAAAAATGTAAAAAAATATGTTAGAATAAAATTTAAGAGAATGAATTTATACACTACAGGTTAGGAAAACATTCTCAACTGAAATAGCAAACCAGGGAGTTGCAAAGGAAAAGATAATTTTTTAAACATGTGTATTGTCAAAGATACCATAAAGAAAAGAATAATCTTATTATATAGTAGCCTTCAAGAAATATTTGGGATGTATTAGAAAAAGGTTAACATCTACAGTATGAAATGAGTGACCAAAAATTTACAGGAAAAAGAAAAAAAACTCCACAGAAAAATGAATAAAGAATGTGTGAATAGGCATTTTCAGAAAATCTAAACAGTAAACATGAAAAAATGCATGATCTGGATAGTAATCAGAAAGATCCAAACCAAAGTAATCCTGAGTTATCACTTCTCACCCATCAGAACCACAAAAGTTAAATTTCTGTTGACAGAAATGTGAACTTAAACCACTTGGAATCATGTTTACCATTTGGGGAAGTTGTTTGAAAGCAACCCTTTAATATAGTGGTCAAGGAGGAAATTATTTGGCATTGCAATGCACCAAATATAACTACACTATTTTGAAAGTTCAGCTTTTCATGAAATGGATTTTGACAAGACTCTGACTTAGGCTGCTCGTTGGATCTCCCACAGTGTATGTTCCTCTCGGCTCCAAACTCAGAATTTTGCAACTACTTTTGGTCACTGGACAGCGTTTTTTTATTTCATGACCACTCCAACCCTTGAATACATGGAAGCTCCTAATGGCACTGCCTGGCACACCCTAACCACACAAGTTCTGGCAGCCCTGGTTGAACTCTGGCTAACTCGACCTTTTCGGATCTGTGACTCGTATGGCTGTCTACACCTGATTCTGATTCTTCACCTAGTTTCTCAGCCCCTACTTTCTCCACTTACTCCTACTCCTTCCCCACTCCCCATCCTTCTTGGGAATCTCTCAGCACGTGGCTACCTACTGTAGTAAATAAATTAGACCAAGTGCTAATGGTGTCCTGGAGCTAATTTCACCCAGTTCCCACCACCACACCTTTCACACAGAGAAGCATAGTTTGATGAGCCCACTTACTCTGGAGATGGGGAGAATCACTTCAAAAGCAGGTAAGAGTGGAGGGGGGCGGGTTACTAGCAGAAAGGCTATTACAATGTTCCTAATGAAAAATGACAGCTCCAGAAAGATGGTGAATGGAGTTTATAGTCTAACAAGGAGAAGCACATGTGAAAACAAGAGGTACAACAGTGTGTTACTGCTGGTGAGATATAATTACTCATATGTATGCATAAACAATGAAGCATAAAGGGTCTATTTTCCCCAAGTAGGGAAAGTAGGGCAGCGGAGAAGGTCAAGAAAGGTTTTGTAGAGGAAGCGATGCTTGACCTGACATGGTTTGATAGCACATTCCAAAAAGAGGGAAGAACAGGAAAAAATGTATAGGGGTATGAAATTAACATTAACAGAGAATTCCAAGTACTTTAATATGACTGGAGTAAAGAATTTAAGAGCGGGGTTGACAGATTACAGAAAGCCTGTTTCACATTCTAAAGAGTCATAAATTAAGACTGTAGGGCGGGCAAAGAGGAGCTATTCAGGGCTTTAAGGAGGAAAGTAATCGATTTGAATTTTAGAAAACAAACAACTTTGGCAGCGGTGTGGAGGACGGTTTGGAATAAGCAAGGATGTCTGCTTGTGGCTCAAGTGTCAGGTAATTAATTCTGTTATCCATGATACTCTACTTCTCAACCAGGCAAGTTCATCAAGGAATTTTAGAAACAATACTTTTCTTTCTTGCTCATGTAAAAACACCTAACTAGAATGATAAACAAACAAGGTCTTCTTTTTTTTCTAAACTCTATTGTATAAACTTAGTTGGACACCCTCATTTAATAAATGGGTGAGGCTGAATAGCTTTTGGCATTAATCCCAGATACTGAAACAGTGAGAAAACAACAAAACATGGAACATAATATCTGTCCATAACTCCAACTGTATGGTTAGGGTTATTGGAGAATTTTAAGAGTTATGATTTCCCTGGCAAAGTGTCAAAAAAAATACCTTCAAAAATTATTCCAAACAGCCATTTGGCATCTAATCATGCTGACATAATGAAAAATGTTGAATAAATTGCCTACGTGTAATTTCTCATTCCTGAAGAAGTAAAGGAAGGATGTTTTCTAAGTCTCCACAATGACGGGTTTTATTAAATAATAACATGCTCATAAAAAAGTCAAAAGAAAATTTCCGAGCTCACTTAGAAAATAGAATCAATCTATTTTTTTCTTAAAGATAAATAGATATATTCTGTCACATAGAAGAACGTCTAAGGATATCCACCAATACATTCACATTGGTTATCTCTGGGTGATGCGTTTAAGTGTTCTCTATTTTCTTCTTGTTGCCTTTTGGCGTTGTCTGATTTTCTGTAGTGAACATGCATTGCTTCTGGAAGAAAAAACAAAAAAGTCAAATACCAACCATACAATCAGAATGTTGTAGGCCATCTTTTTCAGTTCTTTGATTCTGCATCTGAATTTTATCTTATTTCTAATTCTGAATAAGATTAATGTAAACTGCTTTCAAGGTAACCTTCTGGTGTGTTTTGAGTAGGCTAAATTTCTTTCCTCAAGTCTGTATCTTCAGGGAATAAATTTTTGAATTTTCAAAATACAGATATTCCCACTAATTATTCATGCCAGTGGAGGGGAATATTGACACTATCCAAAAATGTAACGGAACTGAAACCATCATGTATACATGTATATTATATTAGGCTTTGTGAGGCTCTGCACATGATACTTTTGGCAGATATGCTTTCTGAATTAAATTTTTATTTGGTTAATATTAAAATTACTCCATGCTCCCACATGCGGGCTGGCAAATGATGGGAGAAGGCTATAGTAAAAGAAATAGGTGTAGAATTTAAAATTCATTGCATATAATCTATCAGCTGTATGCTGTGCAGGCAAATAAATAAAGATTATGGTGAAAATATAAACCAATTTTGAGCACAGACAGACCTAAAACAGGGCTACAAAAGCATGAAAAATGGAATGCTAACTTGTGCCATGTCTGATGCAATGCAGATGTAAAGTAGTAAAATAAAACTCCTGGATTCCAAATAGTCTACTGTAGTACTTATTCTCAAAACCCAGCTTTTCATAATCAGAAGACACTCTTTTAAAAGCAGCTGCATCTGAAATCACAGCCAGTAAAATATTTCAGAATATGAAACACTCATCTCTTACGGTTAAAGAAAAGGGTCAAATGAACTTGATATTTCTCCATCTCTTAACACATAGGAAGGGGCTTGCAAAGAAGATTTGTAAACATGACTTATCCTAAATTATGCATATTGAACCTTCCCCAACACTGTAAGAATTTAGATCATTTAAAGAAGATTTGGATATATTTTTTATAACTTATAGATTCTTTTCAGGCCCTCGAAAACCTAGTAATTTTCTTATTGTTTAAGATTTGTATAATACCACTGCCCTTAAATGAACTACTCCTCCACCCCGAGCCTTGTAGGGAAGAACAATTTTTTTTTTTTTTTTTTTGAGACAGAGTCTCGCTCTATCGCTCAGGCTGGAGTGCGGTGGCACAATCTCGGCTCACTGCAACCTCCACCTCTTGGGTTCAAGTGATTCTCCTGCCTCAGTCTTCCGAGTAGCTGGGATTATAGGCGTGCACCACCATGCCCAGCTAATTTTATATTTTTAGTAGACACGGGGTGTCACCATGTTGGCCAGGCTGGTCTCGAACTCCTGACCTCAGGTGATCCCACCTGCCTCAGCCTCCCAAAGTGCTGAGATTACAGGAGTGAGTCTCTGCGCCTGGCCTGCCTCCTGTTTCTAACAGCTGCATCTTTGTCCTTGATTCCTTCTCACAACTGTTCTAGGCATCTGAGAGATCATTATCTCAATCATTCCTTCTTGCTGCTTCTCTCCCCTGCTGTCTTCACTCTTGCCCCTTCATCAACTCTTTCTAACATCTGCCTAACAAACTTTGGTCTGTCCAATCATGCACATGAAACAAAAACAAAACCCAACTTTCATTCAAACCAAAATCCTGATTCTATTTTTTGAAATGGACAACTTTCTGAAAAGAACGATCTATAAAATTTAGCTGCCTCCATTTTCTTCTTATAAATTCTTCATTCCTAACAATCTGGTTTATAGTTAAACTGCTCACCGGAAGATTATGCAAATGACATCCCATTTGCCAAACCCCATTGATCTTCCCATAATCATTATCTGACATCACTGGTCATTCCCTTATCTCAACATTGTATCTTCCTTAGCTCTGAGACGTTTTCAGACCTCTCTTCTCTACGCCTCTTTCATGCCTCTCCTAGCTTGTTAAGTTCTAAAGAGACATTCACTACATACTAGATTTCAAAATCCTGCTGAGTACCTGCCTAAAGTATGCAAGGCACTATGCTGTGGAGATAAAGCAGCTTTTAAGAGGGGGCTAACCAATCAGGCTGGGTAATAGGGTTTGGGTGCCCAGGGCCAAGCTTAGGCAAATAACAGAAAAGAGCAAAGTAAGTGTAATTTCAGATCGTTAGAGAGCACTAAAATTTAGAAGACCCAAATTCAGCTGACAAGATGAAGTACGAGAATAGTACCCAAACAGGAAACAGATGAGGTAACAAATGGGGAAAGAGCTAGAAGGAGGGAGGAGGGTTCTTGCCAGATATGAATGAAGCTGAATTTGTCCTCAGTTTACCTATCTATGTTACCAGACTGACTTAAGAGTAAAGTCAAAGACGACTACAAAAAGTAAAATAAAATAGGGTGCTTGTTCTCATATGATGCCTCAGCGTTTTCTGTGAAATGTGCATAATGATAGTATCTACCTCACAGGATTAACTGAAACAATATATGCAAAGAACTAAACCCTGGCCTGACATGTAACAAATGTTAGCTATCATTATTAATATTCTATCCTCTAAGCTATTTAACATAAAGCTTAAGTAAATATAATTAAATCATTCCAGCATCAAATCTAATTTTCTTCTTATGTAGCATACTCAAAAGTACCCCGTATTAGTTAATACTGTAACAAACCATTGAAAATAGGATATAAACTTGGGTGTAAGACTCAAAATAAAGGGAATTTTCTCCTTGCTGAGCCACTAAAACAACTCTTCACACTGGTCACCAAAAGCCTATTTTCAGGGCTTTATGATCCCTTTTTAGCTATTTTTGAACTACTTTCTAACCTCTCAATACTTTCTTGCCCTTTTGATTCGAAGATGGCATAGCCTTTAAAGCAGGCTCCCCTTCTTCTGGCTGTCTTTTGAATTCTAGTATTTCTTAGGTTCACTCCTACTTTTTCCTTCCTTTCAAAGCCTTTCCAACATGTGACACTACCTTAGCGTACCATTAGTGGCTTAAATGGTATCCTGGTTCCTACTTTCTCCCAATCTTAGTCTGTCCTTCATGCTGCCACCAGAATTTTTTTTTTTTAATGCCAAATGTTTGTGAAAAGACCTCCATCATCTCCTGTTGTCTATAAGAAAAAGCCCTAAACCTCAGCATACCATAGAAGGCCCTTCATTTTGGCCCCAACCTGTCCCTCCAACCTCAACTCATTTTGCTTCACCTGCTCACCCAGAGGTCCAGCCACAGGGAATGTTTTCCATTACTCAGATAACAACATGACTTTTCACAAATCTCTTGCCTTTCCACGTTCCTCTTCCGTGAATGCTGTTTTCTCCTGCTCCCAACAACTTTCTGGTTTAGCCCCTTTCTCTATCAAGCATTTATCACACTGCATTTTATTATTTTATTATTATTATTTGAGATGGAGTCTTGCTGTGTCACCCAGGCTGGAGTGCAGTGGCGCGATCTCTGCTCACCGCAACCTCTACCTCTCAGGTTCAAGCGACTCTCCTGCCTCAGTTGCCTGAACAGCTGGGACTACAGGCATGCAACATGATGTCTGGCTAATTTTTTTTTTTTTTTTGTATCTTTAGTAGAGATGGGCTTTTGCCATGTTGGCCAGGCTGGTGTCGAACTCCTGACCTCAAGTGATCTGCCTGCCTCGGGCTCCCAAAGTGCTAGGATTACAGGCGTGAGCCACTGCACCCGGCCCATGCTGCATTTTAAGTATCTGTTTACATGTCTATTTCCCCAGGAAAATACATAAGCATCTCAGGTACAGGGAATTGCCCTTTCCTTCTTTATAGCTCCAGAATCTAGTACCAAGCAAATGTTCAATATATATTCATTTGAACTGTGAGCAATCAGCAAATGTTAAAATAATTTTTAAGAAAAGATTCGCAGTTTTACCATTTCTCAGGTGGAGTTGACGGAAAGAAAAACAGATGCAAAAGAAACACTCCAACTCAAATCTCAGGATTAAACATGGCTATTGTGAAGGACCAGGAGACACCTAAAGGACAGCAGGGCAGAACACTTAACATTTGGAACTTCAAAGTTGTATGACCATGGCAGTGGATATGCATAACATATATGGCCTTATCATTTCCCTCTCTCAAATCCTTCGATGGCTTTTTAAAGACAAAGCCTCATCCTTAATCTTGCCTACAAAGGCTGCATAAAAAACTTGTAGCTAGGTCCCATGATGCATGCCTGTAATTCCAATTACTCGGGAGGCTGCAGCAGGAGAATCGCTTGAGCCCAGGAGTTCAATGCAGGCCTGGGCAACATAGCTAAACCCTATCATTATTTAAAACAAACAAACAAAAACAACAACAAAAACCACTTGCCTCCATCTACTTACAACCTCATCTCACAGTACTCTTCACTTTACTTTCTGAACTTTAGCCAGACTTAGGCCTTCTTTCCAGTTCCGTTTTTGCACAAGCAGATCTGCACGTAATGTTGTTTTAAATACCCTACCACCCCAAACTAGTTCGCTCTTATCCTTTAGCTGTCAGTCCAAAGATTCCCTAAGGTGTCTCCATCCTGTGGCAGCAGACTATAAGGCCGTTTTATTACATTATATTTGAACAATACAGAATCGTGTAATGAGCATGGATTCTAGACTCATAAATATGTCCTTAGGCATATTTATTTAAGCCCTTCATGTCTCGGTTTCTTCACCTGTAAATTGTACTCGTAAGGTTATTGGAAAGATTAAAGGAGATAAAGGATGTAAGCACTTAGAACTGTGTTGATAACGCAGTTCAAAGAACCCAACATATGTCGGTCATGATCACATTTACTTAATTTGTAGTCACTATCATCCCCTCTCTCCCCTCTAGCCCCCGGAGTACCCCTGCTCCTCTAGCCCAGAGGCCACACCAGCCTGGTCCTTTTTTGTATTCCTAGCCTCAGCACAGCGTTCGGAACATACCAGGCCTTCAATATTATGTTTTTTAAAAATGACAAAAGCCTTGTGTCCCAATTTTGCTTTATTAGCCGAGCGATCTCAAGCAAATCACTCAAATCACCTATGCCTCGTTTATCCTTCTGTGAAATGTAATAGCTAACTCAGAGAGGTTTTGTGTTACATAAAGCGATGTACCTACAAAAAGCACACTGCACGTCTTTAAACGCCGTACAAACCGTAGATGTTTATTAATAAACCGGAGTCCGTGTCTTCCTTCCCCTCAGGCACGTCTCGTCCCGACCCCTCCCTCCTCCCAGCCCACACCCTTACTGCGCCCTTGGCCCTCGGTCCCTTGGGATTGCAAGCGTGGGAGCCTCGGCCCCGCGCAGCTCCCTCCAGCGTCCCGCGCCCTCCTTCCTTCCTCGCCCGGACGGACGCACTTCCGGCGGATGTGGGGGGGCAGCCCTCGGAAACGGAAGTGAGCGGCGGGGTCGACTGACGGTAACGGGGTAGAGAGGCTGTTCGCAGAGCTGCGGAAGATGGTGAGTGGGTACCCGGGCGGCCGGAGTTCCACGCGGGCTCGGGACCGTGGCTCGGCAGAAACAGGCAGTCGCCTCCCAACCAGTCCCCGGTGGCGGCGGCGGCAGCGTGGGGCTAAGGCCGGCCTTGGGCGCCATAATCTGTCGAGTCACGGGGTTTGGGTGGGTCGTGGCTGTCGCCGGGGCCCGGCACTGGTCCCACTAGCAGCGCTTCGGCTTCATCCTACTCCTCTTAGCTCGGTTTGCGCCCTTGCATCCCTTAGACCCCAGAAGGCCCAGACCACCTTCCCTTACTTGGCGCAGAAGTGGAAAAGGCAGCCGCGAAAGTGCAACGTTCTGTGGGGGTGGGGTGGCGCTGCCGACCCTTTCCTTGAGGGGTAACCTCTGAGAGCCCAGAGCCTTCAGACTCGTCATCTCTCCCAGTCCCCGCCCTTGTAACTGCCTGGTAAACAACCCACAACTATAGGTCGCATTTGTATAACGCAGCTTTGCTCTACAAACTTTTTTGAGAGCTTGTAGTGTGCTAGGTGTTAGAAGGGAAAAAATCTGACAGTTGCTATTCCCCGCTTGTCAGTATTGTTAGTACATCTCCTCCCTCCCTCTCCTCCCCACCACTTTTTCTTTCTTTTTAACTTAGAAGTTGTGGTATTGAGAAGAATACTGAGTCACCATTGCCACAGACTCTGATATCGGTACTGCTGGTAGGCCATCCATCCAAATCTAGAAAGTTTCTCTTGGTAAATACTGCTAATCGTTATTTAAAAAGTTTTTTTAGGCACTCTCAAATATAACTAGTAGTTAGGTTTTCATAGATTTGCCTTTCTCAGCTCCTTCCTTTATTAGAAACAGTAAGTACTAATCCTGATATTTTACAGAAGGAAATTGGGAAAAATGACAATAACAGAATCCAGAAGTCAGAATTCACCTTTTCTTTGTGCATTGAAACCTTCTGTTACTTTACAATAAAGCAGTCCAGAAGGAGGAGAATGTTCATATAGGGAAGTAATAGAAGATACATTTGGAAAGCAACAATCACACATCTCTGCTGAAGGTCCCCAACCTGTGGTGGTTCAACTTTATGATGGTGTGAAATCCATACACAGTCAGTAGAGGCCATATTTGAGTACCAATACAGCCATTCTGTTTTTCACTTGCAGCAGAGTATTCAATAAATTACATGAGATACCCGGTACTTTTTAATAAAGTAGGCTTTGTATTAGATGATTTTGGCCAACTGTAGGCTAGTGTAAGTGCTCTGAGCACATTTAAGGTACGCTAGGCTAAGGCCTGATGTTTAGTAGGTTAGGTGTGTTAAATGTGTTTTTGACTTTTGACATTTTCAATTTAAGATGGGTTTATTAGGAAGTAACCCCATCATAAGTCAAGGAGCATTTGTAGTCCTGGTAGGAGTTCAGTTCCTTGGTGCAGATGAGTAAACAAGGCCAGAGAGGTTGGTGCTTTGCTGGCAGTCACAAGATAGGTTAGTGACAGTCCACACTAGAGTCCAGATTCTTTTCCTTGTCCACCATGACTTCTTGTATGTAGGGGAGTTGGAACCTATTATGCAGATTCTTTAGGTCCAGGCTTCAGACATCGATGAACCAACAAAGATTTTATAGCAGTTTTGTTGGAGGAGGTTTCGTGCTTGAGGAAAACCTTGATATACAGAACTGGAAAATGGGTGAGTCTAAAGGCAGCAAGACCCAGTAGAATGCTGTTGAAGTTATCCATGTGTGATAGGCTGGGCTAGAGTGATATAGTGAAGAAACCCTGGAAAGGATAAAATACCTGACCAAATCAGATATACAAACGTATTAAGAAATCAGTTAAAAAGCTGACTTCTCAGAATGTTTTCTTCTAGAATAATATAAAATTTGGTACTAAAACTACCTGTAGCTGTTTTACATTTTTCTGCAGAATCACAGGGGTATTGGACTTGAGCAACAAGTGATTTAAAGTTAGCGTCTTGGGCCACGCATGCTGGCTGACACCTGTAATTCCAGCACTTTGTGGGGTGCTGAAGCAGGAAGATCGCTGGAGCACAGGAGTTTGAGACTAGCCTGGCCAGAATAGTTGAGACCTTATCTCCACAAAAAATAAAAAAATTAGCCAGGCGTGGTGTTACACACCTGTAGTCCCAGCTATTTGAGAGGCTGAGGCAGGAGGATTGCCTGAACTTGGGAAGTCTAGGCTGCAGTTAGCCGTGATTGCTCGACTGCATTCCAGCCTGAATGACAGAGCAAGACCCTATCTGAAAAAGTAAATAAATAAATAAATAAAATTAGCATCTCGTGCTTTGCCTGTTGTAACACCATGTTTTCTTTGATTGTTTAATATATTTTCATAAGCTGAAGCCCTGGGAGGTAGACATGTATCTTCAGTATCTAGCAGAGTACCTGACACATAGTAGATGGCTAATAAATATCTGGTGATTGTGCATTTCACAGTAGTGCAGGGTAATAATACACCAATACCAAATGCACTGTCTTTTTTGTTTTGTTTTATACTATCCTGATTAGATACACATAGTTTTTATAGGTAGTGCTATCTTCATATAGAAACCAAACGCTTTCTGAAATTCCCTTTTTTTCCCAGCTTCTCTACTTTTCTTTATCCATCCTGTCTGTTAATCCCATTTCTTTGTTGTTCTTCCTTGTCCTCAGGGAATAGTATTCCCGAGGATGCTGTCTTCAACTTTTTTATTCTGTGTTAAACATTCTAAGCTGAGGGAGCAGTTTTTCCAGGGGAAACAAATTCAGTCATGCCATAACCTTTCAGAGGCTTTCAGTTTTGGAATAAAACCCACATTTCTTTGCACGTAAGACGTTTCACTTTTGTATTTCATCATCCTTTACTTCTGCCTCACTGGAAACATATTTAGCCAGTCATCTCAAACTACCTGAAGCTTGTTCATTTATATTTTCATGCCTTTATTCATGTTATTTTTTCCTGGAATGCCTTTCAAACTGACAGCATTCAGAGATCACCTCAGGAATCCTTCCCACTCTTAAATTTGGTATTTTCTTTGTACCATGTGTGTGTCTATCATATCATAATGTTTAAGGCTTGCTGTAATTGTCTAGTCTGGACTTTTTAAGGGGCTCTTATTTTTCTGTCTCCTACTTAAACAATATTTTTGACATAGCTGTTTGGGTGTGTGTTTAAATTTTTTTTCTATTTAATAATGTTTTTTATTTGTGTTGTAGAATGCCAGAGGACTTGGATCTGAGCTAAAGGACAGTATTCCAGTTACTGAACTTTCAGCAAGTGGACCTTTTGAAAGTCATGATCTTCTTCGGAAAGGGTATATGGGGGAGTTATGACTTTGATTTTGTTATGTTTCTGTGAATTTTCACAATATTCTTTAAGTATTTTGATAGGCTATACACGTGTATTTAGTTGGCAGACGGCAAGTAATATACCTTACATGGGGTGCAGAGGGGAAGAGGCTTAGATATTTTCTGTAGTGGAAGAGGTGTCTCATCAAAGTAGTAGGTTCCGATGTAGAGCATCCTCCTAGGCAGTGGTGCCCATTAGCATGATTTGGTAGGATTCTTTTTATTTATTTTCTTGCTACTGATAACTTAGCCATTTGCCTTCTTGTCTTAACTGTCAGAGTAATTCGCTTTTCTTTGGGAGGCACTAGAACATAGCAGTTGAGAGATTAAACTCTGGATTCAGTCGGCCTGGGTTTGGATCGTGGCTCTGCTATTTCCTAGATGTGTGCTTTTGGACAAATCACATAATTAATGTCTCAGTGTTGTTATGGATAAAATAGGCCTAATAATAGTCTATATCTTATTTTGAGGAATAAATGAGTCAATACCTGAAAAATATTTTAAATAGTACCTGACATTAGAAGCACTCAGTGTGTATTGGCTGCCATTTCTTTTCTTTTCTAGCTTTAGCGTGCAGTTACGCCATGTTTGTGATTTCCTTTTTGTTTCTGTATGTTTAGGTCTCAGTTTCTGGTACTAGACCATACTCTGTGCAGGTCACTTTTCTGCTTAATAAAATAAGGATAACACCTTTCCCTCTATAAACATTTTGTGTTTTGAATTTTTGAATTCTACATCTAATTTTAAAGTATTTACTCTTATTTTTTATTTATTTATTTATGTTTTGAGATGGCGTTTTCCTCTTGTTGCCCAGGCTGGAGTGCAATGGCGCGATCTCCACTCACTGCAGCCTCCGCCTCCCGGGTTCAAGCGATTCTCCTGCTTCAGCCTCCTGAGTAGCTGGGATTACAGGCATGTGCCACCATGCCCAGCTAATTTTGTATTTTTGGTAGAGATGGGGTTTCTCTGTGTTGGTCAGTCTGGCCTTGAACTCCTGACCTCAAGTGATCCGTCTACCTCGGCCTCCCAGAGTGCTGGGATTACAAGGCATGAGCCACTGCGTCTGGCTGTAATTTACTCTTATTATAATAGAATGGCATTCTGATGCTGGTGTCTGAGTACAAATATAATCCCTCATTACAGACTTTCAATTTTGTAGTAAAAAAATGCAGCATATAGCCTGTGAAATTGGAGATATAATTTGATATTTATAATCAAGTTGATTGGCTAGGCAGTAACTAAGGTCTGAAGATTTTTTTCCCCCCACATGAAATGTTCCTTCTTCTTCCTGATTGGACTGGGGCAGGACCATTTTCAAAACCCACTTCTTGGATAATGTTTTGTAAAAAGGCAATATTCAATAAATAATTGTTGCAGGGTTTCTAAGGTATTTTGTAGCTTTAAAATCCTACTTTGGATAATAAGGTAGTCATCTTTATATAGCTAGAGTGATAAAGACCAGTGGCCTGGTTCTAGTTGTGCCTTACCTAACATACTTTATACATAGTAGGTGTTCAGTAAATGCTAAACCTGTTGTTCAACATGTTTATTAAAGATATATTAAATATTGAATGTGTTAGACCTGAAGGGAATAGGCTTAGATATTTTATATAGTGCAAGAAGTACCTCATCAGAGTAATAGCAATAAACATACATTCATTAAATTTCTTCTAGATGTAGCACCAGATTTTGGCAAGTTTTCCCTAGTGATTGAAGTCTTGACCACCAATGTCTATAGTGGATACATTCTTAAATTATTATATACACTTTTTTTTTTCCTTTTGGTGTATGGGTCTGTGAATTTTTAGCGCATGTATCAATTCCTGTGACTGTCACCACAATCAAGATCCAGAACAGTTTTCTCACCCCAAAAAACTCTCTCGTGCTATCCCTTTATAGATATGATTTTGAGCTCTGGGTATTGAGTGATATTTAATCTCCTCTAAATGTTGTTTTTTTTTTAAATATCCTTTCAGTTTTTCTTGTGTGAAAAATGAACTTTTGCCTAGTCATCCTCTTGAATTATCAGAAAAAAATGTAAGTATATTATTGTGTCCTTATTTTTATCTTCTTATAGATAAATACTTTTACTAATATTGGTTTCATTTTATGAAAACAGTTTTGGTACTGAGGATTTGCCCATGCAGAATATGAGGCGTTATTTTCAAACCCCTTGTAGGATAGACTTAAAAATTATACTGCTCCTCTAAAGCTCCCTTTCTACGCATCCTTCCCTGCCTTTTTTATGTATGTCTCCAAAGGGTGATCCACTTCTCCATTCCTCTCATAGGAATTTTCTCTTTCGATAATGCTGTTCCTTTTATATTTTTTCCTGCCATTTTTGCTGTTGACTTCCAAGTTCATATCTCCAGTTTTGACCTCTTTCTTAAGTCCTGCATCTCCGAGTTACTGTAGGACACAGCCACTAGGCACAGTAGGTACTTCGATGAATATGACATAATCCCCATCCTTAAATAACTTAAAATTTAATGAGGAAGACAAGCAGTGGATAGGAGAAGGCTTCATAAAGTGCTAGAGAAGACCAAGGATGTGACAGCCACCTGTGCTTACGGCTTTTTTGGAAGGCTTTATAGAAGAGGAGGGACCTTTGAACAGTTTCAGACCAGAAAGTTTACTCCTACAGAGAGGATAGCATGTATACATGTCCAAAACACAACTTAAAGGATTCTTAAATAAACATTTAGAGGAAGAAGAAAAAGGTTTCTGACTACTTGGGGAAGATGATGCAGTTGTTAGGTAACAGAAAACTGATCTGTATTTTGTTTTTGTTGTTTGTTTGTTTCGCTTTCTAACAAGAGGATAGATCTGCCTATAAAAAAGAGTAGAACAAACAATGTAATTATGAAATTGAAGTTCAAATTAGATGAGAAAAATAAAAAAGTTCCTCATCGATTTAAGTGAGTTCAGGTTTCAGGTGCAGAAGTTGACAGCCCAGAGTATACTTACAAGTATGTGAGTATGATTATAAAAGCACAGTTGATCATCTTTGAGAACTAATGGGAGGAATGAAAATTGCTCGTAGATGGATACATATTCCACTTTTTTGTATAAAGGATCTAACTAAAAAATAAGATTGTCTGTGGTAACGTTGATCCCTGAAACCGTTTCTTAAGCGGACTATTGAGTGAGCTGTGAGCTTTTAATAAAGTAAGCAGTGATCATCAGCATCTGAATGAACTCAGCAAATTAATTTTAGTTCACTCTTTTACTAAATTGCCAAATGGGTCAGTCAAGGGATCAAATTATCTGACAAGGGATAAGATTGAGGATTATATGGTGGATTATTAACCAAGTGAAAGTAGTGTAGGGTAAAGTATATGAGGTTGATAACTGTACCCAGAGAACAGTGATTAGGGAATAGTCAATTTGGAGGGAATATTTTGATAGGGCTGTCTACAACTTAGGTAGTCAGGTGGACACATAGGAAGGATAAGTATTTTTCAAGGACTTGGGGGCAACCAAAGAAAGAATGTATATTAGGTTTTTGGAAAAAATGTTGAGAAGGATAGTTCATTCTGGTGAATAATTGAACTATATCATGATGATAAAATAGACCAAAGCCTAGACCAAAATTTAAGGAAAACATTTATAGAGGTGAGTGTGAAGTTCTGCGTTTGGATTCAAAAAATGAATTCTACACCTTTGGGCAGGGTAAAGTGACTTGCTGTGTAAAACTTGACTGTTTTAATTGACTATACTCACTATAAGCCAGCAGATTACGTTAGTTACTAAAAAGAAAGGTTAATGCAGTCTTGGGCTTTGTTAATAAGATAGGGCTCAAATCAAGGGCGATTATATTATTTTCCTGTGTATTAGTCTGGCTATTAGATTTGGAGTATTGATTTAGTTCTAAGCAATACATATTAAGAGAAACTGACAAATCTGAATGAGACTGGCTGGAACTGTGAAGAATCTAAAAACGTCAGAGATCTTTTTGAGACTTACATCTACTGCATCTCTTTAATCATTTAGCCAGCTAATGGCAGGCTCACTCTTTATGTGACTCTTACTGTCTATTATAAATCCTTCAGCATGGATTGTGTAGTTGAATTATGTGGGCACCCCACTTTGCTAAGTAAACTTGGGGCATATCGCTTAATTTTCTTTAAGCCTTAGTCTTCTCATCTGGAGTTAGTAATAGCCCATCCTTGGCATATTGCTGGCCTCTCGTAGCTCTGCATTATTGGGAGCTTCAGTGGTGATAGTGATGGAAGATGGCCATCATCATTTGTACCAGTGGTTCTCAACTAGGGGAGGATCATCCTCCTGCCCCCTACGAGGGAACAGTTGGCAAAGTCTGAGGACATTTTAGGTTGTCACAAATGGTGCAGTGGGGGGTGGGGGGATGTAATACTGGCATCTATGGGGTAGAGGCCAGGGATGCTGCCGAACATCCTACAGTACACAGGACAGCCCGCCACAGTGAAGAATTATCTGGCCCAAGAAATGGGTAGTGCGGAGGGTTGAGATACATACATAATGTCTTCCAAACTGGATTATAATCTCCAAGGTAGACTGTTGAGTTTTGTTGTATGTTGCCACAGAGCCTAATTTTGCACACGGTTGCTAACTTACATGTTGATTGATCATTACAGTATTAATATCACATTACAAGATGGTTGTATTCATCAAAATTTACATAAATTGAATTTTTATACATAAAATTACATTTACTGCTGGGTGTGGTGGGGTGTGCCTGTAGTCCCAGCAGCGTGGGAGGCTGAGGCAGAGGATTGCTTGAGCCTGGTAATTCGAGGCTGTAGTGCTCTATGATCGTGCCTGTGAATAGCCACTGCACTCCAGCCACATAGCAAGACCCGTCTCTTAAAATAAAATTGTATTATCATGAGAATAGGCCAATATTTAAAGCAAACCCTTCACTTAGAACTTCAGATCATATACCCATAATAAAATACTGCAGGTTTTCCCTAAGGACCATCTGTCAAAATTTGCTGTGTAAAGCTAAAGTAATTAAAAAGCATTTGGTTAGTCACCTTACTTTGAAACTTCATAGTCATATCCCAAGTAGGTACTAATCTCTCAATAGATTTTTGATCAAAATGACCTTTTTGATTACTAAAGACAATGTTATCAAGAGAGTAGTGTATAAAAAATAATGACAAGAAATGACTTTACCTCATTATAATCACCTTAGCTCAGACAAATCTTTGTAACAGTCTGTTTGCATATTACATTCACTATCTTTAGGAGCCAGTTTTGGAAACTGTTTTAGAATCCATGAGTCAAGTCGATTCATTTTGCCTGAAATACATTAAGTTATGGTCAGAGTTCCCTAAATGTAATATCAGTACTTAGTAAAAATATGATCCAGGAAAAATTGCTGATTAGTACCCAATACAAATTGAATAAACTTTTGAGAGATGTTTGTTTTTCCCCTGAGGCAAGTACCAAAAATAAGTGGAGTTTAAACATTATAGTTTAATTAACAGGGTGATTTAGTGCTCGGATTATTTCTTTTGCTGAATCCTTTTAAATATATGCCTTCATACTTAGAAATTAACTGTTTTTGTCAGTGCATGTGACATTTTCTGGATCTCAAATTACACCTTTGCTAGTTTTGCAGTACTTTTAATCAAAAGCGCTAAAATAGGATTATGTCTTGTAAGTCTACTTTTGAAATAGACACATTCCTTAATTTATTACTTTTATAAATTTGGAATTTTGGTAGTAATTTTACACTGGTAAAAGTACACCTGCATGCTAAATGAAATATAGACATATGTGGTCTAAAATTTTTCAGAAAAAATTAGTAAAAATACTTAGTTTTTATTACAGGTATGGATATTAAAATTCTTCATCTAACTATTGTGTTATATATATGCCACTGCTAACTGTTTTGAAAGCAGAGTATTGAGTGTAATGTTTAAAATTACATTGTCTTTTGTAGTTCCAGCTTAACCAAGATAAAATGAATTTTTCCACACTGAGAAACATTCAGGGTCTATTTGCTCCACTAAAATTACAGATGGAATTCAAGGCAGTGCAGCAGGTGGGTTGATGGATCTCTGTTGCATATGTGTCGATATCATTCATGAGGACTCTTCTGTTTTCATAACAGCTATTTATACCTTATCTACCTTACAACCTATTCTACTTCCCTCCCCCTTTTTAGGATATGACCTTGATTTCTACTTCATAGAGGGAAAAAAGAAGCCATTAAATGGAAAACTTCAAATTTATAGGCTCAGTGTCTTCTGAAAACTTACCTGCATCTGCTTTCATGTTTTTCTGGGTTTTTTTTTTTTTTAATGTATTACATTGAATTTGGATCCCTCTAAGAATATCCAAGTGGAGGTGTCAAGTATACAATTTGTATATAGTTGGATATACCTGTTGCTAAGGAATAAGTACTTGGAAAATGTCCTTCCAATTATGTAAGAACTGCCCTCCTACCTGTGCTTTGGATTCTATCCTGTTACATTACTTCAGGAAAATCCCTTTATCAATGATGCCTTCTCAAGCTGGTAATCTTTAACCTCTCTCTGCTTGCTCTGTCTCAGCAGTAGTGTTTGAACCGCTGTTGTCTTTTAAAACAAAAAAAAATTGCATCAATTTCAAATTCCTTTATAGTAACTTATCTCTCATTGAGTGTGCTTTTGCTTCTTGAAAAGTTGTCTACATTTGCTTTCTATACTCCTTTCCCTCCTATTTATTTAACCCACTGTTTCTGTCTCCCATGACACCAATGACACTGCTCCTGAACAACGTGGACATTTTTACCTTCACTTTACTTCATCTCCCTGTAGTATTTGACGCTAATAATGGCTTCTTCCTTTTTCCCTTGGCTTTTATTTTCTTACTTTGTATTTATTTTTTTGATACAGGGTCTCATTCTGTCATCCTGGCTGGAGTGCAGTGGTGTGATCATAGCTCATTGCATCCTCAAACTCCTGGGCTTAAGCAATCCTCTTGCCTCAGTCTCCTGAGTAGCAGGGACTACAGTCACATGCTACCTCACCTGGCTAGTTTTAAAAATTATTATTTGTAGAAACAGGCTCTTGCTATGTTGCCTAGGCTGGTCTTAAACTCGTGGCCTCAAGCTATCATCCCACCTCCTTGGCTTTTAGAACACCACACTTTCCTGATGTCCTCCTTTCTGAATCCTTATTCTCAGGTGTCTGTGTGTGGGTTCCATTTGTTTTGCCTGTTTCCTAAAATGCCAGTTTTGTTAGTGCCCCATCTCTAGTCCTTTCCTCACCCTGTTTCCTGCTTGTTGCTTTAGTTATCACTTATATGTTGATGATTCCAACTGGACGTGGTGCCTCACACCTGTAATCCCAGCACTTTGGGAGGCCAAGGCGGGTGGATTGCTCAAGCTCAGGTGTTCAAGACCAGCCTGGGCAACATGGCAAGACCCCATCTCTACAAAAAAAAAATAGAACAAATGTGCCAGCTGTGGTGGTACACACCTATAGTCCCAGCTACTCAGGAGGCTGAAGTGGGAGGATCATTTGAGCCCGGGAGTGGGAGGTTGCAGTGAGCCGAGATTGTGCCACTACACTCTAGCCTAGGTGACAGAATGAGACTCCGTCTCAAAAAATAAAATATGTTGATGACCCCCAAGTTACAATTCTCATGAGCTATAAACCTATAGGCTTTTCCAATTGGAAGTCCCACAGGCACCTCCAGTTTTACATGGACAAGTACAGAGTAACTCATAATCCCCCACATACTCCTTATCCCATATGAATAGGTTTCTGCCTAAGGCAGAAATTGGATAATTAGCCTTGGTTATGTCACCTAGCACCCATCCTAACCTCTTCCCCTGCTCCCCCAAATCATTCATTCAGTTTATTACTTGCTGTCCCCACCATTGCTACTATGTTGGTCCTTGCCCCTGCCAGACTTCATCTGGATTACTGCAACACTCATCCCTGCTGCCCCTCCAATCCTTGTTAACACTCTAATCAGAATAATCTTTGTAGGCCAGTCGCGGTGGCTCACGCTTGTAATCCCAGCACTTCGGGAGGCCGAGGCGGGCAGATCACGAGGTCAGGAGATCGAGACCACGGTGAAACCCCGTCTCTACTAAAAATACAAAAAAAATTAGCTGGGCGTGGTGGCGGGCGCCTGTAGTCCCAACTACTCGGAGAGGCTAAGGCAGGAGAATGGCGTGAACCCGGGAGGCGGAGCTTGCAGTGAGCCGAGATCGCCCCACTGCACTCCAGCCTGGGCGACAGAGCGAGACTCCGTCTCAAAAAAAAAAAAAAAAAAGAATAATCTTTGTAAAACACAGATTTGATTATGTCATTCCCCTCACTTTACCCTCAAAATAAAAATAAAACCCAACACTTAGTGTGGCTCTGTCCATGAATTGGCTCCTTGCTTCCCACCACACTTCTTGTCCTCTTAAACAACTTGCAGTTTCCTAATTCATTAGGTTCTTTCACTGTCAGGTATTTGCACACATTTCTCCTACTGGTGCAGATTCCTTTCTCTGACCTAGCTAATTTGTCTTTTTCAATAAATTTCTATTGGCCGAGGGGGGTGGCTCATGCCTGTAATCCCAGTACTTTGGGAGGCCGAGGCAGATGGATCACCTGAAGTCAGGAGTTCGAGACCAGCCTGGCCAACATGGTGAAACCCCGTCTCTACTAAAAATACAAAAATTAGCTGGGCCTGGTGGCACATGCCTGTAATCCCAGGTACTCGGGAGGATGAAGCAGGAGAATTGCTTGAACCCAGGAGACAGAGGTTGCAGTGAGCCAAAATCACACCATTGCACTCCAGCCTGGGTGACAAGAGCAAAACTCCATCTCCAAAAAAAATAATAATAAGATAAATTCTACTAATGCCATCAATTGTATTTGGCTAAGTCATTCTGGAAGCTACTTGTTTTCCAAAGATAAAGCTCTTAAAAAGCATGGTTTTGAGTAACCTAGAGTTGAATCTTGGCTTAGCCATCTACTAGTCTTAAGAACTTGAGTAAGTTGGAGAACTTTCTGAACCTCAGATTTTTAAATTTTATGTGAAATAAGGAGAACAGTAGGAGTAGCACAGGATTATTCTGAAGATTAAATGAAATCACATGTTTGGCACAAAATTGTTAGCTTCCCTTTTTATTCTCCTCTTATTGAGATTTCAACTACAGATTGCTCAAATTCTGGATTTAAGTTTTTAATACTATTTGATCCAAATATCTTTGCCCAGAATTCTCTTTTTTTTTTTCTCTATACTTTTGCAGTTTTGGGTCGTCAAGATGTATAACAGCTGCCTGCTCCTCCCTGCTTTTGATGCATTCTTAGGACTGTACTCTGATCTAACTACCAGACCCCTTGCTGTCTAGTTTAATTTACAGGTTCCTATTTTTGTTTCTTCCCCTTCCTCCCACTTCCTTTTTTTTTTTTTTTTTTTTTTGGGTTTGACAATCTAGAGAAATTTTTCCACACTGTAAAGATTTTAAATATCTCTAAAGAACATTAGTAATTGAAAATAATATATTTAGTCTGGATACATTTTGTTGTGGGGGAGGAAATGTGAGAAACTGCCCTCTTAGATTCTAACGGTGTGATTATTTTTAAAATACTACTATCATTTAGTCAAAGACCACCTATTTTGATAGTCTCTGGCAATATCTAAAATTATCTGCATTAGCTGGGCTTGGTGACATGGACCTGTAATCCCAGTTTTAGTGGGAGGATCACTAGAGCCCAGGAGTTTGAGACCAGCCTAGGCAACCTATTGAGTTGGACTTTCTTCAGGAATTTGATCATCCTACATGTATCAGGAATGAGGCGTGATGTTAAGCTCTGGGATTTTGCATTTCATCACATGGTATGTGCCGTAGTTTTCCTGAGCAGAAGCAAAGCCTCGAAATACACGCACACCAGGTAGGATTATTAAGTGTTAATGAAAAGTATAATTTCAGTGTCTTTACAACTTAGTTTGTGTCTAAAATATGAACTAGTGTTTTTTTCCACTTGTTAAATTGATCTTGTATTTGGTTTTGCGAATTTTCAAACAAAGAATAAAGAACATGAAATTAGACTATATATTCTGTCATTTTCCCCTGAATTTTTTCTAACCTTGTCCCTTCATACTTTTCCCCAAAGGTTCAGCGTCTTCCATTTCTTTCAAGCTCAAATCTTTCACTGGATGTTTTGAGGGGTAATGATGAGACTATTGGATTTGAGGATATTCTTAATGGTAAGTGTCATTCAGCACCTTTTTATGGAGCCCTTGTAATTTAAAAAGCAAACAGCTGCAAAAAGAATAGGCAAAATTCTTGTCCTCATGGAACTTACAGCTGATGGGGTTCACTTGTGTTTATTCATTGCATTAAGATAAAATTTAATGGTAGTAACTGTTCTTTAACTGTTTTTAAAAGTGAAGATTGGCTGGGTGTGGTGGCTCACGCGTAATCCCAGCACTTTGGGAGCCCAGGATGGGCAGATCACCTAAGGTCAGGTGTTTGAGACCAGCCTGGCCAACATGGTGAAACCCTGTCTCTGCTAAAAATATAAAAATTGAGAAAAAAAGTGAAAATCATTTATGAAATTCTAAGAGTATATAGTCATTTCAGTCTAGTAATGGTGGTTATTCACTTCATGTCCTGAGCTCCAAGTGTAATATGTCAGTCTGATATTCCCAGGGTGATTAAACAATGATAATTATTTCAGAATTCACATTGTTGGGATGTGACTGGGGTTGTTTTTGTTTGTTTAGTTTGATTTTGGGGTTTTTATGACTAGCATTTTAAACAACTGGAAGATAAATTTTTCTTTAAAAAGTAGCTCCCCAAAAAAGTAATTTTTGTACTTCTACAGGTGATAAATAGGAAAGAGGAATCCGTCTTTTTTTTTTTTTTTTTTTTCGAGATGGTATCTTGTGCTGTTACCCGGGCTGGAGTGCAGTGGCGCGATCTCGGCTCACTGCACCCTCCGCCTCCCGAGTTCAAGCAATTCTCCTGCCTCAGCCTCCCAAGTAGCTAGGATTACAGGCGCCCATCACCATACCTGGCTAATTTTTGTATTTTTAGTAGAGATGGGGTTTCACCATGTTGGCCAGGCTGGTCTTGAACTCCTGACCTTGTGATCTGCCCGCCTCGGCCTCTCAAAGTTCTGGGATTACAGGTGTGAGTCACTGCACCTGGCCGAATCTGTTATTTTTAATAAAATTCCCTGAATAATTGTAAATGAATTTAAGTAAGAACAATATATGCAGCATCCTCTATTTTTTCTGGTCCTGAGGAAGATAAACAAATACAATCCTGTCCAATGCTGCCTCTGCTCGTTATGCCCCAGCAGTGCAGGAGAAACAAAAATATCCAACAGGATTAAGTTTTATTAGTTTTGCTTGGCTGCTGATGTCCGGTAAGGAAATGCTGTGGACATAACAGAAGTCTAGTGAGCCTCCTTTGAGAATCTTCCCTGAGGGCGCATTTTGGATGCAGGAAAAGCTGGGATTCTTAAGCTTTTACATTGAACTTAGACCTTATTTAAAACTACTAAGGTGATAGTTCAGGTCTTTAGTTACAAAAGCATTCATTTAAAAATCTGCTTCTGTAATTCTGTTTAAAGAAAGGGAGAGGGACTTAGGAGCATTGATCTAGTCAGTCAAATATTATGTGTCAGGCACTGGGCTAGGCTCCGAATATACAGCTGTGAACAAAACAAATATCTGTGCTTTCAAATGGGGGAGATAAACACAAATATACAATTTGATAATTCTAGGAATGAAAAGGATGTTTTTGGGTTGGAGGGCACATATCTCTGGGAATACAACACAGAAGTGGATTCTTGAAAGAAACATGAAATCATTGACCTAGAAGTAGAGGGAGAATATTTCAGACAGAAGAGATCAGTATGGTTCAGGGTCTGTAACCTGAGAACAGCTGAAGAACTCTGAACAGTTTGAGATCTTACTCTACTTTGAAGCTAACTTGTTAGCCTGCCATGAATTCATGGATGCTGGCAGGAGACGAGAGACTCCTAAAGGACAGTTTCTTACTCATAGCAATAGCATAGCCAGAGTATCAGCATTTCTTTTGGTTCCCTTAGCCCCACTTCCTATGGGGCAGCTAAGAAGAGGGTAAGGTGAAGCCTTGTACATTGAGTGTGTTATGTTAGAGGAGAGGAACTCCATGTTCAGGCCACCTCAGCATTATAACTGGCAGTAAACATGCCTGTCCTGTGCTTCTTTGTCTTATGAGGCTGAAACGGCTTTGGAAAGATAGCCTAGAACAAAGGCAGTTTAGTGTCTCTGCTCCCAGCTTGCAGAATGAAGAGACCAATAGAGAACTGTCTCCCAGCATACATAACAGAACTTTAAGAAGGCCCATATGGCTGGCATGTTTTGAGCAAAGTAGAGAGTAGAATAAGTTTGAGATCAAAAAGGTCAGCAAGGAACAGATGAACCAGGGCCTACACACCATGGAAAGAAGTTTAGAATTTCTTCAGAATGCAAAAAAAGGCCATTGAGCAGTTTTAAGTAAGGATGTAATGTGATGGAATTATATGTTTAAAAAGGTCACTAGCTGGCCCTGTGTGGTGGCTCACATCCATAATCCCAGCACTCTGGGAGGCAGAGGTGGGAGGATCAGTTTAGCCGAGGAGTTTGAGACCAGCCTGGGTAAGGTGAGACCCTGTCTCTACAAATTTTTTTTAAAAAATTAATTGGGCATAGTGGTGTGCAGCTGTAGTCCCAGGTACTCAGGAGGCGGAGGCAGGAGGATCACTTGAGCCCAGGAATTTGAGGCCACAGTGAGCAGGGATCACACCAGTGTACTCCAGCCTGTGCGACAGAGTGAGACCCTATCTCAAAAAATAAAAAATAAGCCACTTGCTATCTTGTGGGCATCTTTTAAAATTCATTCCTTGTGTCTCTCTAAGGTAGCTATTAGGAAAAATCACCTGTTTAGGTAGATGATTTTTTTTTTTTATTTTGGAGACGAGTCTCGCTCTGTCACCCAGGCTGGAGTGCAGTGGCGCGATCTCGGCTTACTGCAACCTCCACCTCCTGGGTTCAAGTGATTGTCCTGCCTCAGCCTCCCAGGTAGCTGGGATTACAGGTGCCTACGACCACGCCTGCCTAATTTTGTATTTTAGTAGAGTCAGGGTTTCACCATCTTGGCCAAGCTGGTCTCAAACTGCTGACCTCCAGTAGTCCACCCGCCTCAGCCTCCCAAAGTGCTGGGATTATAGGCGTGAGCCATCACGCCCGGCCAGGTTGGTGATTTTTATCACAATGAGACCACTGTATTTGGGGTAGTTTTTTCTTGTGGGAACTGTTATTGCATAATATGCGGATAACTTAGGGCTTCACCTTAGGGACCTGAATTAGCTGTTCCTTTCTGCTTCAAATAGTTTACCCTCATTTTTCAGATCCCAACCTAAATATTACTCAGAGAGTCCTCTGTTAACTACTGTTAGTCTGTTCTTGCATTGCTATAAAGAAATACCTGAAGCTGGGTAATTTATAAAGAAAATTTATTTTGGCTTATGGTTCTTCAGGCTGTACAGGAAGCGTAGTGCTGGTATCTGCTTCTGGTAAGGGCCTCAGGAAGCTTACAGTCGTGGCAGAAGACAAAGGGGGAGCCAGTGAATTATATGGCGAGAGGGAGCAAGAGAGTGAGGGGGCTGCCACACAGCTTTAAACAACCAGAACTTGTGTGAATTCAGAACAAGAACTCACTTATCCAGGGGGGTGGTGCAAAACCATTCATGAAGTACTCAACTCCATGATCCAGTTACCTCTCTCCAGGGCCCACCTTCAACATTGGGAATCACATGTCTTTTTTGTTTTTTTTTTGCTCCGTCGCCCAGGCTGGAGTGCAGTGGCACGATCTCTGCTCACTGCAAGCTCCGCCTCCCGGGTTCACACCATTCTCTTGCCTCAGCCTCCCGAGTAGCTGGGACTACAGGCGCCCGCCACCACGCCCGGCTAATTTTTTGTATTTTTACTAGAGATGAGTGTTACTAGAGATGTGTTAGCCAGGATGGTCTCGATCTCCTGACCTCGTGATCTGCCCGCCTCGGCCTTCCAAAGTGCTGGGATTACAGGCGTGAGCCACCGCACCCGGCCAGGAATCACATTTCAACATGAGATTTGGAGGGGACAAACATCCAAACCATATCAACTACCTAATCTAAAGTAATCCCCGCTCTGTCACCCTGCCTTATATTAATTCTTTGCATAACACTTATCTGATATTTTTCTTATTTATTATTTGTCCAACTTAAATATACGTGTCAGGAGAGCTAGAGATTTTTTCTTGTTAACTGTCGTGTTCCCAGTACCTGATAGGGGGCTTGATCCATAGTTAAGGGTCATGTTGACCACATTCTTATCACCTTTGACACAAAACACAGTGTTAAGTCTATAATCAGAGAGTAGCTTGTTAATCTAAATACTGTGTAAAGACTGTGACGGTATTGGAGATGATGACTTTTTTGCCTGCTTATCAGTGAAGTACTTAGGCAAGTTAATTCTGTACATTTTACAAGATTAAGAAGGACGTATAAGGACACTAGTAAAATAAAAAATAGACTTTTTCTTAATGCTGGAAGGGGACTTTCATGTACTCTAATCCCCTAACTGGAAGATGAGTAAATGGAAGCTCACAGAGGCTCGGTCCTCACTCAGAGTCTCATGGCGAGCTTGTGGTACAACAGATGCAAAACCTGTCTCCACCAGTGCCTTGCTTACATGATATGCTGTCTTTTGGTGCCAGTGATTTATTTAATAAATGCATTTTATTAAAGAAGCTTTAAAAAGCAGGGTGTGGAGGAAAGTTTAGTTACATAAATGAGTATATTCTTTGTGCAGAAATTTGAAATATTACCATTGAAACTCAGATTTGCTGTAGTGGCCCTCAGTCCCATTTTTCTCGTTCCCTAATTACCGGCTGTTTTAGTTTGGTTTAGTCTGTCCTTCCAGACTGTTCTACGTGTCTTTCTACAAATACATATGTAGTCAAAAAATATATATTTTTTTAAGTTGAGGTTTTGAGTGCCTTTTATATACACAGCAATTTATTAATCTCTAGTCTCTTAGGAGGTCCAGTGAGGAAACATCCACATTGGTTTTACTGAACTGTTCCTCTTGGTAGCCATCATTATTACGTGTAGGGTTATTCATTCTTACAAAGTGATTTTACGATTTAGTTCATTAGGTTTTTATTCTGTTTCTAGTCCTATGTTGAGTAGAGGACAAAGAAAAAGGCTCTGTCTTTAGGAAACTTACGCTTGGTATTAATTTTAAAAGTTCTTTTAGGTGTATAATCACAGTTAAAATAAGGCTTTTGTCTGACTCATCTGTAAACACAAAAGTGATGATTTTTAAAGGTTTTCTTTCTTAAGAATTCTTACGTTTGTGTGTATACAACAGGTCAGAAGACAATACAGATAAAACATTTTTGTGAACTACGAGACTGTTTCCTGTCATGTGGGAAGCCACTAGAAAACTTAAGAACTTCGAAAAAAGAAAACTTTTGTCAATCTATTTTTTTCTTTTTAAATCCACTATTTTGAGATATTATTGACATACAAATAGAGTACACCTATTTTTAAGTGTACAGTTCTGTGAGTTTTAATTAACATGGAGCTGGGTCTCCTAAATAGAGGAGTAGAATGTTTTCATTGCCTCACAAAGTTCTCTTGGTCCCTTTTCAGTCAGTCACCCCACCCCAGCCCCAGGCAATCACTGGTTTGTTTTCTATAACTTTAGGTTAGTTTTGACTCTTCTGGATTCTCATGTAAGCAGAATCATTGAATTTATCTCTTTTTTGAGAGTCTTTTAAAATGTTTGTTTTTGTTTGTTTTCAGATCCATCACAAAGTGAAGTCATGGGAGAGCCACACTTGATGGTGGAATATAAACTCGGTTTACTGTAGTAGTGTGCTGTTCATGGAAACTGAGGGCTGCATCTTGTTTATAGTCATCTTTGTACTGTAATTTGATGTACACAACATTAAAAGTACTGACACCTGAGAATTTCTGCTCAAGTAGTATCGGTGATCATTTAAAATCTGGGGGGAGGTCTTTGGTTTACAGCCATGTGACAATTAAAAGCACTAAAGGGAGATCATGTTAAAGCTCTTAATTTATATTAAAACAATAGCCTTTGTCTTTAAAAAAGTTGTTGCTCATGAATATTATAAAATGGTCTACAGGTTTCAATTCAGCCTGTTTCTAAGTTTTTTGTAAATTTAGTTTTGAATAAGCATTATAAGTATTTGAGTCTGTAAACTTTATAGTAGCATCTTTCAGAATAAACATTTTTAATTGATTTCAGTGGCAACTCTCAAATTGAGTACAATATGAGATATATCAGTATCATCCATTAACACTCATAAGAATAATATTTACTATATCAGTGCTATTTTAGGATTATAGTTATTCTTTGATTCTTTCAGGTTGAAAAGTAGAAGTTCCAAGGTTGATTTTGGTCTGGTCTTTAAGTGAAAAATCAAAGCAACCAGTAGATGTAGGTTAAACTTTTACTTCATAGACTTAATATGTAATTAATATATTGCCAAGCAACACTGTTAAAGAAAAGTAAAACTCATTTTTTCTTGTTTTTAATTTATATATTCCAAGATACTATAAGGTATTTATGAAGTTGGTACATAAAAATTTATATTTTTAGAACATTAGTGAATAGGTCATCTTTTACAGTTAAAAGTGTATTTTGATTATCCATTTCTTAGGAACATCTTAGATAAATTACTGATTTGAAACATTTGGCAAGGTCTAGAGACTTCTTAGAGTTACAACTTTGGGGGTGGGCTGCTACTGGCATCTAGTGGGTAGAAGCCAGGAATACAACTAAAGATCCTACAATGCACGGAACATCAGCATCAATTTATGGTCTTGTAACTAGTTGAAAACACTAAAGGGAAATGAATTTAAACTCACAATTTATATTTGTACAGTAGCATTCTATGTCTTTAAAAAACTTATGAACATTCTAAAACCATCTACATACAGTTTGCACTCTGCAACCAAGATCATTTGGTTCAAAATGTCAGTAGTTGCTAAAGTTGACAAACCTTGAGAAAAGTCAAGTACGCTTAAAAAAATTTTTTTTTGAGACAAGGTCTCACTGTCACCCAGGCTGGAGTACGGTGGCAAGATCGTGGTTCATTGCAGCTGAGACCTCCCAGGCTCAAGCAATCCTCCTACCTCAGCCTCGCAAGTAGCTGGGAGTACAGGGGTGCATCTCCACACCTGGCCAATTTTTTATTTTTTTATAGAGACGGAGTCTCGCTATATATTGCCCAGACTGGTCTTGAACTCCTGGCCTCTAGTGATCCTCCTGCCTTGGCCTCCCCAAAGTGCTGGGATTACAGGCATAAGCCACTGCACCTGGCCCGTTACACATTTTTAAAATAGGTATCTTGCTCTTGACTATTGAGATTAAGTTTAGAATCGTCTTTGCTAATACAGCGTTCTCCAGCCCACTTTACACTTAATAAGAAAATGTAGAAATAATATTCACTTAATTGCTTCTACATATATTCTCTTCAATTAAGGAAGTCGGAGATTTCTTCTGTACCTTAAACCTAGGAATAATAGATACCCTTCCTGACCAGTAGAGGGTACTATGTTTAAGAGTGTAGTTTAAATGGAAAATGTGAGGCTTTAATATAGAACTTGGTAATCACAAATAACACTTTCTGATGGTCTTTTTGCCTCCTCTCTCCTCTTTTAACCTTTGTGTTTATACCAGTGGCCCTCACCCCTGGATGCTTACAGGAATCAGCTGGGAATCTCTTGAAAAAATTTTAGTGTCAGTATTTTAATCTCATAAATTCCAGTAGGACTAGTCTGAGATGGATCCCAGGAAGTATATTTTTTGAAAGCTCTCCACGTTGAGAACCTTTTATATGCTTTATTCCCTTTCTTTGCTTGCTCTGCCTTTGTGTTAGTGACAATTGCCAATTGCGATTCCCAGGTTGTGACCTGTGCTTCTGACCGGCTGGTTGCAAATTGGGGTTCCCACTGTCCCTCTCCTTGGGTTCCATAATTTGCTAGGGCAGCTCATAGAACTCAGGGGAACACTTTACTTACATTTATCCATTTATTATAAAAGATATTGCAAGGGCTACAGATGAACAGCCAGATGGAAGTGATGCATAGGGCAAGGTAAGGGGGAAGGTGCTAGGAGCTTCTGTGCCCTCTCCTGGCACACCACCCTCCGGACACCCACGTGTTTACCAACCGGAAAGTTCAGGGGTTTTGATAGAAGCCTCATCTTGTAGGTATGATCAATTATGAACTTATTCTCCAATCCCTCTCCCCTTCCTAGACGATGAGGTTGGTTGAATGGGGCTGTAGATTCCAAGCTTCTAGTCATGATATCACAGTCCTTGATTAAAATGTATTAATACTAGAAAGCATACCAAATGGCACAATCTAATTTTATATTAAGCCTTTTAATACATAATGAGAACAAGGGAGTTGGTGGCTATTACCATCTGGAAGTGTTGGGGATTTGGTGTATAATTGAACACGCACACCACAGGATGGCTCTTTCACTAAACACAACTTTTCACTCTACAGAACGTAAATAACAGGCTTATTACTTTTTCTTAATTTTACCCTTTACTGTGGGTCCTCCTTTTCTGGAGGACAGGGAATACAGCTCAGTGCTCCTTTTCTGGAGGACAGGGAATACAGCTCAGTGCTCTTCTACATTTTGTTATTCCTTTGTTTATCTTATTTTTTAGAGATGAGGTCTTGCTATGTTTCCCGGGCTGGAGTGCAGTGGGTATTCACAGGCATGATTATAGCTCACCAAAGCCTCGAACTCCTGGGCTCAAGTGATCCTCCTGCCTTACCTTTCTGAGTAGCTGGGACTACAGGTGTACGCCACCATGCCCCCAGCTTGTTATTTCTTTGAATGCAGACATTCAAGAATGAGAAAAACGATCTGAACGAGTGCTTTTGAAAAATGGAAGAACTATGTGAAATATAATCTTTCATTGGATTCTATAGTTGGATAAATGTGTTTATTCAAACACATGAAATATAAGTTAAATATAAGTTAAAAATTCATCTCTTCAGAAGTGTGGCCAGAGTCAAATTCAACCAAATTTTGACCTGCTATTTCAATAAAACAAAATAAAAAATGCCGTGACACTTTGTTGGACTTACTTTCCTCATGACTTCATAATTGAAATTCAAGTTCCTTCATATACAAGAAATGCTTCATTAAGAACCTATGCTTAATATAGATCTTTAAATATTCCTAAAGAATGAGAATACACTATTAGTTTTTGTTTTTGTTTGTTGTTGTTTTTTGAGACAGTCTTACTCTGTCACCCAAGCTGGAGTGCAGTGGCACAATCTTGGCTCACTGCAACCTCTGCCTCCCAGGTTCAAGTGATTCTCCTGCCTCTGTTTGTTTTGTTTTGTTTTTTCAGGTTGAAAAAGTGTAATGGACTTTTCCACCAGGCTGGAATGCAGTGGTGTGATCTCGGCTCACTCAACCTCCGCCTCCCGGGTTCAAGCGATTCTCCTGCCTCAGCCTCCTGAGTAGCTGGGATTACAGGCACGCGCCACCACACCTGGCTAATTTTTGTATTTTTAGTAGAGACGGGGTTTCACCATGTTGGTTAGGCTGGTCTCTAACTCCTAACCTCATGATCTGCCCACCTCTGCCTTCCAAAGTGCTGGGATTACAGGTGTGAGCCACCATGCCCAGCCGACTTTAAAAACTTTAAAGATGAAAAATTAAGTTTTGAAAGTTTAGGGTTTGCTTCCAGATTTGGAAGTTACTTCTGGGGCCAGTAGACCTGCTTTGTCAGCTGTACTTTGCTTTTTGCTGCTTTTCAGTGTCTTGGCTTAATGGAGACAGGAAAAAGTTATATTGTTCAGCACTGTGACAAAATAGAGGTCATGGAGGATATGGCTTTGGGTCAGTGGAGGATCAGGTAGAATTCTGCTTTGACTTTTGCCACACTTGGAGAGATGAATTGATTTTAACTCAATACTTTTGTATTTTTAAAATTCCAAAGTTAGAGAAAATCTGGAAGAATAATAACAAGCACCCATATAACCTTCATGTCTTTAATATATTGTCTTATTTCCTCATGAGTAAATTCAGGAGAAACATTTTTGGCAGGACATCCACAGTGGTGGCAATGTCTGCTTCTTACTGCAGCTCATCAGGAGTCATGCAATGTCAGGGTGTTCCACTTGCTGGTGATGCCAAGTTTGATCACCTGGTTAATGGGTGATGGCTATCAGAGATCTTTACGGTAAAAGTACAGTTTTCTTTTTGTAATCAATAAGTAGTCTGTGAAGCAATAATTTGAGACCTTGTGTATATCCTGTTCCCTAAGAACTTTTCACTGAGGTTTTAGTATCCACGGAAAATCTTTGCCCAAATCATTTATAACATGGTCATGGGGGTCAAAAGAGGGCTACAAAATCGTGACATTCTTTTTCTACTTGCTTTGGCTGACAAGTTGTAAAGCAGAGTTTCCTCACATTTCTCTTCCTCTCCTCAAGTGTCCTTATGCACTTATGGATTCTTCTTAAATGCTTTAGAGTCTGTTTCTACACAGTACCCTTTTGATGGCCTAAACCTAACCATTTTATTGAGCAGGACTTCAACTTGAAAATGACTGATGTCAAAATGTTAAACTTAATTTTAGCATTTTTCATTGTTATTTCAGAGTATTGAATATAATTTGAGATATTTTTGTTGTCATAATCATAGACATTATGGCCAAAGAAATACCATGTTGGCCATAAGGGGAACAACTGCTGACCCTAACACTACCAGTGTTCTGCCAGATCACAGCATGAGCAAGTCGCGAGTGAGATCAGGGGGTGGTTGTTCCTGCTCCATTCTGTGTGGCAGCTTTGAAGTAGGCACTAGGGCATGAAAATTTAAGAGAGGCTGGGCACGGTGGCTCACTCCTGTAATCCCAGCACTTTGGGAGGTCAAGGCAGGGAGATGGGGAGTTCAAGACCAGCCTGACCAACATGGTGAAACTCTGTCTTTACTAAAAGTACAAAATTAGCTGGGCGTGGTGGCACACTGTAATCCCAGCTACTTGTGAGGCCGAGGCTGGAGAATTGTTTGAACCTGGAGCAGGCTAAGAAAGCAACAGGAAGCAAAACAGCAGAGGGAGGCAGAGGTTGCAGTGAGCCTAGATTGCGCCACTGCACTTCAGCCTGGGCAACAAGAGTGAAATGCCGTCTCAAAAAAAAAAAGAAGAAAATTTAAGAGAAGATGGAGGAAACCGATAAGGCACAAGGAGTGGTGCACATTTGTTCTTCTTAAACTTTTTACTACGGAAAATTTTGAATATCCAGCAGTAGACAGAAAAATACAACATAATCCCATGTCTCCATCATCTGTCTTCAATAATAATCATGTTTCATCTATATTTTACACCCATTGTTCCCCTCAATATTGCCTTAAAAGAAATTCTAGACATCTCATGTGTAAATATTTCAGTTTATAACACTAGCATAACCATAAAACTATTAACAGTAATTCCTGACAAATACCCATCGTTCAAATTTCTAATGGTCCAATAAGTGTCATATATAAATTGTGCCAATTGTCCAAATATATGGGTTCCACCTCCATCTCATTTTTCTTTTTCTTGCTAGTTGTTGAGAAAACCAAGTTGGTTGCTCTATAGTTTCCTGCAATCTAGATTTCACTGTCTGCCTGTTTATGATAGAGTTTAACACGTAGTTTTCTTTCCTTAGTATTGCCTATAAACTGCTAGTTGAATCTACAAGCTTGATAAGGTTCAGGTTCATTATTTTTGAAATAGTCACTTCATAGGTGGTGTGTTCTTCCATAAAAAGACACCTAAGGCATAACCATCTCCCATTTTGTGATAGTGGTGGCCATTGACACACGATACATAGATTGATTTATTAAGGCTTGCAAAATGATGATTCTATATGTCATTTTTTCTTTATTTTCTTTTTAGCTAGAATACTGTCTTAAAGAAAATCTTCCTGTTACCTACAGTTTGGTTACCCAGGGGTAGAGTTAATATAGGAAAGGCAGAGGGGAATAAACTTTATTCTGTTATTTCTAGCAATTTTCAAAATAACAAAAATTATAATTATACAATAATACTTACATAATAAAAATTACATTATGCAGTAATAAAGCATGGGTTATTCTGTAACAGTAAGCAATTAGTTTTTTTTGTTGTCAGTATCGTGAAGATGCATATTGTTTAATCAATGTTTTTGTTTTTTATGCTTGTTTTTCACAAAGATAAAAAGGGCACAAACCCATTTATTGTTTTAGGGACTGGCTTAAGAGGCTTTCTCTTGCCTTAATACAACAAAAACTGCATAACTCCAGGGTTTGGTTTTGGGGAAATTATAGGTAAGGTCAGCAACCAGATTCCATTACCCTTTATTTCACCTCCTCCTTTGTAGAATTAATTTGTCTTCTTTTGGCTGTCTGGCTCACCCTTACTTCCCAACAGCAAGATTAACACCTAATTCTTTAGGGGAATCACCTTTCTTCCTTGTGTGTGGTCTTGGGGAGAGAGCTCATGCCCCCTTCTCGAATTCTAAGAGGGCATGATATCTGCTTCAGGGGCCTCCAGAGGGCAGGCATGGGACCCAGGTCAGCCAGTTAAACTTCTCTCCTGGGACTGGGGCCCCTGAGCAAGAACATGGGGAGGACAGTGAGGTGCTACACCACCAGCAACAGCTGCATGCTCTCATGCTGCGTCATCATTGCTGTAGTTGCTGCTGCTTTGTGGGTGCTGTTTTGCTTCCTGGTTGCTTTCTTAGCCTGTTCCTCAGCTTTCTACTGAATCCGTGAGCCTCTGTTATCATTAAGTCAAGCCCCTTGTGCTTAAGATAAAAGTACATTTTGTTGCTTGCAATCACAGTCTCTGAATGAGTAACTGACATCAGGCAGTTTGTGTTATAGGACAGCAGCCCCCAACATTTTTGGCAGGAGGGACCAGTTTCATGGAAGACAATTTTTCCACTGACCTGGGGGTGAGGGGAAAGGTTTTGTGATGAAACTCTTCCTTCTCAGATCATCAGGCATTAGATCCTCATAAGGAGCGTGCAACCTAGATCCCTTGCAAGTGCAGTTCACAGTAGGGTTCACACTCCTATGAGAATCTTATGCTGCCATTGGTCTGACAGGAGGCAGAGCTCAGACATAATGCTCACCCGCTACTCACCTCCTGCTGTGCCATGCAGTTCCTAACAGGCCACAGAACGATAGCAGTCCACGGCCCAGGGGTTGGGGGGGCCCCTGTTACAGGGAACAAGTCTCCAAAGAAATGTGGGAATTGGAAACTAGTTACCTGACTGAGAGGTTAGGCAGTAGGAAATCTAGCTGCCTCTGGCAGGCAATTGTAAAATAGCTATCCTATCTGGCCACATAAAATCACAGACCCTTTTATAGCAAGGTTCTGAACAATCAGAATATCAAAGTCAGGATTCTGGGATGGCTGCTTCTAACAACATTGAGAAGTTTAAAGCAAGTGAGTAACAAGCTCAAACCCCCAAACCAACCTACAGCAGCCTGAAGGATCTCATTTCTTGCAGGTATAATATTCAGCAAAAATTAGGATCTCAGTCTCCCCAATCAGCACAGCTGTTGAAGCCACGACCCCACCAGATCTATTGTGTGAAAACTGGAGCATTCATTAGGACCAGTAGTATCTTGAGAATGGAATTAAGTGGGAATATGTCTGAGGAAGCAGTTTCCTCACCTCAGGGGAGTCAGTTTACCAGAGAAAACCAGTTCCCCTCTTGCTAACTCCCTGTTTCCAAACCCATAGCTAGTGTTAAGAGTCCAGCATGCCCCCTGGAGGCCAAATCCAAAGAAAGCTAACATGATAGAATCTGTGGACTTTGCCAATTTCTATCTATAAGAAATTCAGGGCACAGTGGCTCACACCTGTAATCTTAGCACTTTGAGAGGCCGAGGCTGGAGGATCACTTGAGGCCAGGAGTTTGAGACTAGCCTGGGCAACATATCGAGACCCTATCTATACGAACAATTTTATTTTTATTTTTTAACATTTTAATAATTTTGGGGGTACAGGTGGTTTTTGGATTCATGGAGGAGTTCTTCAGTGGTGAATTCTGAGATTTTACTGTACCCAGCACCCAAGCAGTATACACTGTACCCAATATGTTGTCTTTTATTCCTCATCACCCTCCCATCTCCCCCAAAGTCCTCACAGTCCATTGTATCACTGTATGATTTTGCACCCTCATAGCTTAGCTCCCATTTAAAAGTGAGAACATACAGTATTTGTTTTTCATTCCTTAGTTAATTCACTTAGAATGGGCTTCTGGTTCCATGCAAATTGCTGCAAAAGACATTATTTTGTTCCTTTCTATAGCTGAGTAGCATTCCATGGTGCATAGATACCATATTTTCTTTATCTACTCATTGGTTGATGGGTACTTAGGTTGATTGCATATCCCTGCAACTGGCGAACTGTGCTGCTATAAACATGTGTATGCAGGTGTCTTTTTCATATAATGACTTGGTTTCCTTTGGGTAGATACCCAGTAGTGGGATTGCTGAATCAAATGGTAGTTCTTTGAGTTCTTTAAGGAATCTCCATACTGTTTTCCATAGGAATTGTACTAATTTACATTCCCACCAGAAGTGTAAAAGTGTTCCCTTTTCACCTCATTTATGCCATCTGGTGTTTTTTGATTTTTTGTTTATGGCCATTCTTGCAGGAGTAAGGTGGTATCTCATTGTGGTTTTAATTTGCATTTCCCTGATGATTAGTAATGTTGAACATTTTTTCATATGTTTGTTGGCTGTTTGTATATCTTCTTTTGAGAAATGTCTATTCATGTCCTTTGCCCACTTTTTGATGGGATTATTTGTTTTTTTTCTTGCTGATTTGTTTGAGTTCCTTGTAGATTCTCTCTTTTGTTGGATGTATAGTTCGTGAATATTTTCTCCCACTCTGTGGGTTGTCTGTTTATTCTGCTGATTATTTCTTTTGCTGTGCAGAAGCTTTTTAGTTTAATTAGGTTCCATTTATTTATGTTTGTTTTTGTTGCATTTGCTTTTGAGGTCTTAGTCATGAATTCTTTGCCTTAGGCAATGTCCAGAAGAGATTTTCCAATGTTATCATTTAGAATTTTTATGGTTTCAGGTCTTAGGTTTAAGCCTTTGATCCATCTTGAGTTGATTTTTGTATAAGGTGAGAGACAGGGATCTAGTTTCATTCTTCTACATGTGGCTTGCTAGTTATCCCAGCACCATATATTGAAAAAGGAGTCCCTTCCCCAATTTATGTTTTTGTATGCTTTGTTGAAGATCAGTTGGCTGTAGGCATTTGGCTTTATTTCTTGGTCTCTATTCTATTCCATTGGTCAAAATGCCTACTTTTATACCAGTACCATGATGTTTAGATAACTATTGCTTTGTAGTATTGATAACAGCGGTGGTCCATCTGGAGCAGCTGCCCAGCTGTGCTGTGGACTTCAGCATCCCTGAGCTCTGGGAGATGCAGGAAGCCCCCTGCCCCTGCAGGCTTGGAAGTGCCTGCTCCTGCTGCCTGGCCTCTTGCTGCTCCCGGCATCTGCTCCAATTTCTGAGCAAAGTTGAAGCTGAGCCTGGGCACTGTCACAACTTGGCCAGGTGTGCATGCTCAGGGTGGCACTGACATCCCACCCCCCTGCCACCTAGGCCCCCTCCAGCCTTTGGGGGTGGACAAACATGGGAGGGAGGCCAAGGTGGTACTGAGGGTTGCTTGGCATGGGTCTGCAGGTGGCCCTCCGCACAAACAGCCTGGGCACCATGGATGACATGACTTACGGCAGCAGGAGGCAGACAAGCTCCTGGGCAGAAAGGGGCGTGTCCCCAGTGAAGCCACACCTTCAAGCCAGGGATGGCCTGAAGCGTAGGGGCTGGGCTGTCAGTTCTGTGAGGAATCTGCAGCCTGGATGGAGTAAGAGCTTAATGTTGCCTTTTCTGGGCCGGCCTATGGCTGCCCATGGACCAATCAGCACACGCTTTCTCCCTTCTGAAGCCCAGAAAAGCACTGTGTTCAGCCAGACTTGCAGAGATGTAGGGACCACCTGCCTGCGGATAGGAGCTACCAACTCTATCTCCTCTCTGCTGAGGGCTGCACAGACGTCGGGACAACCTGCCTGCAGTTAGTAGCTACCCACTCCAGGTCTCCTCTCCATTGAGAGCTGCACTCATCCGGATGACCTGCCCGTGGAAAGGAGCTACCCACTTCGGGTTTCCTGAGAGCTGTACTGTCACTCAATAAAGCACCTCTTTGCCTTGCTCACCCGCCAGTTGTCCACGTACCTCATTCTTTCTGGACATGGAACAAGAACTTGGGACCTGCCAAATGGCAGAACTGAAAGATCTGTAACACAAACAGGGCTGAAACACACCCCCCAACCCACTGGCCATGTTGTGAGAAGGAGAAGGAGAGAAGAGCTGTGGCCCTTTGGGGATCCCAGACCTAAGAGCTCCCCGAGCCAGGGCTGTGATACCCTCTTTGGAACCCTGTGGTTAATGGCATCTCCAAGCTTCCAGATGCCACCACATTTCTTGGATCCTGCAGTGGAAGCTGCTTGTGGTACGCCTGGTCCAGCCACAGCCTCACACAGAGCCAGTGCCTGTGCGGGTGCCTGGAGCTGTCTGCCCCACCACAGCAGCCAGTGTGCCTGCCTGTGCACAGTGGCCAGACCCTGTGCTTGCTCACTCACGCACCCCTTGCCACACTGTGCCTGGCTCGCCCTTGGCAGGAATGGGATCTGGGCTGGTGGCACAAGCCAAGCACAGCCTGCCAGGCCGAATGGGCAGAATGAGCCCAGTGGGCCCAAACAAAACTCCGGCAAAGGCGCCACAGCCACAGAGGCTTCCAGCTGGCAAAGCGACACCCTAAGGATCCTGTGACAGTATAATTTGAAGTCCGATAACTTTATGCCTCCAGATTTGTTCTTTTTGCTTGATATTGTTTTGGCTATGTGGGCTCTTTTTTGGTTCCATATGAATTTTAGGATTGTTTTTTCTAGTTCTGTGAAAAATGATGATGGTATTTTGATGGGAATTGCATTGAATCTGTAGATTGCTTTGGGCAGTATGGTCATTTTCACAATACTGATTTTTCCCATCCATGAGCATGGGTCATATTTCCATTTGTTTGTGTCATCTGTGATTTCTTTCCGCAGTGTTTTGTGGTTTTCCTTGTAGAGATCTTTCACCTCGTTGGTTAAGTATAGTCCTAGGTTTTTTGTTTGTTTGTTTGTTTTTTGCAGCTTTTATAAAAGGGATTGAGTTCTTGATTTGATCCTCAGCATGGTCATTGTTGGTGTATATCAGTGCTACTGATTTGTTATGTTGATTTTGTAACCTGAGATTTTACTGAATTCGTTTATCAGATGTAGGAGCCTTTTGGATGAGTCTTTAGGGTTTTCTAGGTATACAGTCATATCATCAGTGAATAGTGACAGTTTGACTTCCTCTTTTCCAAATTGGATGCCCTTTATTTCTTCCTCTTGCCTAATTGCTCTGGTTAGAACTTCTAGAACTATGTTGAGGAGAAATGGTGAAAGTGGGCATCCTTGTCTTGTTTCAGTTCCCAGGAGGAATATTTTCAACTTTTCCCCAATCAGAATGATGTTGGCTAGTTGGCTATGGGTTTGTCATATATGGCTTTTATTACTTTGAGGTAAGTCCCTTCTATGCCTATTTTGTTAAGGGTTTTTATCCTAAAACGATGCTGGATTTTATCAAATGCTTTTTCTGCATCTATTGAGATGATGATATGATTTTTATTTTTAATTCTGTTTATGTGATGTATCACATTTATTGACTTGTGTATGTTAAACCATCCCTGGGATGAAACTCACTTGATCATGATGTATTATCTTTTTGATGTGCTGTTGGATTCAGTTAGCTAGTATTTGTTTGAGGATTTTTGCATCTATGTTCATCAGGGATATTGGTTTGTAGATTTTTTTTTTTATGTCCTTCCCTGCTATTGGTATTAGGGTGATATTGGCTTCATAGAATGATTTACGAAGGATTTCCTCTTTCTCATCGTTTGGAATAGTTTCAGTAGGATTGGTACCAATTTGAATGTCTAATAGAATTCAGCTATGAATCCATCTGGTCCTGTACTTTTTTTGTTGGCAATTTTTAAATAAATGATTCCATTTTGCTGCTTGTTATTGGTCTGTTCAGGGCTTCTGTTTCTTTCTGATTTAATCTAAGAGGGTTATATGTTTCCAGGAATTTATCCATTTCCTCTAGATTTTCTAGTTTGTGCACATAAAGATGTTCATAGTAGCCTTGAATGATCATTTGTATTTCAGAAGTATCAGTTGTAATATTTCCAGTTTCATTTCTAATTGAGCTTATTTGGACCTTTCTCTTCTTAATCTCACTAATGATCTATCAATTTTGTGTATCTTTTCAAAGAATCAGCTTTTTGTTTCATTTCTCTTTTGTATTTTTTTTTGTTTCAATTTCATTTAGTTCCGCCCTGACCTTTGTTTTTCTTTTCTTCTGTTGGCTTTGGGTTTAGTTTGTTCTTGTTTCCCTAGTTCCTTGAGGTGTGACATTAGATTGTCAGTTTGTGCTCTTTCAGCCTTTTTGATGTAGGTATTTAACACTATGAGTTTTCCTCTTAACACTGATTTTGCTATATCCCAGAGGTTTTGATAACTTGTGTCACTATTATCATTTATTTCAAAGAATTTTTAAATGTTCAACTTGATTTCATTGTTAGCCAAAAAAATCATTCAAGAGCAGATTATTTAATTTCCATGTATCTACACAGTTTTGGAGTTGATTTCCAGTTTTATTCCACTCTGATCTGAGAAGATACTTGATAAATTTCAATTTTCTTAAATTTATTGAGACTTGTTTTGTGGCCTATTATATGGTCTATCTTGGAGGATGTTCCATGTGCCTATGAGAAGAATGTATATTCTATAGTCGTTGAGAAGAATGTTCTGTAAATAGCTGTTAAGTCCATTTGTTCTAGGGTATAGTTTAAGTCTGTTGTTTCTTTGTTGGCTTTGTCTTGATGATCTCTCTGGTGCTTTCGGTGGAGTATTAAGTCCCCCACTATTATTGTGTTGCTGTCTATCTCATCTCTTAGGTCTAGTAGGAATTGTTTTATAAATCTGGGAGTTCCGGTGTTAGGTACATACAAATCTAGGATTGTAGTGTCTTCTTGTTGGACTGATTCTTTTATCATTATATAATGTCCTTATTTGTCTTTTTTTTTTTTACTGTGGTTGCTTTAAAGTCTGTTTTGTCTTATATAAGAGTAGCTACTCCTGCTCACTTTTGATTGCCGTTTGTGTGGAATATCTTTTTCCACACCTTTACCTTGAGTTTATGAGTCCTTACCTGTCAGGTGAGGCTCTAGAAGACATCAGATATTTGGTTGGTGTATTTTTTTTTTTAATCCATTCTCTGATTTTGTATCTTTTTTTTCTAATTCTTTTTTTTAAATTATAAGACTTTAAGTTCTAGGGTACATGTGCACAACATGCAGGTTTGTTACATAGGTACACATGTGCCATGTTGGTCATTTACATTAGATATTTACATTTACATTAAGTATCAACTCGTCATTTACATTAGGTATTTCTCCTAATGCTATCCCTCCCCCAGCCCTCCCACCCCCTGGCAGGCCCCAGCGTGTAATGTTCCCCTCCCTGTGTCCATGTGTTCTCATTGTTCAACTCTCACTTATGAATGAGAACATGCAGTGTTTGGTTTTCTGTTCTTGTGTAACTTTGCTGAAAATGATAGTTTCATCTATGTCCCTGCAAAGAACATGAACTCATCCTTTTTTATGGCTGCATAATATTCCATGGTGTATATGTGCCACATTTTCTTTATCCAATCTATGATTGACGGGCATTTGGGTTGGTTCCAAGACTTTGCTATTGTGAACAGTGCTGCAGTAAACATACGTTTGCATGTGTCTTTATAGTAGAATGATTTATAATCCTTTGGGTATATATCAAATAATGGGATTGCTAGGTCAAATGGTATTTCTAGTTCCAGATCCTTGAGGAATCACCACACTATCTTCCACAATGGTTGAACTAATTTACACTCCCAACAGTGTAAAAGTGTTCCTATTACTCCACATCCTCCCCAGCACCTGTTGTTTCCTGACTTTTTAATGATCACCATTCTAACTGGTGTGAGATGCTATCTCATTGTGATTTTGATTTGCATTCTCTAATGACCAGTGATAATGAGCATTTTTTCATAAATTTGTTGGCTGCATAAACGTCTTCTTTTGAGAAGTGTCCATTCATATCCTTTGCCCATTTTTTGATGGGGTTGTTTGTTTTTGTCTTATAAATTTGTTTAAGTTCTTTGTAGATTCTGGATATTAGCCCTTTGTCAGATGGATAGATTGTAAAAATTTTCTCCCAATCTCTAGGCTGCCTGTTCACTCTGATGATAGTTTCTTTTGCTTTGCAGAAGCTCTTTAGTTTAATTAGACCCCATTTGTCTATTTTGGCTTTTGTTGCCATTGCTTTTGGTGTTTCAGTCATGAAGTCTTTGCCAATGCCTATGTCCTGAATGGTATTGCTTAGGTTTTCTTCTAGGGTTTTTATGGTTTTAAGTCTTACATTTAAGTCATTAATTCATCTTGAGTTAATTTTTGTAAAAGGTGTAAGGAAGGGACCCAGTTTCAGCTTTCTGCATATGGCTACCCAGTTTTCCCAGCACCATTTATTAGATAGGGAATCCTTTCCCCATTGCTTGTTTTTGTCAGGTTTGTCAAATATCAGATGGCTGTAGATGTGTGGTGTTATTTCTGTGGCATCTGTTCTGTTCCATTGGTCTATGTATCTGTTTTGCTCCCAGTACCATGCTGTTTTGGTTGCTGTGGCCTTTTAGTATAGTTTGAAGTCAGGTAGCATGATGCCTCCAGCTTTGTTTTTCTTGCTTAGGATTGTCTTGGCTATGCAGGCTCTTTTTTGGTTCCATTTGAAATTTAAAGTAGTTTTTTCCGGTTCTGTGAAGAAGGTCAGTTGTAGCTTGATGGGGATAGCATTGAATCTATAAATTACTTTGGGCACTATGGCCGTTTTCATGATATTGATTCTTCCTATCCATGAGCATGGAATGTTCTTCCATTTGTTTGTGTCCTCTTTTATTTTATTGAGCAGTGGTTTGTAGTTCTCCTTTAAGAGATCCTTCACATCCCTTATAAGTTGGATTCCTAGGTATTTTATTCTCTTTGAAGCAATTGTGAATGGGAGTTCACTCATGATTTGACTCTCTGTTTTTCTGTTATTGGTGTATAGGAATGCTTGTGATTTTTGCACATTGATTTTGTATCCCGAGACTTTGCTGAAGTTGCTTATCAGCTTAAGGAGATTCTGGGCTGAGACAATGGGGTTTTCTAAATATACAATCATGTCATCTGCAAACAGAGACAATCTGACTTCCTCTTTTCCTAATTGAATGCCCTTTATTTCTTGCTCTTGCCTGATTGCCCTGGCCGGAACTTCCAATACTATGTTGAATAGGAGTGGTGGGAGAGGGCCTCCTTGTCTTGTGCTGGTTTTCAAAGGGAATGCTTCCAGTTTTTGCCCATTCATTATGATATTGACTGTGGGTTTGTCATAAATAGCTCTTATTATTTTGAGATACGTTCCATCAATACCTAGTTTATTGAGAGTTTTTAGCATGAAGGGGTGTTGAATTTTGTCAAAGGCCTTTTCTGCATCTATTGAGATAATCATGTGGTTTTGTTGTTGGTTCTGTTCATGTGATGGATTACGTTTATGATTTGTGTATGTTGAACCAGCATTGCATCCCAGGGATGAAGCTGACTTGATTGTGGTGAATAAGCTTTTTGATGTGCTGCTGGATTCGGTTTGCCAGTGTTTTATTGAGGACTTTTGCATTGATGTTCATCAGGAATATTGGCCTACAATTTTCTTTTTTTGGTGTGTCTCTGCCAGGTTTTGGTATCAGGATGATGCTGGCCTCATAAAATGACTTAGGGAGGATTCTCTCTTTTTCTGTTGATTGGAATAGTTTCAGAAGGAATGATACCAGCTCCTCTTTGTAACTTTGGTAGAGTTCGGCTGTGAATCCATCTGGTCCTGGACTTTTTTTTGTTGGTAGGCTATTAATTATTGCCTCAATTTCAGAGCCTGTTATTGCTCTATTCAGAGATTCGACTTCTTCCTGGTTTAGTCTTGGGAGGATATATGTGTCCAGAAATTTATCCATTTCTTCTAGATTTTCTAGTTTATTTGCATAGAGGTGTTTATAGTATTCTCTGATGGTAGTTTGTATTTCTGTGGGATTGGTGGTGATATACCCTTTATTATTTTTTATTGTGTCTATTTGATTCTTCTCTGTTTTCTTATTAGTCTGACTGGCGGTCTATCTACTTTGTTGATCTTGTTAAAAAAAAAAACGGCTTCTGGATTCATTGATTTTTTGAAGGGTTTTTTGTGTCTCTATCTCCTTCAATTCTGCTCTGATGTTAGTTATTGCTTGCCTTCTGCTAGCTTTTGAGTTTGTTTGCTCTTGCTTCTCTAGTTCTTTTAATTATGATGTTAGGGTGTCAATTTTAGATCTTTCCTGCTTTCTCTTTTGGGCATTTAGTGCTAAAAATTTCTCTCTCCACCCTGCTTTAAATGTGTCCCAGAGATTCTGGTACATTGTGTCATTGTTCTTATTGGTTTCAAATAACATCTTTATTTCTGCCTTCATTTCGTTATTTACCCAGTAGTCATTCAGGAGCAGGTTGTTCAGTTTCCACATAGTTGTGCAGTTTTGAGTGAGTTTCTTATTCCTGAGTTCTAATTTGATTGCACTCTGGTCTGAGAGACAGTTTGTTGTGATTTCTGCTCTTTCACATTTGCTGAGGAGTGTTTTACTTCCAATTATGTGGTCAATTTTAGAATAAATACAATGTGGTACTGAGAAGAATGTGTATTCTGTTAATCTGGGGTGGAGAGTTCTGCAGATGTCTATTAGGTCCACTTGGTCCAGAGCTGAGTACAAGTCCTGGATATCCTTGGTAATCTTCTGTCTTATCAATCTAATATTGACAGTGGGGTGTTAAAGTCTTCCACTATTATTGTGTGGGAGTCTAAGTCTCTTTGTAGGTCTCTAAGAACTTGCTTTATGAATCTGGGTGCTCCTGTATTGGGTGCATATATATTTAGAATAGTTAGCTCTTCTTGTTGCATTGATCACTTTACCATTGTATAATGCCCTTCTTTGTCTCTTTTGATCTTTGTTGGTTTAAGGTGTGTTTTATCAGAGGCTAAGATTGCAACCCCTGCTTTTTTTTGCTTTCCATTTGCTTGGCAGATCTTCCTCCATCCCTTTATTTTGAGCCTATGTGTGTCTTTGTATGTGAGATGGGTCTCCTGAATACAGCACACCAGTGGGTCTTGACTCTATCCCATTTGACAGTCTGTGTCTTTTAGTTGGGGCATTTAACCCATTTACATTTAAGATTAACATTTTTATGTGTGAATTTGATCCTATCATTATGATGCTAGCTATTTATTTTGCCTGTTAGTTGATGCAGTTTCTTCATAGCATCGATGGTCTTTACAATTTAGCATGTTTTTGCTGCGGCTGGTACCAATTGTTCCTTTCCATGTTTAGGGCTTCCCTCAGGAGCTCTTGAAATGCAGGCCTGGTTAATGACAAAATCTCTCAGCATTTGCTTTTCTGTAAAGGCTTTTATTTCTCCTTCACTTATGAAGCTTCGTTTGGCTGGATATGAAATTCTGGGTTGAAAATTCCTTTCCCTGAGAATGTTGAATATTGGCCCCCACTCTCTGGCTTGGAGGGTATCTTCCAAGAGATCCACTGTTAGTCTGATGGGCTTCACTTTGTGGGAAACACGGCCTTTGTTTCTGGCTGCCCTTAACATTTTTTCCTTCATTTCAACCTTGGTGAATCTGATCATTTTTTGTATTGGGGTTGCTCTTCTCGAGGAATATCTTTGTTGTGTTCTCGGTATTTCCTGAATTTGAATGTTGGCCTGCCTTGCTAGGCTGGGGAAGTTCTCCTGGATAATATCCTAAAGAGTGTTTTCCAACTTGGTTCCATTCTCCCTGTCACTTTCAGGTACAGCAATCAAACGTAGATTTGATCTTTTCACAAAGTCCCATATTTCTCAGAGGCTTTGTTTGTTTCTTTTCACTCTTTTTTCTCTAATCTTGTCTTCTCACTTTATTTCATTAAGTTGATCTTCAATCACTGGTATCCTTTCTTCTGCATGATGAATTCGGCTATTGAAGCTTGTGTATGCTTTACAAAGTTCTCATGCTGTGTTTTTGAGCTCCATCAGGTCATTTATGTTCTTTACACTGGTTATTTAGCAATTAATCTAACCTTTTTTTCAAGGTTCTTAGCTTCCTTGTGTTGGGTTAAACATGGTCCTTTAGCTTGGAGGAGTTTGTTATTACCCACCTTCTGAAGCCTACTTCTGTCAATTCGTCAAACTTATTCTCTGTCCAGTTTTTTTCTCTTGCTGGCAAGAAGTTATGATCCTTTGGAGAAGAAGAGGTGTTCTGGTTTTTGGAATGTTCTGCACTGGTTTCTCCCCATCTTTGTGGTTTTATCTACCTTTTGTCTTTGGTGTTGGTGACCTACAGATGGGGTTGTGGTGTGGATGTCCTTTTTGTTGATGTTGATGCTATTCCTTTCATTTGTTAGTTTTCCTTCTAACAGGTCCCTTAGCTGCAGGTCTGTTGGAGTTTGCTGGAGGTCCACTCCAGACCCTGTTTGCCTGGATATCACCAGTGGAGGCTACAGAACAGGAAATATTGCTGCCTCATCCTTCCTCTGGAAGCTTCGTCCCAGAGGGGCACCTGCCAGATGCCAGCCAGAGCTCTTCTGTATGAAGTGTCTGTTGACCCCCATGGGGAGGTGTCTCCCAGTCAGGCTACACTGGGGTCATGGACCCACTTGAGGTGGCAGTCTATCTGTTATCAGAGCTCAAATGCAGTGCTGGGAGAACCACTGCTCTCTTCAGAGCTGTCAGGCAGGGATGTTTAAGTCTGCTGAAGCTGTGCCCACAGCTGCCCCTTCCCCCAGGTGCTCTGTCCCAGGGAGATGGCGGTTTTATCTATAGGTCCCTGACTGGGGCTGCTGTCTTTTGTTCAGAGATGCCCTGCCCACAGAGGTAGAATCTAGAGAGGCAGTTGGCCTTGCTGAGCTGCGGTGGGCTCCACCCAGTTCGAACTTCCTGGCAGCTTTGTTTACACTGTGAGCATAATACTGCTTACTCAAGCCTCAGCAATGGTGGACACCCCTCCCCCCCACCAAGCTCCAGCATCTCAGGTCGATCTCAGACTTCTGTGCTAGCAGAGAGAATTTCAAGCCAATGGATCTTAGCTTGCTGGGCTCCGTGGGCTTGGGACCCTCAGACCCAGGCACTGTAGGGAATCTCCTGGTCTGCCGGTTGCGAAGAATGTGGGAAAAGTACAGTATCTGGGCAGGAGTGCACTGTTCCTCCCCGTACAGTCTCTCACAGCTTACCTTGCCTAGGAAAGGGAAATCCCCCAACCCCTTGCACTTCCCGGGTAAGGCGACACCCCGCCCTGCTTCGGCTCGCCCTCCATGGGCTGTTCCCACTGTCCAACCAGTCCCAGTGAGATGAACCAGGTACCTCAGTTGGAAATGCAGAAATCACCCGTCTTCTGTGTTGATCTCACTGGGAGCTGCAGACTGGAGCTCTTCCTATTCAGCCATCTGGCCAGAAATCCCATTTTGTATCTTTTAAGTGGAGCATTTAGGCCATTTACATTCAATGTTAATATTGGGATGTGAGGTACTATTCTATTTATCATATTAGTTGTTACATAGATACTTTGTTTTTTTCATTGTGTTACTGCTTTATAGACCCTGTGATGCTTTCAGCAGGTTCCATTTTGGTACATATCAAGTTTTGTTTCAAGATTTAGAACTCCTTTAGCATTCCTTGTAGTGCTGGTTTGGTAGTGGCAAATTCCCTCAGCATTTGCTTGTCAGGAAAAGACTATTTCTCCTTCATTTATGAAGCTTAGTTTTGCTGGATACAGAAGTTTAAAAAAAGAAACTCAGGTGTCTGATGGAATAGATTTTTTTTTGACTCAACACCACTTAATGAAGGAATAGATTTTGAATGTGCTTTTAGAATATTGTATAATGTCCTTATGTAAGATAATTCTAGACTCAAATATTTCAAGGAGCTGGATGTGGCTTAATACTTTGTAAAATTGGATTCAACACAGGCACACACTAAGTGAAATGGAGATGCCAGAAGTCCTTGACATAGAGTAGAGCATCGGTTCTCAAGCTTTTGTGTGCACCAGAATCATAGGAGGGCTTTTAAAAACACAGATTGCTGAACCCCACTCCTAGAGTTTGTGATTCAGAAGGGTTGAGTTGAAGCCTGAGAATTTGCATTTCTAACAAGTTTGTAGGTTATGGTAATGCTACTAAACTGAGGACCATACTTTGAAAGTCACTAGTATAGAAGCAAGAAATCAAATAACTTTGAGGGAGAAGAATGTTGGAGTGCTTTGCCTACATAAATCCCCTCTTCATTTGCTACCTGTCTTTCCCAAAAGGGTCAATATAATCTTTTGAACTTTATTGAGGTATAATCTACATAACACAGTATATTCATATATTTTGACAAATGTATATAACTGTATAACCAACATAATCAAAATAAAAAATATGTCCATCATCCCAGAAAGTTCTCTCCTATCACTTTTTAATCCCTGTGTCTCCTGCCCTGAGCCCCAGCCAACCCCTCATCTCATTTCTGACACTGTAGATTAGTTTGTGGTTTTTTTTTTTCAAGAATTTCATGTACATAGAATCATACAGTATGTAATTGTTTTGTATTTCATTTCTTTTGGTTTGCATAATGTTTTGTTTTTTTTTTTTTTTTTTTGAGACGGAGTCTCGCTCTGTCGCCCAGGCTGGAGTGCAGTGGCGCAATCTCGGCTCACTGCAAGCTCCGCCTCCCGGGGTCACGCCATTCTCCTGCCTCAGCCTCTCCGAGTAGCTGGGGCTACAGGCGCCCGCCACCACACCCGGCTAATTTTTTTTTTTTTGTATTTTTAGTAGAGATGGGGTTTCACCGTGGTCTCGATCTCCTGACCTTGTGATCCGCCCGCCTCGGCCTCCCAAAGTGCTGGGATTACAAGCGTGAGCCACCGCGCCCGGCCTGCATAATGTTTTTAAAATTCTTCATGTTGTTGACTATGTGAGTAATCTGTTTTTTTTTTTATTGCTCAGTAGTATTCCATTGTATGGATATTTATATTTTGTTTATTCATCTATTGAAGGTTATTTGGGTCATTTCCAGTTTGGGGCTATTTATTATAGATGAAGCATCTATAAACATTTATAGAGAAGCCTTTGTATGGACATGTGTTTTCATTTGTCTTGGGGCAAATGACATAGGAGAGAGCTGCTGCATCATATGTAAGTGTATGCGCATTCCACTTGCTTAACAGTGTCATCAGCTCTTGGTATTGTCACACTTTTTAAACTTTAGCCACTGTAGCGGATATGTGGTAGTATCTCATTACGGTTTTAATTTGCGTTTCCTTGATGACTAATGGTGTTGAACATTACTGTATTTTTTGTGTGACTTGTCCTTTCAAATACTTTGTCCACTTCCCCACACTCTTTTTAAATTTATTTGCCTCATTGAGTTGTAAAAGTTTTTAACATATTCTGATTATTAAGCATTTGTCAGATATATGTATTGCAAATATCTTCTGGAGTCTTAGCTTGCTTTTTCCTCTTTTTTCTTTTCTTACCTTTCGTTTGTTTGTTTGTTTTTGAGACAGGTTCTCACTCTGTTGCCCAGGCTGGCACATTCACGGCTCACTGCAGCCTTGACCTCCTGGGTTCAAGTGATCCTCTCACCTCAGCCTCTCATATAGCTAGGACTACAGGTGCACAACACCATGCCCTGCTAATTTTTGTATTTTTTGTAGAGATGGGGTTTCATCATGTTGCCCAGGCTGGTCTTGAACTCCTGGGCTCAAACGATCTGTCTGCATTAGCCTCCCAGGATGCTGGGATTACAGGTGTGAGCCACTGCACCCACTCCTTTTTATTTTCTTAACTGTGTATTTCAAAGCAGAACATTTTAATTTAGATGAAATCCAATTAAGCTATGTGTATGTGTTTTACATCTTTGGGGTCCTATCTAAAATATTTGCCTAACCCAAAATTATGAAGATTTTCTTGTTATTTTCTTCTAGAAGTTTTGTATTAACTTTCATATCTTAATGTTGAGTCTTCTAATCCATGAACTCATATTTCTTTCCATTTATTTAGGTCTTCTTTAATTTCAGCAGTGTTTTATAGTTTTCAGCATACAGGTCTTGCACATATTTTGTTAAATTTATTCCTAGGTATTTTATGTTTTTGATGCTTTTATTAAATGGTTTGTTTTAACCTTAATTTTTTCAGTTGTTTGTTGCTAGTATACAGAAATACAATGATTCATACATATCGACTTTATATTTCACAACCTTGCTAAATTCATTTATTAGTTCTAGTAGTTTCTTTATTTTAATGAAGGTTCTTTAGAATTTTCTATGTCATATTATTTGCAGATAAACAGTTTTACTTTTTCCTTCCCAATCTATATCCCTTTTATCGCCTTCTCTTGCCTTATGTCTAGGGCTTCCAGTATGGTGTTGAATAGGAGTTGTGAAACTGGATACATTTGCCTTATTCCCAATCTTAGAGGGAAAGCAGCCAGGCCTTTTACCATAAAGTATCATTAGCAGTAAGCTTTTTAAAAAATAAAATAGAGCCCTTTATCAGTTTGATCCCTAGTTTCTTGAGAATTTTTATCATAAACGGTTGTTGAACTTTGATAAATGTCTTTTCTGCATCCATTGATATGATCGTGTGGGTTTTTTCCCTTTATTCTGTTAATGTAGTGATTAAGTAATTTTTAAATGTTGAGCCAGCCTTGCGTTCACAGGACAAACCTCATTTGGTCAGTATATATAATCTTTTAAATATATTGCTTGATTTGTTAATATTTTGTTGTGAATTTTTTATTTACGTTCATGAGGGATATAAATTCATCATTTACTTTTCTTGTAACTTCTTTGGTTTCACATGAAGGTAATGCTGACCTCATAAAATGAGTTGGGAAGTGTTCCTTGCTTCTATTTTCTAGAAAAGCTGTAGGTAGTACTAATATGTTTGTTCCTTAAATGTTTGGCAATGAAACCATTTGGGCCAGGCCCCATCTTGATCACACACAGCTGCGTGCATTTATTTATGTATGGTCTTTGGTTACTTTGTGCTACGATGGCAAAGTTAAGTAATGTGTCAGACTATAATCCACAAAGCCTAAACTGTTTACTCTCAGGACCTTTACAGAAAACGGTTTCTAACCCCTGACCTAGAGTAGTGATTCTCAACTCTAGCCACATATTGGAATCACCTGGAGAATGTTTGAAAAAAAATACTATCTGGCTCTCATACCTAGAAATTCTAATTTAATGTGTTTGAGCTGAGGCTAGGCTACTGGAAGTTTCAAAAGCTCCCCAAGTGATTTGACTCGGCAGGTTGAGAACTACTGGATGAGAGTAAGACTTGGTGTTTTGTATTCATTTTACTTCCCACCCCAACACTGATTATTCTAATGTGCATTTAGGGTTGAAAATCAGTCATCTAGGGCAGTAGTTTTCCAGGTCTGGATGTATATCAGTCACCTGGGGAGGTTTTAGAAATACATTCCAAGACCTCACTGCAGAGCTACTGAAGCAGAATCTCTAGTACGTGAGGCCAGGGATTTTTATTTTTACTAATTAATTATTTTATTTTTATTTTTAAATTCTTCAGATAGTTCTCATATGCAGGGATTTCTTTAAAAAGAATACTGAACCCAGGCCATGCCATTCTATTGTCAAGATTCTTGGGCACTGAATGAGTAATTAGAAGATTATGAGAGGTGAAGCCAGCTGGACTTTGGGGGTCGGGTGGGGACTTGGAGAACTTTTCTGTCTTACAAGAGGATTGTAAAATGCACCAATCAGTGCTCTGTGAAAACACACCATCAGCACTCTGTAGCTAGCTAGAGGTTTGTAAAATGGACCAATCAGCACTCTGTAAAATGGACCAATCAGCGCTCTGTAAAATGGACCAATCAGCAGGACATGGGGGGGACAAATAAGGGAATAAGAGCTGGCTACCCCCAAGCCAGCAGCCACAACCCCCTCGGGTCCCTCTCCATGCTGTGGGAGCTTTATTCTTTTGCCCTTCACAATAAATCTTGCTACTGCTCACTCTTTGGGTCCATGCCATCTTTAAGAGCTGTAACACTCATGGTGAAGGTCTGCGGCCCCATTCTTGAAGTCAGCGAGACTACCAACCCACCAGAAGGAACCAACTCTGGACACAATTATTTAGTGAGTATGGAAGTGGAGAAAAGGGATTTAGATGTATGAGGCCGTGCAATGCAGGCCGTGGGCAATCCCATTGACTAGTCCTCTGTAATGATGAGAATCTTCATTTCTAGTAGATATGGTGATCTAACCCCCTTTGTACACTGCTGGATAACATGGAACATGTTTTTTCCTCTCTGGTTTCTCTTTATGTGGGCTCCATAAAGACCAGTCCTTCCATTAACATTCTTTCTTCAAATAATCAGGTTACATGATGGGAAATTAGATTTTTTTTTTTCATTTCTGTTTTGAGTCTATAGTTCCCCATCCCATCAGCTTGCATGGTTCTCTAGTCTCTTCAGCACCACATTTACTAATTGTCTCTTAGGCTAGACACTTTGGAGATGGCTAAGTTCATTTGTGCTACGTTTTTGCCCTTGGCCACCTCAATCTAATCTGCTGATATACTTGCTACATCTCAAATAGAGTTTTTGCTCAACTGATAAACCATCTGTTAACCCTTCAACTGTATTACACGGTACCTCTTCAGTTCAGATGAGATGTGTAAAATCATGGAATGTTGAGCTGGAAGAGAGTTTATAGACCATCTTGTCTAAGCTCAAAAAAGATAATAATTATAGACAGTTAGTTGGGTACAGTTTTTTGTTAATGTGTTTTTGATGGGTACATCATGCTACCCCTGTACAATTCTTGCTTTGGGGTGTATAATCTGTTACTGAAAACCCTAACTGTGAAGTAGCTGGACTTCATTCAATAGGGTGAAGTCCATTCATGTGTCATACTGATAGGCACTGAATAACCACGGTCAAGCCAAATCTCTCTGAGATTTATCTTCCTCTTCTATAAAATGAGGAGAATGAATATCTACTTTATAAACTGTAAGATGCTTTTTGTTTTGGTTTGGGAAAAACCTTGGACAGGAAGGAAAACAAAAATATATCAGTCAATCTGAGAATTAGTTATTACATTGGCCCCAAGCCCAGAAGATATTAGCTAAACCTAAAAGGAATGATCTTGGAAATAAGGGTTTCTAGTATATTAAATTATGAGTGCCATTCACTAGTTAAGCAATCATTGATTTCCTTAAAGCCCTAAGCAATACTATAAAACAGAAGATTGTATCTACTTTCAAGACATTAAGTTACTCATTTAGTTGCACTTTAGGGCATTCGTGTTATTATTTATGGTAACTTAGAAAATGGGAGGTATTAAAGGACCTATGAAAATACTGTAAATCAATTTTAAAAGTGTATAAGCTGGCATATTTTTCAATTTGTTTGCAAGGCTGGCTTAATGATTGGCATAACAGTGGTTACTCTCATAAGGCATTAAATATATAGCTCTAAATGATTTTTACAAGTAAAAATAAAATTTTGTAGTCATTTGGTTTAGTTCAACAAATATTTATTGAGGATATAATGAGTAAGCAAAGGTTGTCCGAGTACTCAAGGCGATGATTGTCAGGTAGCAGAAACCATTACAAATCGATGGAAAATGCTGGGATCGAAGTACACACAAAGAGCTATGGAAGCCCTGGAGGGACTGGGGAGTAAGGAGGGATGTCAAGAAGGCTGCTATGCAGAAGCAGCAATGTTTTGGCTGAGGCTTGAAAGTTTCAATGTAATGTCGGAGGAAGAGCAAATGGAACAGTGTGTGAAAAGACATGGAGGCATGAGAGCACATGGTGTTTTTAGAGACCAAGGCGGACCTCAGGATGAGTGTAAGGCAGTAAGAAATGAGATGGGAAGGGGTCAAATCATGACTGGCTTGCTTGTTTGATCATTTTCCTGTGAGTGACAGCGCTGATGGATTCAAATTTAAGGAATACAAGATCTGTATTTTAAACATGCCCTTATCAGTATTTATAATTGAACAAGGATAGACAACAGCTGGGTAAGAAAGACTAGAGGCAGAATTCTCAGCCAGGGATCATGGAATGTGAATATCCTTTTACTGACACAAGGAACAAATGTTGGCTCCAAACATTAGATACTTTATACCAGTATTAGCTGTTCACTCAGTTTTTTAACTTCTTTAGAGCAATTTTATTTATAATCTATTTTTTCCCAATTACCCATTACATATAGAAATATTATCATGCCTGTCACTGATAACACATATTAAGAAAAGTGAAAAATACATATTCTTTAAAGTGCCTCCCTTTTAAGGATTTTGTATCAACGAAGCACTGACTGTGGAATTCGTGTATAGTCTTCAGAAGTCACAGTATATAAAAGCTCCGACTATCAATAGCAGCTTAACAGGCTCTATAAAACAAAGCATTACCAAGTATAGGTAAAATTATACATATTTGAAACTTATATCATTATTTTCCTACCAATGAGTGATTCATCGTAATTTTCATTATGCCTTCAAAATTATCCCTGACAGAGGCCAGAAACCCATTCTGCTGATGAAGAAACTGAGGTAAAGATTTCTCTTTGGTCTCAGTGTAAGAGCCTGGAATATGTCAAAGAGATTATTGCTTTTGACCTTATCAAGTTTCTTGATCCCTCCTTACACCCTTAAGTTTTAATGTTTCTCTTCTAAAAGTGAGGCGTATTTGAGATTTGTTCTGTGTATTGCAAGTATATTGCATGATACGCACAAAGTGCTCAAAGTGTGTGGTACCACAAGAAGCTAAAGCCAGGAGCTGTCTCTCTGACTTCAGTTTAGAAGAAAAGATACGTAAAATTGGTTCTCAGTGAAGCACTGATTGTGGAATTCATTTATAGTCTTCAGAAGTCATGGTATATATGTGCATTCATAGATTTTTGTTTGTTTGTTTAAATCACAGTCACCTGTCTGAAGCATCTTCACTGGATTCTTCTTGTATAAGAAGTTCATAGCTTCCCTCATTCCAGCTGGTACACTTGACAACACTATAAAAGGAAACAAGACATTTTAAAGTTGAGATTAAGACAATACATAAACAAGTAATCTGTTTTCCAACTTTTTTTCCCAGTTACATAGCTTTTAATAAATTATGTAGATTATTAGGAGGAGTATCCTGGCATTTTGAATCCAGCTGACTCATGCATGGTATTCTTAAAATAATTTTAAAACTACATGATTTTTTTTCTCTTCTAGACCCCTAAGATATCCCATCTGTCCCATTGTTAACTCTGTGTAGTCCACATAAACTAGTTGTAACTAAAGCTATTACTGAAGTTCCTGTTCAATAGCTATAGCTGAAGCTCAGAAGCTTGGACATTTGGAGGTAAGATAGCACGTAATTTTGATTTTTAAAATATTGAGCAGTGTAGGGTTAAAAAAAAAAAACTCAGAAGCCCATCTACTTTGACCTTATTATTAAAAGGACAACTGCCTTTTATCTATCTGTTATAACAGAATTTATAAATATATGAAGACTAAAATTAGAATTACCTATTATTCTACTCACCATGTATGCAATTCTTTAATTTAAATGTTATTTTCCTATTTTTTAAAAAAATCTTTTTTTTTTTGGTAAAGATGGGGGTCTCACTATGTTGCCAAGATTGGTCTTGAACTCCTGGCCTCAAGCAGTCCTCCTGCCTCAACCTCCCAAAGTGCTGGGATTACAGGCGTGAGCCACGGTGCCTGCTACAATTCTTATTAGTTAAGTCATTTTTCATGAAATGGCTGTACCATCATTTACTTAAACATTCTCCCACTGTTGGACAGTTTGGTCAGTTAAAATTTTTTTGCTGTAATTAACGTTTTTATATATCAATTTTTGACAACGTTACTGATTATTTCTTTAGAGTATGTTTCTAAAAGGAATTGCTGGATCAATCACATGAACTTTGAAAAAAGAGCATTTGATATATTCATGAATTGCTTTATGATGCAGCTGAATAGCACTATTATCAACAATATGTAAGATCAGTTGTCTCATGTGCTTACCAGCACAGCATGTATTGGTAATTTTGTTAATTCAATAGGTGAATAGTCTCTTTTTTAAAAAGATAACTAGTATAAATAACTTTTCATCAAAATTAGAGGAACTGCAAATACTGTTGTTCTCTGTCTGACACAGATCTAGGTACCAGAATTCAATAGAGACAATAAGTACTGAGCTCCTACTATGAGTAAGACATGAACCAGCCCTTTAAGGAGTTTGCCATCTTGGCAGGATGCTTAACACCTGTGCTTATAGGTACTTTCCTCCCTAACTCAGAGCCTTACCCCAAAGTGCTTAGGAGAAAGCAGAGAAGGCCTGGCTTCTTGTGCCCCCATTGCCTTGATTCCCATCACTGTGCTATGCTACCAGCCACATGAAATGCACAGAGCTCAGCAGAAACAGATTAATGAGCTCTTCATTAATGTGTCAAATAAATTTGCTTGGACATTTCAGCAATCATTCATCTAGCTGGCTCACATTTTTTGTTAAACAGAAAGCAAAAAGAAGGCATAAATATTGCTTTTATATTTATGCTTCTAATCTATCCATTATATGTACTATTCATAAATGGAATTTTGTGCTTCTTTAATTTGAATATTTAAACTTAAAAACATTTAAATATTAAAGTTTAAACAAGTCATTAAAAAAGACAAAGTCATTAAACAAGCCAACTCTGGAAAGAGAACTCAATAGTCAGCACATCCTATCTGCTTTTGTCATTTATACAAGAATCCATGTGAAAGTCAATCTCATTACAGCAATCTTTGACCAACCATCAGGGGCTATTGTACTCTGGGAAATCATAGTTTAAAGGTATACATCTCTAATCTTAGATGCTAATTTAATCAATGATTTAAAGGTGGGGAGTTATAATGAACACAATCTTTCCTTTAGTTCTTCACCCATGTCACTCTCTTTTTCTTCCTAAGTCTCCCAAAATTATTGACAGATGCTTTCATGTATTTTTATTTATTTTAATGAGATGGGGGTCTTGCTACGTTGTCCAGGCTGGTCTCAAACACCTGGGCTCGAAATGATCTTCCCGTCTCAGTCTCCTGACTAGCTGGGACTTCAGGCATACACCACCATGACCGGCTCTCTTTTTTTTTAATTAAAAAAATTTATTTTATTAAAATATGAAACACTTCATGAATTTTCATGTCATCCTTGCACAGGGAGCATGCTAATCTTCACTGCATCATTCCAATTTTGTATATATGCTGCTGAAGCAAGAACTTCATGTCTAAAAGTTCCGGAGAAAAGCACATTCTGAGGCAAAATTTCAACAGATCTATGTAATTTACTGGTGAGGTTAGGGAATTCACTTAATCCATATACCCTTTGATAAAATGATTAAAAATAATGACATACCATAGACTGATGGCTGGAAGTAGTAACAGACCAGCAGACAGCAGGAAAGTGAAGCCAGGGTACCAAGCAACAGTGGCTGAGTAAATTCCATTAAAAGTAGAAGCTGCAGTGACTCCTCCAAGTGTTTCTAAGAAAGCAATACAAGCAAACAGGGTACCTGTTTGGGGTAGGGATATATAGAGAGAAACAGAAAAAGCCAGAATTACAAAACAACAAACACAAACTAATGGAGACAACTGTTACTCATTGAAAACAGTAAACATGAGGGCACTGCTTGGTGAATGAAATGAAAGTTATTCCCTGAAAGTCCCTGAGAGGTCAGCAGCCCATTCTGCAGCTGAGGAAACTAAGGGAAAGGTTCTCCTTGGACCTAATGTGAGAGATGTTGGAAACTCCAAATAGCTGAGTTCCAGTGTCCACAGGGCAAAGCTAAAAAGACAATGCAGCTGACTCTTTTGATAACTGCATGTCTCTCCTCTCTGCCACAGCCCCAGGCAAAGCCACACCTACCCCTGCTCTTCAGGATGCTGTCTCCCACCCTCCGTCCCCATGCTCATCTGTGACACCTGAAAGCGCAGGATGGCTCCTAACAAGCAATGCTTCCTGCAAGAGCCTTTTGAAAGGGAAAGAAAACCTTATCTGCTCATCAGTCTGGCAAGTGACAGCTGCAGACAAAAGAGAGGAGATTCTTACACATTCTGCAACTGGAATTTTATCCCTCTTCAAAGTCACCAAAAAATCCCCTCACTACTAGATTCTGCATGTTCGACTCATCAAATTAACCATCTTGTGCTCTAGTGAAGGTTTATGCCACAGTTTAATGTTAAGTGATTCTTTAAAACATACGTTTCCACCTTATTGCTTGCAACTGCCTCTGCCCTAAGGTGCCTTACAAGATGAAGAGTGGGGATTCTGCTATGGTCACACTTGCTGTACACCAAAGTTGGTCAAGGGTAGGCCACTCAGCATTGTTCATGAAGTCTGCATGGTCAGTACAAGCTCACAATCAGAGAGAAAGAGACAGTATTCTACGTATGTTTAGTTTTGTCTGGAATCCAAGACCATGTCAACTGAAGAGTTAAACTTCCAAAAGACAGGCTGGCCATCTTCATGTGCTTTTCTTCCTCTTTGTCAAATTGCTTATCATCAGATATAAAATTTCATGACCATTTTCAGTCAGATTGACCTGGTTTTCTTGGTCTCAGTTCCTATATACGTAGCTTCTGCTTTCTGCAGATTTTGTCAACAAGCCGCTATGCTTGTTCCCTACTTTGCCAAGTTTACTTTTCCAGGAAAAACTGCAATGCATTTTTTTATCGACAGTACAAATCATGTAAATAATTGTGTTTGCTTGGACTGATAGGAAGGAAACGGCCAAGCTTGAGGGTTATCTTTCAAAGTTAGATATGGCTTATGGCTATATTCTAATTTTCCCCATGGTCTTCATCTTTTAGACTGTGTATTAATTTTTATCTATTTAAACTTTTTCATTTTATTGTACATATTCTCATATATTGCTTCAGATTATTCATTGAATGACAGGACATTCATAAAACATACGTCTGTCTCTGCGAAATATCGTGTGCTCACTTACGTGTCTTCTTTTGACTAAAATGAAAGCTTTGTCGATCTGCCTTGCACATCTGCCTTGCTCACAGCTGTATCCCTAGGGCTCAGCTGTCCTGGTGCATGGCAGACATTTAATAAATATTTGTCAAATAAATGAATAAATGCTTAATTCAGGATCCCATTTACCAGTCATCAAGTAGCATGAAGACTTACTGCCTCCATGATTTATGATAATACATTAAGTCAGTTTAATTGGAAGGATGTTCTTCTACTTGTCTAACTACATTATTTTCTTTTATTTCTGATCTCTTGCTGCAGCCAGGAATAGTGCTATGGAAAACAGACTGCACAGTATTAGTTCTATTATGTAAGGGTTTTAATCTATTCTTGATGGGAAATAGGTCAGACACTGCACCATCTGTTCTGATGGAACCATACTATTACGAAGTAGCTTTAGCTTATTGCCCAACTTCTCTGAGCAGTTCAACTTGTTTAATAGTTGCCAGAGATAAAACAGGATTAAAGGATAAGTACAACTGAGTTCATCTTCTAAATTCTGTTTTTTTTAATGCAATAGACCTTAAAAATCAAGTCTGTTTTACTGTATCCCAATTTATAATAACAAGGAGTATATGGGTGATGCCCAGGTAAAATAGTCCAAGGCAGCTTCAGCTCTGAGTTCACAGTGGTGCAGAGCGCAGAGATTTCAAAATAATTACCAGAATTCCACTTTCTTACCTTTCTTATTTAAGATAATAGAAATAATGACAGCCACCTGAAAACTTTGGCAGTATTTCCCCACTCCTCTGATTATTTAAAGTGCCTAAGATTTTCACAAAATGGCCAATTTAAATAATAATGAAGGATGGGAATACATTTAGTTATAGAAATGTTGACATCATCCAGAAGGTTGTTTAGTTTGCAGTTAAGAACAAAGTAAGTGTCCTAGAATAATGAAGTCACAATTCAGTTACTGTACTTCAAAATAAGAAATGCCAAAATGTAAACATTTAAAAATATTACTATATTTAACAGTATGATATGACTTTTTTATTTTTATTTTTTGTAGAGATAGAGTCTCCCTCTGTTGCCTACACTGCTTTTGAACTCCTGGCCTCAAGTGATCCTCCCACCTCGGCCTCCCAAAGTGCTGGGATTACAGATGTGAGCCACTGCACCTGGCAGAGATGACTTTTTAAAAGACTTTATAAGGATATGAACAGACACTTCTCAAAAGAAGACATTTATGCAGCCAACAGACACATGAAAAAATGCTCATCATCACTGGCCATCAGGTAAATGCAAATCAAAACCACAATGAGATACCATCTCACACCGGTTAGAATGGTGATCATTAAAAAGTCAGGAAACAACAGGTGCTGGAGAGGATGTGGAGAAATAGGAACACTTTTACACTGTTGGTGGGACTGTAAACTAGTTCAACCACTGTGGAAGACAGTGTGGCGATTCCTCGGGGATCTAGAACTAGAAATACCATTTGACCCAGCCATCCCATTACTGGGTATATACCCAAAGGATTATAAATCATGCTGCTATTAAGGCACATGCACACATATGTTTATTGTGGCACTATTCACAATAGCAAAGACTTGGAACCAACTCAAATGTCCATCAATGATAGACTGGATTAAGAAAATGTGGCACATATACGCCATGGAATACTATGCAGTCATACAAAAGGATGAGTTCATGTCCTTTGTAGGGACATGGGTGAAGCTGGAAACCATCATTCTCAGCAAACTATCGCAAGAACAAAAAACCAAACACCACGTGTTCTCACTCACAGGTGGGAATTGAACAATGAGAACACTTGGACACAGGAAGGGGAACATCACACACTGGGGCCTGTCGTGGGGTGGGGGGAGGGGGGAGGGAAAGCATTAGGAGATATACGTAATGTAAATGACGAGTTAATGGGTGTGGCACACCAACATGGCACATGTATACATATGTAACAAACCTGCACGTTGTGCACATGTACCCTAGAACTTAAAGTATAATAAAAAAATTTTTAAAAAGCCTTTATAAACTAAACCAAATATAAACAAAAATAAACTATACATCTTGACAGCTCTATTTTAGCTCTAAGTCAAAGCAGGTAAATTTTTTTTCCCAACAGCTTTATTGGGATATAATCAACATCCCACAAACCTCACCCTTTTAAAATCTGCAATTCAGTGGTTCTTAGTATGTTACAGATTTGTGCAACCATCATCACTATCTGTGGAACATTTTCATCACCCCAAAAAGAAACTGTATACCCATAAGTAGTCATTCCCCTTCCCCAGCCCCAGTCAAGCCCTAATCAAATTTCTGTCTCTATGGATTTGCCTATTCTGCACATTTCACATAAACAGAATCACATTTAAATGACAATATGTGGCCTTTTGGGACTAGCTTCTTAAATTTGGCATAATCATTTCATAGTTCATGTTATGGTATGTAACAGAACGATCTTTCTTTTTATTCCAGAAGAGCAGTTTGCTGGATGGATAAACCACATTTTGTTTATCCATCTGTCAGTTCATGAACATTTGCATAGGTTTCACTTTTTGGCTGTTATGAATAATGCTGCCACGAACAAGATTTTATGTGGACATATGCTTTCACTTCTCAGGGTATGTAAGTAGGGGGGGGATTGATGAGTCATAAGGCAACTAACTTTCTGAGGAACTGCCAAACTGCTTTGCACAGCTGCTGCACCGTTTTATGTTCCCACTCGCAGTGTATGAGGGCTCCAGTTTCTCCACTTCCTCATCAACACTTGCTATGGCCTATTTTATTTTGGCCACCCCACCCACTCTGTGGTTTTGCTTTGCATTTCCCTGATGGCTAATGATATCCAGCATTTTCATGTGCTTATTGGTCACTTGTATATCTTATATTCAAATCCTTTGCCCATTTTTAAATTGAGTTGTCTTTTTGTTGTTGAATTTTAAGAGTTCTTAAATATGCTGGATACGAGTTCCTGATCAGACAAATATAATTTTCAAATATCTTCTCCCATTCTGTGGGTTGTCGGTTGTCATTTCACTTTCTTTCTTTTTCTTTTTTTCTTTTTTCTTTTTGTATTTTTAGTAGAGACGGGGTTTCACCATGTTGGTCAGGCTGGTCTCGAACTCCTGACCTCGGGTCATCCACCCGCTTTGGCCTCCCAAAGTGTTGGGATTGCACATGTGAGCCACTGCACCTGGCCTCACTTTCTTGATGTTGTCTTTGAAACATAAAAATTTTTCAAAGGACAAACTTTGAATGAAGTTTTTGGATGAAGTCTAATCTATCAATTTTTCCTTTGTTCTTGTGCTTTTGGTGTCATATCTAAGAAACTATTGCATAATCCAAAGAAGCAGATAGATTTTTACATAGTTTATATAAAGTTTTCCATTCTTTATTGGTTTACAAAGTAATCATCATCACATCATCTATAAACAGATGTGTGAATATATAGCTACATCTTATGAGTGAAAAATAAGAGGCCGGACGTGGTGGCTCACGCCTGTAATCCCAACACTTTGGGAGGCTGAGGCGGGCTGATGACCTGAGGTCAGGAGTTTGAGACCAGCCTGGCCAACATGGTGAAACCCCATCTCTGCTAAAAACACAAAAATTAGCCAGGTATGGTGGCAGGAGCCTATAATTCCAGCTACTCGGGAGGCTGAGGCAGGAGAATTGCTTGAACCCAGGAGGCAGAGGTTGCAGTGAGCCGAGATCGCACCATTGCACTCCAGCCTGGGCAACAAGAGCAAAACTCCGTCTCAAAAAAAAAAAAAAGAGAAAGTAAAAGAAGAAATATATTTTTAATTTATTGAATTATGTAGTCTTCTCCAGTATCGACTAAACTGGTAAAAATACAATAGCATAATTATAATTATTCATAAATCAAATAAGTACATTCACAGCACCGGGCTAAGATATGACATTAAAGAAAGTGCCAATGTCTAATAAGATTCATATGATACAAAAGGGAAGGAGGACAAGCCCATATGCCTGATATCTAACTAGTAACTAGTTCTCACTGGAAATTTAATTTTTGTCTTTGCTGCATCCTGGTTATTCTCTGCCTGCCCCTTCAACTGTCTGACTTTGTGTACCCTGCTCTGTGCTTGGGAGGCTGACCCCACAAATTATATGACTTGGACTCTCTTGCTGGCCCGAGTTCCTGCTGCTCTTGGTTAAAAGGATGAAGGGGGAGAAAGGTTATGGTGTTTCTTCTCTGCTTCCTATCTGGGGCATCTCTCTGGCTGCCTCGAAAATGCCCGCTCTCTATAATGGCCTTCATGAAAGTCTCTTGATTGAACCAGCTGAGTGGGACCCCGTTTTCTGCCAGGACTCTGAGTCAGGCCCAGCTGTGACATTTGTAGGGGCCACTGTAAGAACATTATCAGAGGCCTATATATTATATTCTAAGGATTTAAAAGTGGTCAGTTACTTGAAATCTGGCTGTTAACTAAAATATATTATGCCTTCCTACTGTGAAAAATATCCCTTTGTAATGAATGATCTAGGAGGCCCGCACACACTTAGGATGCTCAGACGTTTTCAGAATTCCATGTAGGAACAGGGTAGCCCAGGGTGAACTGGCCCTCAGCCCTTGGTGCCCAGCTGGAGCCCACCCCTATTCTGCTCTACCCCCTGCACCACCCTGCTCAGAAAGGGTCATTACAGGGTGTGGAGCAGCCCCACCCTGCGATTCCAAAGTCCAGCCACACCCTCTATAAGGAGTTGCCCCTTGGCTCCTTCTTTGGTCTACAGATGAGCACACTGGGCACAGTCCACCCGCAGGAGAAGGTGGCTGAGCAAGAGGATCATCCAGGCCCTTACTGGACTGAGCCCAGAACTGTCTGGGCTGGGAATTGCAGGGACCCAGGTGGGCAGAGTTCAGTCTAGAAGGAAGGAGATGTGGTGAGCTCCCAGTGGGCATCTCCCACTTGGCCCTGAGAGCTCCTTTCTTCTTAGGGCGGAGCACGGCCCAGAGCCGAGCGAGCTCTCTAAAGTACAAGGCCCTAGGCAGGGGCTCCCTTGCAAGAGTGTAAGCCTCTTCCTCACAGAGCTTACCACTTTATTCAAAAGGAGATCCGTGCATAAAAAGGGCTATAGAATATTCTGAAGCATTAAACATTGATTGTACACAGATTTGAGTCTCTAAAGATGGTAGATTCATATTTCTTGAGCAAATTAAACTCACCTTGTTCAGTCGAACGAACCACTTTTGACAACATGGACCGTAGAACAGAGAATGGCACAATAATGAAAAGGAACGGCACCCTGGCTGTGAGAGAAAGGATTCAAAATCACTGACTCATTCTGAAAGCTAATGGCCAATTTAAAATAGGAAACACTTTCACTCTGTCTAAATATTTCCTTTTCTACAAGCATCCTAACTCACTGTATCTAAAAATTGAATTAATTAATTGTAGAACTCTGTTTGATGAATTAAAGTAGACTATGGACAGGTCAGTTTAAGGTTACTTTACTCTAGAATTCTTATTCCAGTACAGAGAACAAGAGTTCATGTAATTTTTAGGTCTAGATCTATTTATATAATCTGCCGATTAAGACTGATCTGCTGGCCGGGCACAGTGGCTCACAACTGTAATCCCAGCACTTTGGGAGGCCAGGGAGGGCAGATCACCTGAGTTCGGGAGTTCGAGACCAGCCTGACCAACATGGAAAAATCCTGTCTTTACTAAAAATACAAAATTAGCCAGGCGTGGTGGCACATGCCTGTAATCCCAGCTACTTGGGAGGCTGAGGCAGGAGAATCACTTGAACCCAGGAGGTGGAGGTTGCAGTGAGCCCAGATCATGCCACTGCACTCCAGCCTGGTGACAGTGTGAGACTCCCACTCAAAGAAAAAAAAAAAAAACTGATCTGCTTATTTTCCTAATTATATATTAACCTCTTATTTAGCAAATTGTGACTGCTAATTCATTTTTGTTTGTACTTTTTTCAGACTTGGCACTCTTAGTGTTAGCATGCCTTTATTATATTGATTCATTTATTGGTAAACTGTTTCTTTATCATCTTGCCTGTTCATCTTTGTGGCAGAATAACTTCATAAACACAAATTACCTCTGGTCTTCAGTTATGACCCTTAATAGTCAGTAGTTTTAATTACATCATAAAATAGTAAAATATGACATTAGCAGACCACTTTACAGTTCTCAAAGTGTTTTCACATAGATTAACTTACCTGGCCTTGGCAGCTCTTAGGGAGACAGGGAGAAAAACTGGCCATTATTGAATGGTAGGGATTGTGCTAAGCGAGTGTTTGACAGCTACCTAATGTTCACTGTAATCCTCTAAATTAGGTAGTCCCACGCCCATTTTACAGATGAGAAAATGAGGGCTGAGAGTAGTTCAGTAACTCGCCCAAGATCATCTAGTACTATAGATGGAAGTTAGGCCCAATTCTGTTTGGTCACACTGCTTCCCTGCAAGATAGTAAGGGGTTAACACCTTTATTAGAGAAAAGAGTAAATTGGACCTTTCCCAGAGTCTCATTTTATAGTTCCATAGCCTTTTTCAATGCAGTATCTCATTTGAATCCTGCAAAAACAGTTATAAGGTAGGTAGTTAAGGAAGCAGTCTAATTTGCCAACCAGCAATTCATCAAAAATCAATTTATGAAATGGCCAATTTGCTGAAAGATCAATTTGCAAAACCTGTCTTTAAAAAATTTCTCCTTGAATATATTAAATTGATATAGTTTTTTTCTTGTAAGTATTTTTAGTATACTTTATATCATTGTCCTAAATATTTTTATGGAAAGTAGTCTTATTAGCAGCATTTTAAGAAATTTTCGCTTTAATGAAAGCTATATTGAAGAACTGATTCATAAGAAGAATGTTCCTCAAAACGATTTTGAGGCAAATATACAAATTTGGGAAACTGTGATTATTCAGTGAATTAAATTTTTAAAGCGAATTTGGCTTTTGGCTTATTGACTCCTGGCAAACTAGCTATTACCCTTTAATTGAACTAGAAGGGCTTAAATAGAGAGCTTTATATTAAAGTTTCTCCCCCAATAGACTAAGTTCATTTTATATGAATATCAAATACATAGTTCTAAAGCTACACTTGGAACTCACCTAAAAGCATCATCAGTGTTGTACTGGCAAACGCGGTCATAGCCATTCCTGTCATCGTGGTAAAAATCCCAATGAGGGCCATATGAATATCTTCCATACAATAAGAAAAAAGCCATATTCCTAGGAAACTAGTCAAAAAAGAGGCACTACCCAAAGCTGATCCATAACCTATAAAAACTTCATTCCAGCAGAGTGGTGAATCCAATTCATAAAGGATAAAAATTGGGGCAATGCCAGTTACCACAAAAAAATAAGTGATTATTGTAAAAAGTAACGAACAGAGCAAAAATCGTCTCTTACCAGAAGCATTTTTAAAAAGCATGTAAGTTCGGTAAAATAGGTTTTTGAAGCCTTCACTACATGACATAGTAACATTCTGAGATGAACGCTCTTTCACTGGATCTCCGAGAAAAAATAAAATATACATCAAATTAACAGCAAGAGACGCAGCAATAATTAGAAACGACCACCCAAAACCTAGCTCTCTAATAAAATAGCCAGATGACAGTCCTGTTAGTCCAGTAACAAGTCCAAGTAGAAAGTCAATGATAGCTATTCGAATTGTTTTTTGTTTGTCTTCTTTACACTGATCAACTATATAGGCAAAGCAAGCTCCCCAAAATGTGGTATAATTGCCACAAAATGCACCAATGAAGGTAGATGCAATCAAAAGCTGGAATGGAAAGGCAAAATAGCAAAGCAAACAGAGCCAAACGCTGGTTGCAAGAGCACCAACGGAAGACAAAATCATAGGGAATTTTCGTCCATAGTGATCACTAATAGATAAAAGTATGAATGTAGACACTAGACCAGGAATTAATCCACTTATGTCCATCTGCAGATTAAAACGTGACACTTTTTTCTGAACTTCCTGCAAAGAAATAAAAAGAAGACAACGTGTTTACAGTAGTTTACACAATGTGCATAAAAATATCATGGTGCATATGCTTTTTTCCCTGTGGCCAGTAGGTTATGGGTGGGGAATCTCTGGTGGATGGGCAGGACTAATAGAGCTTACATTTTCATCAAGTTTATAAAGCAATACAGACTGAATATCCCTTATCTGAAATGCTTGAGACCAGAAGTGTTTAGGATTTTGGATTTTTTCAGACTTTGGGATATTTGCATGTATATAATGAGATACCCTGCAGATGGGACTCACATTTAAACACAAAATTCATTTATGTTTCATATATACCTCATACATATAGCCTGAAGGTAATTTTATACAATATTTTAAACAATTTTGTGCATAAAACAGTTGCCATTGAGTACTTGTGTGTGGAATTTTACACTTGTGGTAATATGTGGTGATCAAAAAGTTTCAGATTTTGGCCGGGTGTGGTGGCTCATGCCTGTAATCCTCATATTTTGGGAGGCCAAGGCAGGAGGATCACTTGAGTCAGGAGTTTGAGACCAGCTTGGCCAACATGGTAAAACTCTGTCTCTACCAAAAAATACAAACAAAAAAAATAGCTTTTATTTAGGGAGAGCTTGGCTGTTGCCCTTATTTTTTTTTAACCTATGCCTTCACAGATAGTGAGAAACATATTCCTTTATTTACTGAATAAAAGAATTTAAAATAAGATAAAATTGAAAGAGGAGCCTTACACTGTCTACAGATGGTAGCGTACCATGGCTGAGTGTAGTGGCTTACGCTTATAATCCCAGCACTGTGGGAGGCCGAGGGGGGAGCATCGCTTGTGCCCAGGAATTTGAGACCAGCCTGGGCAACATAGCAAGACCCTGTCTCTAAAAATAAATTAAAAAAAATTAGGCCAGGCACGGTGGCTCACGCCTGTAATCCTAGCACTTTGGGAGGCCGAGGTGCGTGGATCACTTGAGGTCAGGAGTTTGAGACCAGCCTGGCCAACATGGCAAAACCCTGTCTCTATTAAAAATACAAAAATTATCCAGGCGTGGCGGCGTACACCTGTAGTCTCCACTACTTGGGAGGCTGAGGCAGAAGAATTGCTTGAATCCGGGAGGCAGAGGTTGCAGTGAGCTGAGATTGTGCCATTGCACTCCAGCCTGGGCGACAGAGTGAGACTCCATCTCAAGTAAATAAAAATAAAAAGTAAATAAAGGTGGTAGTATGTCATGACCTGAGGAGTAAGATAAACTCAACTTCCAAGGACCAAAATGACAATGACAGATGACATACACACACAGATTGGAAGATGTGTCAATCATTACACTAGTTATTTGATGGAAGAAATTTTGCATGATCTTAAAACATTTTTTGCTTGCCATTTCTCTGTATTTTCCAAAGTCAATATAAAAAGCGTGTGCCATTTGTATACTGGGAAATGCTAAGCTGATTTATAAAACAGATTTAAACCTTTTTTAGTCATTGAATGAATCACTGAAGGCCTCCTGGGAAACAAAAATGTTCCTTTGTCCTAAGGAGCAAACAGAGAGTAGGCCACCACTCCAGCATGGGTGGCAGGTGAGGGTAGGGGTGGTTTCTGGTTCCCAGAGGTATAAGAGCACCAACTTTAAGGGAAGGGATCTAGAGTAGTAGGTTCTCTTGAATATTAATCCAATTAAGAAACAATAAATGAAAAAGTCAATTTGAAAATTTGGCAAAAATCTTTGACATGAGACCACTGCTCTGGGCAGTAGGGGGCTCTCAGCAGCTGGGCCAGGCTGGAGGTGGGCCAACACTTGCCACCTGTACGGTTGCAGAAGCCACCAAGCTGTCTGGACCAAGGCCCATCTTCCCTTACTCCAAGAGGGCAAGAGCAGCAGACTTTCCCAGACATTCTAGTCCTCTCCTCCCTGGTCCCTCCCACTGCAACCAGGGGGCCTGCTCCTACGGGTCAGCCAAAAGAAAGCACAGAATCAAATACAGAAATTGATGAGCCTGTAAGGAGAGGTTTGTTAAAGGATACAAAATTACAGCTAGACAGGAGGAATAAGTTCTAGTGTTCTGTAGCACCACAGGGTGACTACAGTTAACAGTAATACATTGTATAGTTTCAAATAGCAAGAAGAAGGATATTGAATGTTCCCAACACAAAGAAATGAGAGATGTCTGAGTTGATGGATATGCTAATTAGCCTGATCTGATCACTATACATTGTATGTATCAAAACACCACTGTATACTCCATGAATATGTACAATGAGTATTTGTCAATTAAAAAAATAAAATAAGGCCGGGCACGGTGGCTCACGCCTGTAATCCCAATACTTTGAGAGGACCAGGCAGGAGGCTCACTTGAGGCCAGGAGTTCAAGGCCAGCCTGGGAAACAGAGCAAGACCCTGTCTCTACAAAAAAAATAAAAATATAAAAAAATAAAAAATTAGCTGAGTGTAGTGGCACGTGCCTGTAGTCCCAGTTACTCAGGAGGCTGAGGCGAGAGGATCCCTTGAGCCTGGGAGTTCAAAGTTGCAGCGAGCTATTACCACGCCACTCCACTCCAGCGTGGGGAGCAGAATGAGACCCTGTCTCAAAAAGTACCAGACACGCATAAATACATAATAAATAAAACAAAAAACACTTCAGGTGATTCCAGTGTCCAGTCAAGGTTAAAAAACACTGTGTTAGAGGTTCCAGGATGGGATTCAAGTACGCATATTAACAAACGTCTCCAGAGCCAAAATCTGAAGAGCATCCCTGCTGTAGGACCCCAACTTTGAAACTAAGAGGATTTGTTAAACTCTATTCTGTTTATGTGTGTTTTTCTCAACCTAGAGAGACTCTGGGCTTCACGGGTTCAGAGCCGTTTTGCTTATCCTTGTCACCACAGGATAATGTATGATAAACATTTGTTTAATGCATGAATAAACACTTGAAAAAAGAAACTGTGAGCCGATCGAAGCTTCTCACGCCTGGGAATGACATAGGAGACATTCTTGAAGGGAGATAAGACCGCTGGGTGAGACCCAGGGCCCTTCTTTTTTATGACCTTACTCTACGCCAGAAGCTTGATGTCTTCCAGGCTGCTCAGAAATAATCACTTCCAAGAAAACGTTTCCCATGGGAATGAGGAAATGAGTAAGATTAGGGGTTGTGCCAAATTGCCTAGCCTCACCCCAGCAAGGTTCCACCTGACACCTCGGGAAGTGCTAGAACCTTGCCTCTGGGGCGGTTTGCCATTTCCTCCTTCTCAGGCTCTTCTCTCAGTCACAGAGACCCACAGAGCCAGCAGGAGGTGACTCAATTCCTTTTAATTCATTTCATCTTTCACTGGGAAGGCAGCACCACTCCTTTACAATCACAAAATATCCCCGAGAAGAAGAGTTTAGAGTTTACAGGTGTGATTTGTTTTTGAGGCATTGTAGAAAAAAAAAAAAAAAACATTTCCAAACCTGGATACTATCTCTTTGCATTTTGAAATGGTAGACTTTTGTCAAAAACTGCCCAAGGGACCAGGAGAATGGTGAAGTGCCTCCTGTTTTACACACAAAAAAACTGGGGAGGTTGCTGGAGAGGGAGGAAGAAAGCCTCCTTAATATCTGGCTAAACAGCTTCGGTGTCAACGGTGGGTACTCCCCACTCCAGATGTCCCCACACAGCTGCTCCTCAACACGTGAGAGCCAAGGCTGATTTGATACCACCACCAAATAATAAACGCTCCTCCACCCCACCCTGTGACAAACACTGGCCCACAATCTTCAGTGATGGGCCACTTTCTAGAGTCCCTGAAAGCTGGGACATGCAGAAACAGTAAAAGGATTGGGGAAGAAGAGAGCAAGCGAGAAACAGAAACACCATGTTTCAGCCACCCCGTCCACCAAGTAGCTCATTCCAGCCTGCCCTGCCCCAATTTTCAGACTTTTTTTTTTTTTTTTAGGACAAAGCAAGGAGACAGCCACAAAGGAGATGACACTGTGGTGAAATTTTCCGAGAGAAAGGAGAAGAGCTAGTGTCACAGAGCAGGAGGGTGTTTTAAGAAGAGGCAGATTTGAGAAGTGTCAGGAAACTTCAAATGAGGTGAGATCCCAGTAAAGGCCATTAGGTTTGAGATTTAGGACTTCTATGGCCGCCCTAGGGAGAGCAGTGGGTGATGAATTCAGGGTCCTCTTTGACTCAAAAGCCCGGTACACATTCCCATTTTATTTATTAAATACTACGGATATTGTAATTTCTTACCTCCTGGAATGCAAAAATTGGGCTGCTTTTGTTTTTTTCACACTCAGAAATATTGCTATCAGATGAAAAAGTGTAGTTGCCAGTTTCTTCCCATATTCGCCGATAAATATATTGCGTTGTCAGTGGACTGGTCAAAGTCATAGCAAATGCACTAAGGAAAATGGCAGGTTCTACAAATAAAATCTTCATATTGCCTGGGTAGGTAGCTGTACTCTATAAAAAGTGAAAACGGAGAAAGATCATCTGTCTCATCCCAGAGGCTAGATATTCAAAGATGGGGAAGTTTGAGCAATTTTGTGGAGTAAATGTTTAAACAAGCAAACTAGAGAACAGAAAAGGCAGTAAGCACTTTCTCAGAGAATAACTTTTACTTTGGAGTACAGTACTCTGTAACAACCTGAGGCTGCCATGCTTTCCATTTTTATGATTAGGACATTGTAGGACTCAAGCCGTCTTTGAGTCTTTGAAATCATAAATTGTCACCCATCTTGGTTAGCCAATGATCACAGTACAGTTCCCACACTGTATATTGCCAACTGGTTTTTCATAAGTTCAACAATGAGGTTCCTTTTGGGAAGCGACAGTTGCACAATTGTTATTGTTATTTTGCTGCGTATTAACAACGGACAGGGAGGGGGCGTTTTAAAAAGCAGCTCCCAATCGAAAGGGCCTTATTTTTAACTCACCCCACGATTACAGTCTTCCTGCCAGGCTGGGTGCAGGTCGGGCCGTGCCAGGGGCTGTCGCCTCGGATGCCCTGCGCTCGTGCGCGCCCGGGTTCAAGGGCAGCCTCTGGACTGGGGCAACAGAGGACGCGCCGGGGACAGTAACCTCGGACTACGCGGCCGGCGCTGGGGTGGGGAGGGTACTTTCCCGTCGAACTCGACCAAATTACGCTTGTCGGGGAGTCTCAAGCGTATTGTAAAGCAAACCACGGCAAGCACACTTCCGCGTCCCGAGTGACACCTGCACGGTTCCCCGCGCAGCCGTCGGCTTCCCCGCGGCCCTGCGGACCTCGGCCTCAGCGCCGCGCGGCAGGGCGCGGAGCGGCTGCTCCTTCTGCGCAGTGGACAATCGGCCGATCGGCGCCTCCGTCGGTCGGTCCGCGGCCCTGCCAGCGCTAGGCGGTGACTCGGCCGCAGCCAGCTGAGCATCGCTGTCCGCCGAGGAGGCGGGGTCGGCTGCCGCGGCGCTGTCACTGTTCTACCCGGCTCTCCTGCGATTGGGCCCAGCGGCCGGTGCCCCAGCGGCGATTGGTCCACCCGGACGTCACTCTTCCCCGCAGAGTGGCTAGTGGATCTTGCACCCACCCTCGGAGGCCCGGAGTGGATCCCGCGCGACCGAGCAGCCAGTCAGCACCGCTGTTGAGTGGTGGGCCGCGCCGCAGGCTCAACAGCTCTGGAGTTGCGAAGCATTTCTGAATCCGAATATCCTTTCTCATAGAAACACATAAAACAACTGTTGCAAAAGTAACATGTTTGGGCTGTAGCCCCCAGCAGGATCCCGGTCGGCCGGCGCCGGTGCCCGCAGAAGAGGGGAATGGGCGCAGGTGGAGGGCATAGGAAAGAAAGTGCTCAATGCAGAGTTAGCGGAGGGTTGGAATGTGGTCGCTGGCTCTTCCTGGGGAGGGGAGGGGGGACTTGGGCAAATCGTTAAATTTTCATGAACCTCCATGTCTTTATCTGCCACGTGGGGATAATAGCAGTCTTACAGGGTTGTCTAATTAAACACTCAGCTTGTGTACACAACATAGCCCCTGGACATAGGAGGAGTTGTCAGTGCTCTCCAACACACCCACCAGGAACACCTTGTAGTAAAAGAATTGAGCTACTACTTCTTGAAGCCAGGAGAAACGCATGCATGAGGAACCGTGGGGGCATCTCAGTAAGAAGGTGTTAGAATTTACTATGGGCTTGTGTTACATGATTTTGGGAAGAGTTCAAGAAAGCAAGGCCTTACTCTGGACTGGCTGCTGTCAGGAAGTGGCAATAATTCTATGATTGGGTATCTTAATAAGTCTTATTTAGAAGGAGTCAAGACTAGACAGAGGCTAAAGCCATGAATGATAAAGAAGCAACAGTCACACATATTTGTCATTTTTGTGGTTTAGACAATGCCTACATTTTGTCCGTGTTCAGACAAAATTATGACGTGGTCTTGTTTTTGTCTTGATCGTGGTTACAGAATGCCCTTGTCTGACTTTGGTGTTCTGTGAAATTGTTTTCATTCGACAGAACACCATGGCCCAGAAAAGTTCTTAGCAACACCAAGGCCCAGCTGATAGTTCCAGCACCTGGATGTCAGAGCTGCTTTCTCTTCCTCATCACTCCTTAAATGACAGTTATGTCACTGAATGTAGAGTTAAACGTCTTAGGTTTGAGTCCTAATTGATACTTAGTAGCTGGTAACCTTGGACTTGCCACTTAATCTTACTTCTCAGCTTCTTCAAATCAGCATTTATGAAGCACTTGTTATGAGTTTCAAACAATGGAGCATGGATATTGGAAAGAAGGTAAACAAACATGAGTAAGATACAGTTTGCAAGGAACACATGATATTTTAAATTGCAGTACTTTGTGCTAAGTACTGTATTATTCTAAATGGCACTTAGAAGATGTCCTTTTTTTTTTTTTTTTTTGAGGTGGAGTCTCGCTCTGTCACCCAGGCTGGAGTGCAGTTGCAGGATCTTGGCTCACTGCAACCTCCCCCTCCCGGGTTCAAGCGATTATCCTGCCTCACCCTCCTGAGTAGCTGGGTTACAAGTGTGCGCCACTATGCCCGGCTAATTTTTGTATTTTTAGTAGAGACAGGGTTTCACCATGTTGACCAGGATGATCTTGAACTCCTGACCTCAGGGGACCTGCCCACCTCAGCCTCCCAAAATGCTGGGATTACAGGCATGCGCCACCACACCCTGCTGAAGACGTCCTTTCTTATGGGGCAAAAATAATTAATGACCAATATACTTCCACGCTTTGCGTTCCGACTCTTCCACACAAAGAAGAAAGCCAGGTCTTCTTAATGAGTTCTGCTGCTGATCTCTATGGTAACAACGGTCATTATGGAAGCCTTTGTTTTTTTCAAGTAATATTAAGTGCTTGAGTATGTATTGAAGAAATCTTGACTGTTAATTGTCACTCTATTGGGCACTGTGGAGTAAAAGCAATTCTAAAACCAAGCATATGGAAACCATCAAGACCTGTCACTCCCGTTTCTCCACAGCTATTGTTGCTCCTCACAGGCTCCCACTCCAGCCTTCTTCCTTCAAAGACTCTGAGAGAGGAAATCAAAAATAAAAGCAAGTGTGCAAGGGGCAGTGGCCATTCACCAGACATAATCTCCCTGGCCGTGTTTCTGAAACGTAGATCGAGAGGTGTATTCTTCGGGAAAGGGGTCTCCAGGATTTTGAAATTTTTATGTTTTCATTTAAATGACCTAGAAATTTTAATGTTAGTATATTATGAATTATCTTGTAATCAAGTACTGACATTTTATTTCAGTGTCTATATTTGTATTTCTGTTTATGGTCACATTAGCTCCAAGCAGCCGTACCTAAATGATGTCAGACTAATGAGAAAAGAAGTGGACTAAATATATAAATGATATGCCCAAACTAAGTGAAGACCAAACAATGCGATATCATGCTGTTCAAGAGAAGTTTCCATAGTATTCCAATAAGAGGTATGGTTGGGAGACTTAGGTCATCGCCTTACACACAAATAGACATACTGAACTCAGAAGAACACATACTGTGCTGGGCAGTGCCATGGTCAAATGGCAAATGCCAGAATGGAATAGAGTAGCTATGAGATTTTGTTGGTTTCAAGAAGAAAATGGCTTGTTTACTTCTGATCAAATCAGCAAAGTAAGATGTGATGAAAATACCTCAATTATACCAATTTCTGCTTAGTAGATGATTGTCAAAATGGCTCTGATAAGAGTAATGTGATACAACTCTAAGCACAAATTGTTGAAGGGAAATGTGATCTAATCATATGACCTTGGTCAATAAGTTTCCAAAATAGGCCTCAGTAGGTCTTATCTACTTGAGAATTTCATAACCCGATGTCAGCCTTGTCTTTCTTGACCTCTGTTGCTTTGGATACTGTGAAACAGATTCCTCCTTCTGGAAATGTTTTCCCCCTTTGGGTTCCATAACCTGATTGTCTTCCTGCTACCATGAGAGCTCCGTCTCGGTTTCCTCTGTGAGCTTGCTTCTCAGATGGTGCTGTGCCTCAGGCCCTATCTCAGCTCCGACCTCTTCCTAGTCAATTTCATATGCACTTATGTCTCAGCTACCACAAATATGCTGATCATTTTCAAATCTCTTATCTCAAGCCCACCCTCTTCTCTTGAACTTGACACCAAGAACTTCCTTTTATTTGTATTAAAAACAAAAGCAAAAAAAAAAAAAAAAACCAAAAAAACCCAAACCCCATAAAACTGTATACTTTAAATGTACAAAGCAGATCTCATCCTCCTCATACATCTGATACCCTCTTATAATCTTTGTTTTAGTCAGTGACTTCACCTGTCCAGTTAACAGATACGGAGACTTAGGACTTGTCCCTGACTTTTTGGTCATTAAATGCATTGCAAATATTTTACGTCATAAATATAACTAGTATTATCTATACCTTTTTCAGGTGTGTGGCTGTAAGGAAAGTAGGTCCCTGGTTTAGTAGCATTCAGACTGAGCATCTCTTTTTTGGCTTGGCTAAGGTGATGCGCTCTGTCTTGCTATTGGTCTATTGCCGAGTGGCATTTGAAAGTTGTTGAAAAGGTGAACAAAATGCAAAGCGATCAAGGAGTTCCCTTGTAAATCAGAACTCCTTACCCTTTCCCTCTAAGGTCTCAAGTTATTACAACACTTCTGATGGCCTGGGATGGTCCTAAGAAGGCTCAGTTGTCAGAAATGTACAATAACAGCCCTCAAGGAGGAATCCACAGTGTTGGTGGTGATAGTGGTGGTGGAGTTAGTGGTAGTGTCTTATCCTGGGGGAGGGTCAGTGAGGAACAGAGTCATGTGATCGCATCACAACCTGGTCTACCACCTTGCACCCTGAGATTTGTCAAGAGAAATGGCTGATTAATTGTAAATGCAACTATCTGTCACTAGAGTTGTAACCAGGAACCCAGGGTCCTATGGTGTGGAGTACGCATTGCCACAACCTTTATGCCTGGGAGCTGAACATCTTGTTTCTGGTACCAGCCTCACCAGAGCAGTGGTTGGAACCTTAGGCAGAGTGACTAGACTTCTCAGTTTCTTTTCTGCATAACGATAGTAAACAGGACTACCTCATTTGGACTAAGTAAGCACCTGGAGGATTTTACTTTTCAAGGAAGGAAGCGCTCAGAGAATGAAGAATGCACTTCTTACAAGGAGTAGGATGAAGCTCTAATTTGATTTATCCGTGTAGTGACTTAAATTTGGCTTATTTCCTATAGCAGCAAGTAAAAGCTCCTAGAACAGGGGATGGCAATTGGTGGGTATTCAATAATGTGTGGATTTGAATCTCACTCTTGCTTAATCAGACACACCTCATACTATCTTTGAGAAATTATAAACGACAACCCGGCCACCACTCCAAATTGACATTTCCCCTGCGGAAGAGTCAGTCCAGCCTTAACGGGCTTGGGAATAGCAGGAAGAAAGGGTTTAAAGCCAGTGAGTAAATTAAATTCCCATGCATGTGACTTCACAGTATAGCCCTTGTTTAGAAGGTTAGCCCACCTGTTTCCACTCCAGCTCCTTACCCTTACCCCAGGCCACCACTGTTTCTCACTTGCATTGCTGCACTGTTTCCTACTTGGGCAATACAACATGATCTTCTTCTGAAACCATCAATGGCTTCCCCACTGAATTCAGAATAACACTCAACCTCCTCACTATCACCTGAAAGACCGCTAAGGATCTGGCCACATCCCTTCTGCACCCTTGGCCCGCCAAACTCCCTCCCACGTCAGGATTGCCACACTGCTCCCTCCCTTCCTTTAGGTGTAGCTGAAATGTCACCTTAAAGTATTCTCTGACTGTCACACCCAAAGCAGGAAAGTGCTATTCTCTAGCTCAATAACTTCTTGTTTGATTTTTTTTAACACTTCACATTCTATATTGTTTCATATTTTTGTATATTTCCTTTTTTTGGTCATCTGTGCCCTGTACTACAATGAAGCTCCATGCATGCAGGGACCATGGCTGACTCTTGTATAACTGTGTCATATCTAGAATTGGGGCTGGAAATCTTAGTCAAATGGATGAAATGAGGTGGTTTTGTTCAGTACTCCCAAATTATGGAATTATACACCTAATCTACCCTTGGGAACCATAGAGAATAATTGTTTGATGTATTTTTTTTTTTAAGAAGCTGAGTTTATGACAATAAGCTCTGTCTGGCTGAATCACTTAAAATACATGTGTACCAGAACATTCAGCAAACTATCACGACAAACAATATTGAAATATGATGTGTAATAACAGAAATGGAAAAGGTTTTATTTATAAAACCAATCTAAAATGTGTCACTCCCAGACTAATTGTAATTCTATCTGAAATTTCATTCTCAACCAGAAAGAGGAACAAAAATGTCCAACCTCACTAGTAATCAAATAAACATACACCAAGATAACAATCAAGGTATAATCTTTCATGTTCAAAATGATCAAATAGTTTGTTTTTAAGATAAAATTAGCTTAAATTACAGTAGCTCGTGCCTGTAATCCCAACTACTTGGGAGGCTGAGGCAAGAGGATTGCTTGAGGCCGGGAGTTTCAGACTAGTCTGGGAAACATAATGAGACCCCATCTCTCAAACAAAACAAAACTATACATGTGTATATATATATACATATATATGTGAACATACATATTCATTTGGTCAGCCTGAGGTAAAGTGAACAAAGTGTCATATATTGCTAGTAAAAAGTGAATTGGTAAAAATTTTTTCAGAATCATAATTTAACAATAAACACTAAAATCATTATACATTGTCTGCTCAGCAAGTCTTACTGATGAAATAATAGAAATTTTCATAGCAATTTAGCTATTTAGATTTTTATCAGGTTGTTTGTAATTTGAAAAGATCTAAACATATACCAAGATATAACTGTAACTATATATATAAAAACCACATGTTCTGTGACATGGAAAAAAGGAAGATATATATATATATATGTGTAAAATAGGGGAACAGTGCATACATACAGCTGTATGTTGAGAAAGACCATTATATTATTTTCATAGAATATTTAATTACAAAGAAAAATTTTCAGGTCATGATATTAAGTGAAAAAAAGGCAACAAAACATATTTGGCATAGCACATCCCAATTTTAAAAAAATAAATACACGTATAAATGCATAGAAAAAAGCCTATTAAGTAATATATCAAATGTTACTAACAATTGTCTCTGAGGGGTAGGGTTATTAACAATTTTTGTTTGCATATTAAATACCATAGACAGTATGACTTTCTATATTGTCCACATTTTTAGTAATGAATATGTATTAATTTATAACCAGAAAAAGTTTAACTAAAAAGAAATAAGAGAGGAAAACAATAGAACAATTACATGCAAAGTCATTGCTATTTGTTAAAGAGCTTTAGTTTCCTAAAACCTAGACCTTCTCAAAGGTTGATATTTTCCAAGTGGTTCTACAAGCTTTAACGGTGAATCAGTAACCACATGGCAAAGTGACCTTCTGGGACTGCCATAGGTAGCCCAAGATGAGAGGATGGTGGATGTTAACTACTCACTAGCAGTCGAGAGTCCTTTATCTAGAAAAGTAGAGTCAAGAATGGAGAAATAACTGTTCTGAAGTAAAGGGAGGAACTGGGGGGGAACTTTTGTACTGCCTGGATCAATCTATTTAAAACCAGACTCAGAAATCAGTGAGACTCACGGCATGTAGAAATCTGCTAGTCCAGCCCTCTCACCCTACCCATAAGAAAACACAAGCCACAGGTGAAATGACTGTGTTATCCTCCACGGAACACAGTGCCCTGACCTAGGCCTGTGCCCTAGGATGGGGTCCTCCCTGGAACCCAGGCCCTGCTACCACCCATCTGTCCACCTTTGTTTTCCTAACAGAAAGTGGAGTTTTTTTTGTTTGTTTGTTTTTGAGACGGAGTTTCGCTCTTGTTGCCCAGGCTGGAGTGCAATGGAGCGATCTCGGCTCAGCACAACTTCTGCCTCCCAGGTTCAAGCAATTCTCCTGTCTCAGTCTCCCGAATAGCTGGGATTACAGGCATGCGCCACCACACCCGGCTAATTTTGTATTTTTAGTAGAGATGGGGTTTCTCCATGTTGGTCAGGCTGGTCTCAAACTCCCAACCTCAGGTGATATGCCCACCTCGGCCTCCCAAAGTGCTGGGATTACAGGCGTGACCCTCCGTGCCCAGCCGGAAAGTGGAGTTTTTAAGGAGCAGTTTAAGGAGGCAGTTAAGAAGCTTAAGAAGTTTTGAGAAAGAGGAGCTGAGATTGCTGCTCAAGCTGCAGGAAGGTAAACTGCCCTCTCTTATCTTTCCACTCCTGCGGCTGCTCCCATGTTACTCCGTTTTTACCACTGGTGTCCTTGAGGTCACTGCACTGCCCAGGGTTATGAAAACAGGACAGTCACCAGCTCAGGGAGGGAGAACTGTGCCCTTGGTTATCTTTAAATGAGGGGAGATGGAATTTGTATGGTCAGCATTCATTCCAATCCTGATAATTATGGTTCACTTTATTTCATTCTCCCTGAAGCCCTGATGATAGATAGGTTTGCAAGATGCAGGAAAGCTGTAGGTAATCAGAGTGGAATCTACAAGTATCTCCTGCCATGGAACTTGTAAGAAAAGGAAAAAAAAAAAAAAAGAAAAAGGATCTGCAAGTATTCAGAACACAACTAAGCAAAACTCTCCAATTTTTCTTTTCTTTTAAAAAATTATTTTATTTGGCCAGGCGTGGTGGCTCATGCCTGTAATCCCAGCACTTTGGGAGGCCGAGGCGGGTGGATCACGAGGTCAGGAGATCGAAACCATCTTGGCTAACACAGTGAAACCCCGTCTCTACTAAAAATACAAAAAATCAGCCAAGCGTGGTGGCGGGCGCCTATAGTCCGAGCTACTCAGGAGGCTGAGGCAGGAGAATGGCATGAACCTGGGAGGCGGAGCCTGCAGTGAGCTGAGATGGCGCCACTGCACTCCAGCCTGGGTGACAGAAGGAGACTCTGTCTCAAAAAAAAAAAAAAAATTATTTTATTTATTTATTTCATTCGTTTTAAAATAAATAGGGACAAGATCTCACTATGTTGTCCATGCTGGTTTCAAATTCCTGAGCCCAAGTGATTCTCCTGCCTGGGCCTCCCAAAGTGCTAGGATTATGGGTGTGAACCACCACGCCTGGCTGTCTTTTTCTTTTTTAAAAAAATTTCCTTCCTCAAATAATCTGCTATCCCACAGTGTTCCCTATCTAGTGTTCCACAAGCTGTGGCTGTGTCGGATTTTCCTGAAGACTCGAGAGTCAGTTTCCTAGGGCTGCGGTAACAAAGTACCACAAGCTGGGTGACCTACACAGCAGAAATGTATTCCCTCCAGTTCTGGAGGCCAGAAGACGGGAATCAAGTGTCACCAGGGTTGGTTCCTTCTGGAGAGTCTGCGGGAGAATCTATTCCATGGGCTTCTCTTAGCTTCTGGTGGCTGCTGGTGATCCTTGACATCCTCTGGCTTGTAGCATCCCTCCAATCTCTGCCTCCATCATCACAGGCTATTCTCTGTGTGTGTGTGGGTGTCTGTGCCCCTCTTAAAAAGACACCAGTCATATTGGATTGGGGCCCACTCTAATCCAGTATGACCTCATCTTCACTCATTATATCCTGTAATGACACTATTTTGCAAATTTTTCAAATGAGGTCATATTCTAAGATACTGGGAGTTAGGACTTCATTATACTTTTTTGAGGACCATGATTCAACCATAATACCCTACATCTTCTATATCTGCTTTCTTTCTTATTCGATGGTTTACCAAGGGCAGGGAAGCAGGAGTGTTCGGCCCAGGTACAGACAACAAGGGACAATTGTCTGTAAAGGATGTATAAACATAATAAAAATAACTAAAGGATCCTCTGCTTTTTATTATCTATTTGGGCCAGCAGTTCTAAACAACATCTGTGAATAAAATAAGCACCCTCACCAAATCTGTTAGTTCTAAATAATTGCTGTGTGCGGTAGTTTAAAAATATATCTACAAATTTTTCTATGCTCTTCCCTTCCAATTCCACTCTCTTGAATGTGGGCTGGACTTAATGTTTTTCTTTGGTAAAAATTTATTATTTTTATTAATTGCTTTAAACTAAAGAAGAAATCAAGCAAACAAGCATAAAATTAAGTATAACAATAAAATTATTTTTAGTAATTACTGAAAATAGTTTTGTTGTTTACAGCCAAGGAGGCGTGGAAGAATGATTTGGTATGGTTGTCAAATATGCTACACATTATGCCACTGCTTTTATGGCATTGAAACTTGAGACTCAGAAAAAATTCTCTGAGACAGTATAAAATTTCTAGTATCTAAAGAAGACCACCACATTTTCTTCATCATGACTCTTTCTGATGTCAGAGAGTTAGATCATCTAAAGACTGAAATTATATCCCTCCTTTAGCTGATGAAAAATTTCTTGAGTACCAACCATGTGCTTAGAACACATCTATGGACAAAACGGACTTCTGCCTTGTGAGGGTACCTTCTAGGGAATGGAGACAGCACACCCAAAGTTAGAAGTAGCTGAGCAGGTGGCTCACACCTGTAATCTCAGAGACTTGGGAGGCTGAAGTGGGAGGATTGCCTGAGGCCAGGAGTTTGACACCAGCCTGAGCAAAATAGTGAGACCCCATCTCTTAAGAAAAAAAGAAAAGGTTAGGGAAAAAAAAGTCAAAAAAGGACTTAAAGGATGGGCATGCTGGGGTGGGGTGGAGTGGGCAGGCTGTAGGATTATGCAGTTGACTAGGGCAGCTCTCGCTGAGGAGAGAAGCTTGAGCGGATACTTGCTGGAAGCCAGGCAGTTTACCATTCAGATAGCTGGGAGAGCATTCCAGGAAACAGATCAGTGAAGGCATGGCCTGTGTGGATGTGTACCTAGCATGCTGGAGGAAAGGCAAGGAAATCAATGCGAGCAGGAAGGAGAGGAGAGACACTGCCCAGGAAGAGGGCATAAGCTTGGATGAGGCAGCTCTCTTCAATGGGGGAGTGCCTGCAGGCCAACTCGGCTGACAGCCCTAAGGCCCACACTCCCAGCAGCTGGGAAATGAGGCTTCAGCCCTGAAGAAAGGCTCAGGGCACCACTCCCAGCATCCCCTACAGAGCTGGATTTATAGGCGTCATTCCATTTGGATAGGGAATTAAAGGAGTGTCCAGGTTTGGAAAAGAAATTATATTTAAGAGGGGAGCAGGAGCAGTGGCTCATGTCTGTAATCCCAGCACTTTGGGAGACCAAGGTGAGCAGATCGTTTGAGGCCAGGAGTTTGAGACCAGACTGGAGTAACATGGTGAAACCCAATCTCTCTAAAAAAAAAAAAATTAGCCAGGCATGGTGCACATGCTTGTAGTCCCAGTTACTCGCAGGGGTGAGATGGGAGGGCCATCTGAGGCCAGGGAGGTCAAGGCTGCAGTGAGCCAAGATTGCGCCACTGCACTTCAGCCTGGGTGTCAGAGTGAAATCCTGTCTCAAAAAAAGAGAGAGGTCACCCTCCTCCTCATCTATATCCTATAATTTCTTGCGCAGCCTATTCGTTATCCTTAACACAACTATTTAATTATTCCACACATTTCCTGGGAGTGGAAGGTACACCCCCGGGAAAGCCATTGTTGGGTGTGGAGTTAAGATGCCCTTGGGGTCCCTGCGCCTAGTTCAGGGCTATGTCGACCATTCTGGGCTCTGCATTTAATGTGCCATCAGTTTCTACTCTCATTGTCATTGCCTTTTCTGTAGCCTCCTTTAATTAAAAAAAAAAAAAAGCCAAGCATGGTGGCTCACGCCTGTAATCCCAGCACTATGGGAGGCCGAGGCGGGTGGATCATGAGGTCAGGAGATCGAGAACATCCTGGCTAACATGGTGAAACCCCACCTCTACTGAAAATACGAAAAATTAGCCAGGCGTGGTGGCGGGCGCCTGTAATCCCAGCTACTCGGGAGGCTGAGGCAGGAGAATGGCGTGAATCTGGGAGGCGGAGCTTGCAGTGAGCCGAGATGGCACCACTGCACTCCAGTCTGGGCGATAGAGTGAGACTCCATCTTAAAAAAAAAAAAAGCATTATTTTTTTGAGACAAGGTCTCAGGCTGTCACCTAGGCTGGAGCGCGGTAGGGTGAACATGGCTCTCTGCAGCCTTGACCTCCCAGGCTCAAACAATTCTCCCACCTCAGCCTCCCCAGGGACTGGAACTATAAGCACATGCCACCACCATGCCTGGTCAATCTGTGTATTTTTTGTAAAGACAGGGGTCTCACCATCTTGCCTAGTCTTGCCTCGAACTCCTGGACTCAAGTAATCCCCTCATCTTGGCCTCCAAAGGTGCTGGGATTATAGGTGTAAGCCACCGCACCCGGCCTGTAACCTCCTTTTATTACTACAGATCAGTTCTGCTTTGGAATTCAGTGTTCTTGCTTAACCCTGCCACCACCCACCTCTCCTACTTTTACCTGCTCTACGTGATCAATCCCATATACCAGACTTGCCAACTGGGAAAGTACAGTTCTCCAGTGAATTAAGCACTGTTTGCCAGGGATTCTAGGTTTGAGGAAAAAGTAAATTTGAACACTTCTAATAACTCATCCAACTCCAAAACGTTATGGTATTAAGTCCTGAAAATGACACTAGGTAATGTAACATACAGTTATGGACTGAATTGTTCCCCAAAATGCACTGGTTTAAGAGCTTACCTCAAATGTGACAGAAATACTTGGAGAAGGGCCTTTAAAGAGGTAACTAAGATTAAATGAGGTCTTTAGACTGGGTCCTAATTCGAGAGGACTGGATGTCCTCATAAGAAAAGGAAGGCAGGCTGGCATGTTGGCTCACACCTGTAATCCCAGCACTTTGGGAAGCCAAGGCAGGCAGATCACTTGAGGTCAGGAGTTTGAGAACAGCTGGTCAACATATATGAAACCCCATCTCTACTAAACATACAAAAATTAGCTAGGTGTAGTAGCATGTGCCTGTAGTCCCAGCTACTTGGGAGGCTGAGGTGCAAGAATCCCTTGAACCCGGGGGGTGGAGGCTGCAGTGAGCTGAGATTATGCCACTGCACTCCAGCCTGGGTGACAGAGCAAGACTCTGTTTCAAAAACAAAACAAACCAAACAAACAAAAAAAAAAAGAAAAAAAAAAGGGAAGAGACACCAGGGGCTCATGTGCACAGAGGGAAAGAGGACAGTGAAAATACAGACATCCCTGCAAGTCAAAGTAGACATTTGCAAGCCTCAGCAGAAACCAAACCTACTGACACCTTGATCTTGAACTTTCAGCCTCCAGGAGTATGAGAAAATAACTCCAAAGGGCCATCATGGCCCCAGAGCTCCCTGGAGGCCCCCTAAGGCCTTGGTTGTTGCTGCTTCTCCTGTGGCCTTCACTCCTCTCAGGCGTCCGCCCCAGGGCCTCCTTAGTGCACTTCCTGTGCCCGAATCTCCATCTTGGAGTGGGCTTCTGGGCTTCCTAGGAACCAGACCTATGACACGCCCTCTACCTTTCCATATTTCTCTTCCGGGGGAGAACATTTTGGCAGCGTTATCAACAAGGTGCCTCTTACTATTACAGCTTCTTTGAAGTACAAAACTTAAAAAGTGACTCATACTGGAGGGTATTTGGGTGGAGGTAAAGGGGTCTGAATAGACGTTTTCAATAGGCCCTTTTTATAGGACTTGCCTGTTCTAACTCATTGTCACCTGATAGTTCTTCCTTAAATAGTCAGAGGGCTTAGAGGCTCAAATAAAAGCAAAAATTACATGTCATGTGCCCAATTCTGTTGTTCTCAGGCCAAATTTAACTTCTTTCCCAAGCTTCCAGAAGCCCCAAACAGTTTCACTTTCAACCTGCTTGCCTTTCTTGTAGAAACTCAGAAAAGATTTGGGGTCATCACAATTTTCATTTCATTGCAGAAATGAAAATGACAAGAGACTGAATTTCTTTTTCTTTTTTCTTAAAGTAGAGACAAGGTCTTGTAATGTTGCCCAGGCTGGTCTCAAACTCCTGGACTTGAGTGATCCTCCTGCCTCAACTTTCAAAAGTGTTCGGATTACAGGCATGAGCCAATGGAGTGAATTTCACTGAGAATTTACTCTTTATTGAGCATCTATTCTCTGCCAGATACTCTACCATGAAATATGAAAAAAGGTAGACGAAAAATCCTTGCTCTAAAGTGATTGCAAAACAGAGAGGTGAATTTTATTAGACAGAAACTTGTCATTGTCACTGGAGACATGCACAGAGGGAGGCCACGGGCCATTTTAGAGAGGACCTGATGATGGCAGCCTTGCTTCTGGAAATCAAAGTGAAGTCCAGGTCTTGTGACCCAGGGGAACCTGAGCCATGGGAATCTCTCATCACTGACATCAGATAAGGACCTGTAATCATTTGTTCTGACTCTGCAAGACTTAGCCTTGAGCGAAACGTAGGAGAAGACTGCATCTCCAGCTGCCTTGGAGCGAGGTTTCCCACACAAATCTTAGTGTGGACTGTGGGGCGGAAACCTCTTACAAATTGAAAAAGTCTTTTGAGCTCTTCAGAAACAGATATGGAGTAAACATAAAGACTATGTTTGTGATATTCATACAAAAAGGAGTAACACAACTCCCAGTTGTTCCATTTGTACCAGCAACTGCTATTATTCACGGAACCTATAGCCTCAAAAAAATGTTAGTATATTTATGTCTGTCTTGTTTGCTCTAGGAGTCCTATGTCCTTAAAAAAAAATCACATTGAGCCAAATATGTAACTTAGGTAATGAGTACAGGAAGCTCTCAAAGATTTAGAAGAAAACCTCCTCAAAACCACACAGAGGAAAAACACCAAGATTTAGCTGCAGAATCCGTCTCCTGCCTTCTGTCAGCTCCTAGTGGGACCACAGCTCAGCAGCATACATTGTGTCTCTACTCTTCTCTGGGGGTGTCATCTACAGTGAAATGTCAAAGCAGAATTAAGCATCAGGCAGAGATTTATATGATGTCTAATACAAGACCATATTTTGTACTTGGTATGAATTTTGAGACAGTTCTGAAGCCAAAATTCTGGAGGCTGTCACTGGGCAATGCCAATTTGCATGAACCTACCATCACTTTCTCTTGTTTTTGTCAAGGGTTAAGGCTTTAGGGTATGAGGATGTTCTAGAAGTCCACTGGGGCTTCTTACTAGCACTAAATGTGATTTGGGCTGAGTTGGGCTACATGCTTGGAAGTCAACTTAAAACTTAAAGAGATCCCACAGAGACTATAAATTATCCTTTCACTTTAGGATTCCCTAAAGTAACTACAATTCTGGCATGGGATTTGAAGTATGAACTAGATTTGTCCAGCAAACTCAAGACTGGCTGATGGGTTATGTATTAGCAGGTTCAGAACCCTCCTTGGGCATGCTGCATTGACTTAGATGCCTTTAATCCACTTGCACTGCTTCAGAAGTCAACACAAACCTTCCCTAGTATTCCCTAGGTAGTGTCTGGATCTTTGTAATGTACTCGACCTACACCTTTGACAATTTTATACTCTGTTGAAAGTAATTTCAAAATACATCCAATTCTTTTTCATGACTTACATTTGTCTATATGTCCTTTGTTATTAAAAGTTATTTTTGGCTGGGCAAGGTGGGGCTCATGCCTGTAATCCAAGCACTTTGGGAGGCTGAGGCGGGTGGATCACGAGATCAGGAGATCGAGACCATCCCAGCTAACACGGTGAAACCCCAGCTCTACTAAAAAAATACAAAAATTAGCCGGGCATGGTGGCTGGTGCCTGCAGTCCCAGCTACTCGGGAGGCTGAGGCAGGAGAATCACTTGAACCCAAGGGGCGGAGCTTGCAGTAAGCCGAGATGGTGCCACTGCATTCCAGCATGGGAGACAGAGCAAGACTCTGTCTCAAAATAAAACAAAAAAAAGTTATTTTCTTTCTTTCTTTCTTTCTTTCTTTCTTTCTTTCTTTCTTTCTTTCTTCCTTTCTTTCCTTTCTTTCCTTTCTTTTCTTTCTTTCTTTCTTTTCTTTTCTTTTTTTTTTTTTTTTGAGACAGTTTTGCTCTTATTGCCAGGCTGGAGTGCAATGGCGCCATCTTGGCTCACTACAACCTCCGCCTCCTGGGTTCAAGCAATTCTCCTGCCTCCCGAGTAGCTAAAATTACAGATGCCCACCACCACACCTGGCCAGTTTTTTGTATTTTTAATAGAAACGGGGTTTCACCATGTTGGCCAGGCTGGTCTCAAACTCCTGACCTCAGGTGATCCACCCGCCTCAGCCTCCCAAAGTGCTCATTACAGACATGAACCACCACCTAGCCTATTTTTTTCTTTTAAAAAAAGTTTATCCACTTGAAAGTCATTCGAGAAGTGATTTTAATTTTTTTTGGAAGTTGGGTACTTTTTAACATCTAGGGGAAAGTAGACTTTTCTGCACTTTGTAGTAAATTCTGTGAGAAGGAATGAGTGCAAGCCATTCATGCCATGATGCCTAGTGAAAATAGAGGCTAGGCTAGCCCCAGTGACTCACACCTACAATCCCAGCACCTTGGAAGGCCAAGGCTGGAGGACCGCTTGAAGCCAGGAGTTCTGAGACCAGCTGGACAACATAACAAGATCTTGTCTCTACAAAAATTAAAAAAAAAAATTAGCCTGGCATGGTGGCATGCACCTGTAATCCTGGTGACTTGGAAGGCTGAGGCGGGAGGACTGCTTGAGCCCAAAAGCTGAAGGTTGCAGTGAGCTGTGATTGTGCCACTACACTCCACCTTTGGTGAAGGAGTTCATCAATTGATATTGATGTCCCTATACTATAGTTTTCTTTGAAATTTACAATTTCATGTACATACACATATGCTCATCAATTTATATATGTCTCCACATACACAATATTAACACTACATCTTTTGTATATATACACATACATATATTTAATAACTACATCATTTTTGTTTTTTTGAGATGGAGTCTTGCCCTGTCACCCAGGCTGGAGTGAAATGGCGCGATCTTGGCTCACTGCAACCTCTGCCTCCCGGGTTCAAGCGATTCTCCTGCCTCAGCCTCTTGAGTAGCTGGGATTACAGGCGCATGCCTCCATGCCAGCTAATTTTTGTATTTTTAGTATAGATGGGGTTTCACCATGTTGGCCAGGCTGGTCTCAAACTCCTGACCTCGTGATCCACCTGCCTCGGCCTCCCAAAGTGCTGGGATTATAAGCGTGAGCCACCGTGCCCGGCCACAGCTACATCTTTTATATATGCATATTTATCTGGTTCTACATGTGTATTTATATAATGTCTATTTATATTTATAAAATCAAATGATGATTGAGAATAATCGTGTTTTTGTTTTGTATTGTTTTGTTTTTTTTGGTAGAGACGGGGTCTCGCTCTGTCACCCATGCTTGTCTTTAATTCCTGGCCTCAAGCAATCCTCCCACCTGGCCTTCTCAACGTGCTGAGATTACAAGTGTGAACAATTGCACCTAGCCAGACATCTTTTAATGTTGAATTTGAAGTGATCTGTTTCCTTAATTGCTAACTTTAAGCTACATTAAAAAAACTGGGTAACTACTTTTGTGAGCTCCTTGGGACAATCACTTCTCCAAAATCTACTTCTTCCCTTAGACCTTGGGATTTTCTTAACCATCCCAGAATAGGGATCTCTATCCTGTTGAGAGAAGCAGCTACTTTTCACTTTCTAAAGCCTTGTGCACTCTCAAAGTAAAAAGAGAGAAGTGATAGAGAAAATCTTGAGGTGCTGGGGATCTCTGACAGCTATGCCACCTCCTCGCTGGGAATCTGCAAACTGAGTGGAAAGTAAAAGGGAGAAGGGGTAGAGCTGTGGTGGCGGCTGCTTTTCACCAGGGCCAGGGTCCCCTGGGGGCTGGGCTCTAGCTTGGGCATGCAGTGGTGTACTCAGAGTATTTAACACCAGGTGTTTTCTACACACAAAATTACTTCCACTACTGGTCATGTAATAATCAGTAATAATCATTATTCTCTCAATTTAAAATGATACATTTTAATTTTAGAGATATTATTTAAGTTTAGTAAAATATTTCAGGTATAAACTAAAATTGCAATTGCCAAACAAAAAAATCACACTTCATAGGTGGCACTCAGTTTCACTCTTTTACATTGTAAGCACACAAAAAATTCCAGCTGGGCGAGGTGGCTCACACCCGTAATGCCAGCACTGTGGGAGGCTGAGGTGGGAGGATTGCCTGAGGGCAGGAATTCAAGGCCAGACTTGACAGCGTAGTGAGATCCTAGCTCTACAATTTTTTTTTCTCTAAAGCCAAACATAATAGTACATACTTGTAGTCCCAGATACTCAGGAGGCTGAGGTGGGAGAATCACTTCAGCTCAGGAGGTCAAGGCTGCAGTGAGTTATGATCATGTCATTGCACTCCAGCCGGGGTGACAGAGTGAAACTCTGTTTCAAAAAAAAAAAATTCCAACTGCGTTAGGGTTCTCTAGAGGGACAGAACTAACAGAATAGATGTATGTATAAAGGGGAGTTTATTAAGGAATATTGACTCACATGATTACAAGGTGAGGTCCCACAATAGGCCGTCTGAAGCTAAGGAGCACGAAGCCAGTCCAAGTCCCATAGTTGAAGAACTTGGAGTCTGATGTTTGAGGGCAGGAAGCATCCAGCACGGGAGAAAGATATAGGCTAGGAGGCTAAGCCAGTCTAGTCCTTCCACGTTCTTTCGCCTGCTTTTATTCTGGCTGCACTGGCAGCTGATTAGGCTGTGCCCACCCAGACTGAGGGTGGGTCTGCCTTTCCCAGCCCATTGACTCAAATGTTAATCTCCTTTGGCAACACCCACACATACACACCCAGGATCAATACTTTGCATCCTTTAATCCAATCAAGTTGACACTCAATATTAACCATCATCACATAAAATGATAAAATCAAAGTATTGCAAGTTCTCCTTCTTCATCTTCACAATCACTGTGCTCTCCTCATTTATTTCAAATCTGCCTTAGTCTCACTCTATGGCCCAGGCTGGAGTACAGGGGCACCATTTCAGCTCCCTGCAACTTCCACCTCCCGGGTTCAAGTGATTGTTGTGTCTCAGCCTCCCGAGTAGCTGCGATTACAGGCACCCACCACCATGCCTGGCTAATTTTTGTATTTTTAGTAGAGACGGGGTTTCACCATGTTGGCCAGGCAGGTCTCAAACTCCTGACCTCAAGTGATCCACCTGCCTCGGCCTCCCAAAGTGCTGGGATTACAGGCGTAGGCCACTGCACCCAGTGTTTTAAACAGAGTAGCAGATGGTACCACAGGGTTGGAGCCAGGTAATGGGCCGGAAGCAAACTTGAATGATTCCAAAGTGTTACCAATTTATTCTGAAAACATCTTTCTGTGGATCAGTCCTGGTAAGCCAGAACCACTGAGGATTCTCCAGAGTAACTTCTGTAAGTGTAAGACGATGATTATGAGCGAATAAGTAATTCAAGTGCGTTAATTGGAAACTTACATATGTACTAGTAAAACTCACCAATAACTGCAGCAATTGTTTAGAACTTATACCACAAAAAGATTTCTCAGGAAGGTGCATTTTTTGTAGAATCGCTAGTACCATTGGTTTTATGATTTTTTGTATTTGTGTCTACTTGTGACGCATCCCCTGTTGCCTACACGTGGCTCCTTCTCCCACTCCTCACTCTCTTCCTCAGGGAGTGGGAATCTGGACTTGGAAGATATGGACGTAGTGTTGGGGTATGACCTTGAGAAATTGACGAGTGTTGTGGTTGCTGACTTCTTAGTAAAATGGAAATGATGACACTTCTCTGCTGACCTCACATAGCTGTCACAGAGATTCCAGAACTACGGGCCTGAAACATGATCTGCACATGCTAATCTGTACTCAGAGCCCAAGACATTGCAGTTTGCCACAGTAAGTGCCTCTGAGGCTCATCTTGGGCATTCAGGGTGCACCTGCTGCTTCTGTCTTCCAGGCTGGCTCCTCTCTCTGTCTGCTTACTGAACACAGTGTGGGCATTTCCCCAGCTTCTGGCTTTGGCTCTGGGCTCCTCTCACTTCCCCCTTTTCCGCCTCTTTTCCTCCTTTCTCTCCCTGCTGAGCTTACCCACTTATTGCTCTTACTAATTAGCCCAGCAACAGCTCCCAAATCCACCCCTCCCATGAATGCCAGGCCAGCATTTCCAACAGACTGCTGTCTTCTGTCAGTCAGATGAACAAATTCAAAAATGGAAACTTCTATCTCTTCCCCTCCCACTTCACAGCAGCATCCTCCCCTGAATGTCTCACTTTTGAGAACTGAAACCCTGTCTTTCAAGAACCCAAACCTGAAACATCAGAGTCTGCATCACACTTTCTTTTTATTAGTCCTTACACCCAAACAGAAATGAATGACAGTGGGCAGAGGGGACAGGTGTGGAGGAGCCGTGGAGTCAGCTGCCTGGATTCGGATCCTGGCTATACCGTGTCTGACCTTGAGAAATTTTTTTTAACGTCTATGAATGCTAGAGTTTTTGATTGTTTGTTTGTTTGCTTGTTTTAAATAGGCAGGGTCTCACTCTGTTGCCCAGGCCCAGGCTGGAGTGCAGTGATGTGATCTTGGCTCACTGCAACCTTGGCCTCCCTGGCTCAGGAGATCTTCCCGCCTCAGCCTCCTGAGTAGCTGGGACTACAGGCGCATGCCACCATGCTCAGCTAATTTTTGTATTTTTTTGTAGAGATGGAATTTCACCATGTTGTCCAGGATGGTCTTGAACTCTTGTGCTCAAGCAATCCGCCTGCCTTAGCCTCCCACAGTGCTGAAATTATAGGCGTGAACCACCACACCCAGCCTTAAAAGTGAGTTTTAACTAGTATTTTTCCATCTCCTACCTGAAAAACAGTCACAGAGATAATAATTTATTTGTCCTTTCCCTTTAAGGTGTATTGAATCGTTTTTTAAATTATTTTTTTAAATCGTGGTAAAACACACATAACAGAGTATATCGTCTTAAACATTTTTTAAGTGGACAGTTCAGTGGCATTGAATATATTCACATTCTTGTGGAACCATCACAAGCCGTCTCCAGAACTCTTTGTATTTCCCCACACTGAAACTCTGTACCCATTGAACAGCTCCCTATTCTCTCCTCCCCAAAGCCCCTGGCAACCACCATTCTACTTTCTCTATGTGTGAAGTTGACCATTCTAGGTACCTCATATGAGTGGAATCATACAGTATTTGTCCTTTTGTGACTGGCTTATTACACTTAGCATAATGTCCTCAAGGGTCACGCATGTTGTAGCATGTGCCAGAATTTCCTTTTTTTTTTTTTTTTGGAAATGGAGTTTCACTCGCCACCCAGGCTGGAGTGCAGTGGTGCAATCTTGGCTCACTGCAACCTCCACCTCCTGGGTTCAAGCGATTCTCCTGCCTCAGCCTGCCGAGTAGCTGGGATTATAGGCGCGCACCACCACACCCGGCTAATTTTTGTATTTTTGGTACAGACAGTATCACCACGTCTCTGAATCAGGCTGGTCTCGAACTCCCGACCTCAGGTGAGGAGGTCGACCCGCCCTGGCCTCCCAAAGTGCTGGAATTACAGCCATGAGCCACCACACCCGGCTGAGCTTTCCTTCCTTTTTAAGGTTGAGTCATGTTCCATTGTATAGATGGACCACATTTTATTTCTCCGCTCATCCTGTCAGTGAGCCCTTGGGTTGCTTCCACCTCTTGGCTATTGTGAATAATGCTGCTAGGAACATGAGTGTGCAACTGTCTCTTCGAGTCCCTGCTTTCAAGTCTTTTGGATGTACACCCAGAAGTGGAATTTCTGGGTCATATGGTAATTTTATATTTAACTTTTTGAGGAACTGCCATACTGATTTCCATAGCGGCTGCACTATTTTACATTCACACCAGCAATGTACAAGGGTTCCCCTTTCTCCTCATCTTACACTTATTTTCCGTTTTTAATATAAATTTTTTTAAATATGAGGAATTAACTAGGTTTAGTCAGTGTTTCTCTAAACTTATTCTGAAGATCACTCCTCAGAATCATCTGGAGGGGCGGGTGCTCATAAAAATGCAGACTCCTAACCCCACCTCAGACCAAGTAGGACTCCTGAGACTGGGGTCACAAAGTATGACTTTGTGTGTGTGTGTGTGCGTGTGTGTGTGTGTGTGTGATACAGGGTCTCACTCTGTTGCCCAGGCTGGTTTTGAATCCCGGCTTCAAGAGATCCTCCTGCCTTGGCTTCCCAAAGTGCTGGGATTACAAGCATGAGCCACTGTGCACGGCCTGAAGTGTGGCTTTTAAACGAGCTCCGATAGGCACTACCTCCTTCACCCACACGAAGGCCTCCTGCAGGTGGGGTTCTGGACATTATTAGCTGAGGGGAAGAGGGACAGGAAGGGGAGAGGAACTTCCTGGCCCCCTAAAGCTCCAGCACATAGGAGAATTCAAGCCACAGTCATCAGGATAATCTCCTGTGTATTCAAAAGACACAGAAATTAAAGATTGCAATCATCCATATTGTTTTTTCAAGTCTTCAGTCTTTTCAGTCGTGACCTACCAAAAATATCAGATCGAGGTCTGGAAGCATGACATTTTTAGCTGAGGAAATGCTCTTGATCAAAAACCAGATTTTGACTGGCGATACTCAAGTGAAATACCCTATTATCAGCTTCCTACAGATCTCACCAGAGCCATTCTCAGGCATTAGGGAAGCAATCTCTATGAGGGCCACTTCCCTGGCCACAGCGCCTACTGTGAGATGAGTCATGCCTTTTGTCTTGTGCCTGGAATTTGGGGATGTTTATGAAAAGTTGATGTAAATACTAGTCATAATTCCTCTCTTCACAGATTCTTTATTTCAGAAAATGAGTATTTCATCACGTACAAACGTCATATCACTTCCAGCTCCATTGCCACCTGGAAATGTTCTTTCTACTGTTTTACTAGGGATTATTTAAAGGCTGTTGGGAACCCTCCAGAGAACACAGTTTCTGGGATGTCGTCAGTAATATCGAAACACACATTCGCGTCAACTGTACTGTAGAGGAAAAGGGATATTTTTCCTTCCCATTATGGCTGAGGCCCTTATAAAAAAAAAAGACAGATTGATAAGAGAAAAGCATCCAAGTGTGTTTAAGTTTTACATGATGCAAGAGACTTTCTAAGGAAACGAAGATCCAAAGAAACTAGTAGACCTGTGTATTTTTTATGTTCATTTTGATGAAGAAGTAGATAGTCGTGGAGAAGTACAACTGAATAAAAAACAAGTATGATCTGGTGGTAACGCAATGTGAGGGGAACTCGGCAGAGTCTGTTCAGATTCCTCTCTGTGGTCCTGTGTCTTCAGAGATAAGGATGTTCCTTTGCCTGGGTAGAGGGAGGGTACGTCTTGAATAACAATCTTAGGTCTGCTTTCAGGGGAAGGCCTGAGATGCTTTTGCTGGTGCTATGGCCTGCTTCAGGGGAGAAGAGCATGAGAAAGGTGAGAAGGACCTTCCTATTCCTGTTATCTCCAATGCCAAGGTGCCATGTTTTGGGGTAGTATGTTTTGGGGTAGTGTGTCTTGAACCCCACATTAGCAATTTTATCTTTTGAGGGCCGAGAGGAGATTCTTGAGGTTAAGAGGTAAATGCTAATGAAAAGCAAAGTATCTTTGGTTTTTTTGGCAGGTTCTCAATCTGTGGCCTAGCGGGGAGTGCAGAGGCATGATCACAGCTCGCTACAGCCTCAATCTCCTGGGCTCAGGTGATCCTACCATCTCAGCCTCCTAAGTATCTGGGAATACAGGCACATGCTGCTGTGCCCAGCTAATTTTTTAATTTTTTTGTAGAGATGAGGTCTTGCTATGTTGCCCAGACTGGACTCCCAACTCCTGGGCTCAAGCAATCCCCCTGCCTCAGCCTCCCAAAGCGCTGGGATTACAGACTGAGTCACCATGCCTGGCCCCAAAGTATCTTTTTAAATGCAGCCTCCTTGAATTTGAGTACAACATCTATTTACTTACTTCATTTAAATTCTCAAAGCAGATGAGACGTAATTAACACATACATCATGATGACATTTCCCATAGCACAATAAAATTTAACTTTCAAATTAAGCCACTCTGCTATTGAACATTAGCATTTTAAGGTAAAGCATGACGTTTCATGCCTTTTAAAAAAATAGAGAATGGCTCACATCAGCTTTCTCCCCCGGTGGCATCTCTCAGCATTCTACTGAATCCCTCAGACACAGGCACTAGAGTAGCCCAGATGAATGTACTCATGCAGGACATAGTCCAGACTTCCCAGCTAGTCTCAAACAAAACAGCAGAATAAAAACCACAACATCCCATGGAATTCCTGTAAACAGACATAATGTTAAGCAAATGGCCATCTAACTTATGTGGTACTTGGCCAGTTGTTACAGGAAAGGGGTCCTGATCCAGACCCCAAGAGAGGGTTCTTGCATCTCATGCAAGAAGGAATTCAGGGTGAGTCCATAGAGTAAAGTAAAGCAAGTTTATTAGGAAAGTAAAGGAATAAAAGAATGGCTACTCCATAGACAGAGCAGCCCTGAGGACTGCTGGTTGCCCATTTTTATGGTTATTTCTTGAGTATATGCTAATCAAGGAGTGGATTATTCATGCCTCCCCTTTTTAGACCATATAGGGTAACTTCCTGACATTGCCATGGCATTTGTAAACTGTCATGGCGTTGGTGGGAGTATAGTAGTGAGGATGACCAGAGGTCACTCTCATGGCCATCTTGGTTTTGGTGGGTTTTAGCTGGCTTGTTTTTTGCAAACTGTTTTATCAGCACGGTCTTTATGACGTGTATTTTGTGCTTACCTCCTATGTCATTCTGGGACTTCGAATGCCTTCACCATCTGGGAATGCAGCCCAGTAGGTTTCAGCCTTTTTACCGGGCTCCTATTCAAGATGGAGTTGCTCTGGGTCACATGCCTCTGACACAATGGTGATGGAGAAAGGAAAGAGAGTTAGAAATAAAACGATCATTTTTATAGAGAAACCCAGTCTCTACAAACAGCATCCTGTTTTTGGGAAAAGCCCTGGGGGACAATGCCGTAAACATTTCCCTCTCATTTTTCTTCCCATGTTTCTAGTCCTGCCTGCTGCTTTATTTCACAAAAAGCATTAATTACGTTTTGTCAGGAATGAAAGGTCATTTTATGCTGGTGGCCTGGCATGGAGAATGTCAGGGACCGTGGAAATTCAGTGAGTCGAAGATGAAGGTGAAATTGATAGCTTGGGAGAAATAAGTATACTGTTTATGGAAGTAAGCAATTAAAACTGATATTTTTTTAAAAATTGTACTTTTAGGAGCTATGGGGACATACCGAAATAGACTTATCCTTTTTAAGTACAGTTTCATTCATATAAACACATTGTTTTATAAAGGCTTGGAGGCAGATGAATTAATACTTGGGCATTTGGTGCTAATTTTACTGTTTAACAAGAGAGAGGAGGCAGGCTGGGAGGAGCCTGGATTCTCCTTTGTTCTGTTCATTAGAGGGCAGTAGCAATGACTTCTTTCACAGAGGATCTGAAACTCTGGAGAACAGGGTCTCTCAGATTTTAATGTGGCTGCATATCACCTGGGGACATTGTCAAATGCAGGTTTTCATTTAGCAGGTCAGGATGGTGCCTGAGATTCTGCATTTCAAACAAGCATTGGGCATCGCTGCTATTGCTTGGTGGAAGGACCACACTTTGCGCTGTGCTGTCTTGGTGTAGGATTACTGAACAAGTTGAATTTGCACCTCAGTAAAATGACACTTGTGCTAAGAAGCAAACAGGTGCTTTGCATGCTCTTCGAGCTGCAGAGCAGAAAGCCCTGAACGACAGGAAGACCAGGCCTTCTGGGCTGTTAACCTGCTTGGCTCTCTTATCAATTAATTGGAGTCCTTGTTTGGTTTGAGACTTAAAAGTGTACTTTATACTTTCCAGTGAGGTTGCAGAGTGCAAATGAGGCTTGGTCTGGATGGTTGATGATTCAACAGCTTCTTCTCAGACACATTAGCATTCCCTTTTTTTTTTTTTTTTTTTTTTTTTTTGAGATGGAGTCTCGCTCTGTCTCCCAGGCTGGAGTGCAGTGGCATGATCTTGGCTCACTGCAACCTCTACATCCCAGGTTCAAGCAATTATCCTGTCTCAGCCTCCCAAGTAGCTGGGCTTACAGGCCACCACACCCGGCTAATTTTTGTATTTTTAGAAGAGTTGGGGTGTCACCATATTGGTCAGGCTGGTCTCGAACTCCTGACGTCAGGTCATCCACCTGCCTCGGCCTCCCAAAGTTCTGGGATTACAGACATGAGCCACCGCACCTGGCCAGTGCTCCCATTTTATAGCGAAGCCCAGTCCCCACAGACAGCATTCTCTTTTTGGGAAAAGCCCTGGGGGGCAATGCCATAAACATTTCCCTCTCATTTTTCTTCCCATATTTCTGGTCCTGCCTGCTGCTTTATTTCACAAGAAGGATTAGTTAAATTTTGTCAGGAATGAAAGGTTATTTTGTGCCAGTGGCTTGGCATGGAGAACACCAGGGACTGTGGGCATTCAGTGAGTCAAAGATCAAGGCCAAAGCCATGAAGTCCCATGTAGAGAGGTTGCAACCAAATCTCAAAATCTGCCAGCGCTGAGCTTTCATCTTTGCACAGGATCATTTTCTTTATTACTGGATGTTCATAAAGAGTCACAGGGCTGTGGGCAAAATAGTCTCAAATATTTTCTCTTCCTAAAATTTAAATGTACCACTCTCTCTGTGACCTCAAGACCCATAGGCATCTGACAACTTCAGGATCCAGTTGCAAGTTCTTAAACTGGTAACAGCATGGCAGGTTTCTGTTGTCCTTTCCTCTGTAGTCATTGGCCACTCACTGCCAGGCCATCTGGCCCTTTCCCCACGTGCCCATATACCTACTAAAGCATTACCAATTTGAAAAGATAAATTGAGGCGCTTTAAAATCTTAAAGGGTTTATTTGTCTTATTCATAAACAGAGAGCTCCAGACCTCAGGCAGTTTGGGGCTCTGGCAAAGGGGTGGGGATCAGAGGTGGGGGAGAAGTCTTTTACAAGACCAGTTCACTCAGAAGCAAGACAAAAAAAAAATACTTGATTTGTTAAAGTACAGTAATAGCCTCATTTGGATTATTCCAGTGAAAAGTCCCTGGTTAGAGGTTGGTTGGTGGTTTCTGATTGGTTAACCCAACCATTGACATTGAGTTGGGTTCTGGATTGCTCACCTAGGAGCCCAGGGCATGCGAGCAACCCCAACTTAATGGCCTCCTAATTAATTATTATTATTATTATTATTTTTTGAGATGGAGTTTTACTCTTTTTGCCCAGGCTGGAGTGCAATGGCACAATCTCAGCTCACTGCAACCTCTGCCTCCCAGGTTCAAGTGATTCTCCTGCCTCAGCCTCCTGAGTAGCTGGGATGACAGGCGTGCACCACCACACCCAGCTAATTTTTGTATTTATAGTAGAAATGGGGTTTCACCATGTTGGCCAGGCTGGTCTCAAACTCCTGACCTCAAGTGATCCACCTGCCTTGGCCTCCCAAAGTGCTGGGGTTATAGGCATGAGCCACCGTGCTCAGCTCTAATAATTATTTTTAACACCTGTCTTCATTCTTGAGTCCACTTTATGCGGGTCTTTAGTCTGAGATGCACTAAGTTAAAAGAGGCCGTTTTTGGTGACCCCATGCTTCCATATTCTAACATCCAATTTCCTTTACTCTGTGCCATTTACTCAATGTCATAGTCATTAGGGCCACACTTAAGTGAATAGTGCAGGCTTCCTTCTTCCTGGGCACATACTGCTCTGGCTTGGATGTGGTTTATCCCCACCGAAATTCGTGTTGAAATTTGATCCCCAACGTGGTCGTGTCAGAGGTGGGGCCTAATAAGATCTCTCTTGAATAGATTAATGCCCTATCAAAGAAGCTAGTGAGTTTTCTCTCTCCAGGGAATGAATTAGTTCCCACCAGAGTGGTGTGTGTTTGTTTGTTTTTTAATGAGACAGTCTCACTGTGTTGCCCAGCCTGGTCTTTAATTCCTGGGCACAAGTGATCCTCCCACCTCAGCCTTCTGAGTAGCTGGGACTACAGGTGTACACCCTGCGAGAGTGGGTTGTTAAAAAAGTCCGGCTCTCTTGCTTCCTCTCTTGCCATGTGATGTTTTTGCACATGCCTGCCCACTTTCACTTCCTGCCATGAGCAGAAGCAGCCTGAGGGCCTCACCAGATGCAGCTGCACAATCTTGAACCTTCCAGTCACCAGAACTGTGAGCCAAATAAACCTCTTTTTAAAATAAATTATCCAACCTCATGGGCTAAGACACAAGCTCAGTTTGCATTTTGTCATCTTTCTAAAAATAAGCATATCATACCACTTGCTTTGGCCAATGAAATGTGGGTAGAAATTAGATGAGACTTCCAGGAGGCAACATGAAGAGCCTGTGAACAATTCTGTTCTCATTCTTCCAGCATCACGGAAGCATTTACCTAAGGGGACCCTCTGTCAGCCCATCAGAATCCTTGGATGGTTGCAATGAGAAGAGCGCTCCCGTCACCCATGAAACCTGTAATTCACACTGCATGTCGTCTGTGAGCCTCGAATAAGGCCTTGTTATGTTAAGTCACTGAGGGGTGTGTGTGTGTATGTGTGTGTGTGTCGGTGTTACAGCAGCCTAATCTATTTTATTCCAGCAAATCCACTGGCATCCAGCTGATGGTGTAATCAACCATCTGTGAGTATAGAACTGCCAGGCAACTACCCACTGGCATAGTCTTTCTTTTCTATTGTAGTGTGGGAAGTGTTTAGGAAGGGCTGAGTTTTTTCAGTTTAAGGAAACAATGATCATAACCACCATGAGGCATCATTTCCTCATTTTCTCAAACAGCTGGCAGTTCAGTCAAGAGCTGGAATGAATTCTTGTGCATGGTAAGGACTCCACAAATATTTGTTTATTAAAAAAATTGACGTTAACTGTCCACAAGGCATTACCGCTCATTCTTCTAACACCTCCCTCAAGGGCATATAGATACTGGATAGAGACCTAACCAATCTTCAATGAGAACTGGTAAGAGACTGACAAGTATAGTTAAGCACAGAGTCAGATAACACCCTTCTGTAAAAGGAGGATAAACTCAAGTGCACAGGGGCGGTGTTTGTTGGTTTGTTTTGTGGGAAGAATCAGGTACTCAACAATGTGGTCTTTTATTGTTTCTGTTCCACTCGGTCATTAATCTGGATCCCAGGCTGGTGCAGAAGCTCAGGCATTGTTTGGCTTTTTTCTCGTCACGGCCCTGCCATTTCTTCCAGTTCTTGACTTTCTGACCAGAATCCTCCCCCACATTTTCTACTCACCACATCTCACTTCTATTGCCATTACCGGGAGCTGGTAATGACAAATCTGGGCTTCACGTGAGCATTTTCTGCCACGACTTTCTTCAGTCCTTCCTGAACTTGAAATTAATGTGAATAAAGAAAATACTCATTTACTCATTTTCCCTATTGTTTAAAATTGTTGACTTATTTGCATAGAGTGCAATTCAGAAACGACACACGGCTGGGTGGAGTTTGGGACCAGCCTGGGCAAGATGGCAAAACCCTGTCTCTACAATCAATACAAAAATTATCTGGGCATGGTGGTGTGCAACTGTGGTCTTAGCTACTCAGGAAGCTGAGGTGGGAGGATCGCTTGAGCCAGGGAGGATGAAGCTGCAGTGAGCCAAGATCGATTGTGCCACTGCATTCTAGTCTGGGTTACAGAGTGAGATCCTGCCTCCAAAAAAAAAAAGGGGGGAAAAGGAAGAAAGGAAATGACATAACGATATATGTAAGACTGAAACGTCTTTTGCTGCATGAGATATGGTATTGTGAAATGATTGAGATTTTGGCTTCTGAGCTCAGGTTGCCTAGGTCCAAATCCCACTCTGGCACATAGCTGGGTGACCTTGGACAGCTCCCTCAGCCTATTAGTTTCTTCCTCTGTAAAATGGGATGCTGATCGTGTATCTTTCATTGGCTATTGCTGTGTGCATTAAATGAATTAGTACCTGTAAAGTCCTTTGAAAGGTGCTTGGGACATTGCAAGTGTTAAAAGCATTGTACCCTACATAGGCCAGAAGGAAGGCATCAGAGCAGAGCCGATGGTACAGGCCATGGTGTCTGACCATATCTGTGGTCTCAGGCAAGGTAATGTCCTCTCTATGCTTCTGTTTCCTCATCTGGCAATGGGGACAATACCAGTACTTCCTTCAGAGGAGTTTTGTGAGGCTAAAATGAAATTGCATGTGTAAAGCTCTTAGCAAATGGTATTGGCACATACAAAATGCTCCGTTGATACCGGTTATTTTATTATTACGATTTAAAAAATTCTCTGCATTTAAATAAATCTGCCACCTCCTTTCCAAACACCCTATACTTTCCTCTTCTTTTGGAAGTATTCCTCTCACAGTTTGAAATATTTAATTCTTGATGTTGTCCAGTTTTTCTTTGAAGGGCTAGTTTCTTTGATCCAGG